>NW_028322255.1:1802500-2115625 GCF_059928025.1 Delphinapterus leucas | reverse complement strand
GGGATTGGCATGTATACATTTATATGTATAAAATAGATAACCAAAAAGAACCTGCTGTATAAAAAAATAAAATAAAATTCAAAATTACAAAAAGTAAAACAGAAAAAATATTCTTCCCTTCACATACATGTATTTATATGAATAAATTATTTCCATGCTTATATCTGTAAATACAAAAAAGAGGAATAAAACCTACCTTGAACCAAAAATGAAAAAAAGAAAAAAAAAAACAGAACCCACCAGTTACACAGAGGAAAACCGTATCAGGGCACTTGCTCCAGTTGTAAACAATTCTGTAGTTGGCCAGTGGTGGGGAATCATCTCCCATTCAGCCAGCAGGCCCCACGCAACAAGCGTCCTCATTGCAAAGCTGGGGGACCGTGCCAAGGCATCTGTGAGTAAATGTGGGCTGAGCCCCAGGCCAGCTGCTGCTGAAATGTTCCCACCCTTCCCAGGTAAAACACCTGAATATGTACAAGGACTTGAAAGCCTAGAGGAAGGGCCATGGAGCCACATGAGCGACAGCATGCCAGCCGATTTGGTGCCTGCAGGCCAGCCAGGATGGTCCTGGCCCTGGGTACTCTTCTGGAAGCTTTCCATTTCCCTGCCTGAGATACCCCTGCTGTCCGGGCCCCCACTGCTTTCTTCCTCACTCACCTCTGCCCAGGGAGAAATTCCAGAGGCAGGTATGGGTGACACATCCTCTTCTTTAGCAGGCGGCATCTTGGTAACTGCTGCAGAAAGTCCAGCAGAGCCCCACTCACACTGGGCCACCCACAAAGCCGTGGTCTCTCACTCCCTCCCACCAGTCCAGCCCCGAGGCTGCTGACAGGGCAGAGAAAATGGCGTCAGGCACAGCTGCAGGGGCTCTTGCTGCCTGGAGCGGTGTTTATATTGATCTCAAACAGGCACACCTGGGGAGGACTGGCCGGCACGGTCAGGCTTCCCATGCCAGCCAATAATCACCCCTCAGGCGCTCACAGTTGCAGAAACTGGAACTTGCTGAATCGGCCAGGTCCAAGGAACAGGTGTGGGCTCCTGAGAGTCAGGATAGACAAGGGGTTGCAGCTCTGGCTTGTTTTCTAATTATATTATCTGGCCCATGAGTGGGAGACAACTTCAAGAAAACCCTCTCCTAATGAGAGGAACCCAGGAGTCAGGGAGAGGAGGGGTGGGTGGTGGGTGGAGACAGAGGCCTGGTGCCCCGGGTGCAGTGGAAGTCTCTGGAAGACCAGGTGGAGGGAGGCCACACAGAGTGATGCCCAGGGTCACAGACCTGTTGGAGCTGCTGTTTCTTAGTTCAAGTCCTGCTCTGAGGTGCTCTGTGTCAAATCTGAGTGACAGGTGAGCTGGAAGTGCTCTGCAATGAGGGCGATGTGCACGGTACCTGTGTGCCCAGCCCTGCCAGGGTAGCTGTAAGGGTAGCTCTGTATCCTGGGAGGGGCCTGACCATGAGAGCCCCATGGGCTGCAGGGGAACCTGCCCAGGGAACCCCATATCCTGGGAGGGGCCTGAACAGGAGAGCACCGTGGGCTGTGGTGGGGGTGGGGTACCTGCCCAGGTGAGCTCCATATCCTGGGATTGGCCTGACCTCGAGATCCCCATGGGCTGCTGGAGTCCTGGTAAAGGATGTCAGGACAGTCAGTGAAGCCACCGAGGATAGACGTCCAGTAGTTCCTAAATCCTACACCCTGCTGGTCATTCTACCAACCACCGGGACATGGTATTCTGTATTAATCTTCAATGATGCCTTCTTTTGTATTCTATTAGTCCCAGAGTCACAAGAAATTTTGGCTTGTGAGTGGCAGGACTCAACATACAACTAAAACAATACTTCTGGGCCGTGTTGCCCCAAGGGTTCAAAAATTCCCACACCATCTTTGGGGAAAGCTCAGTTAAAGACCTAAAAGTTCTACCTCTGGAAAAGGAAACACTCCTTCAATATGCAGACGACATTCTGATCGCCAGCCCTACTAAGGAGACCTCTGAACTACCAAGCCAATAAAGGATAGAAGTTGTCAAATAAAAAGCTCAAATATCACAGACTACGGTGACCTGCCTGGGCTTCATTCTCACAGAAGGTCGGAGAAGCCCATCTCAGGAAAGGGAAGAAACAATTTACAGCCTTACCCATTTCTAAAACTAGAAGACAGCTTAGGGGTTCCTGGGGAGGCCAGGGTTGGTGCTTCTGGATCCCTAACTACAGTCTACTAGCTGGGCCTCTATATGAAACACTGAAAGGAAAAGATGATGATCCTTTTGAATAGAATCCAGAAGTGGCCTTTCAAGAATGGAAAGAGCAGTCAATTCAGACCCTTGCCCTGGAACTCCCTAATTTAGCTAAACCCTTTGACCTTTACATTCCTGGTGAATGGTGAATCGCTATTGGAGTATTAGTGCAAAAACTGGGACCACTTGAAATGGAACAATGCAAGAATGCCATCCCGGTAGGATAAACTACGGTCACCAATGGGCTTGGCCCACCGCCACATCTGGCCAAGATACTGGCGGTATCTGAAAACCTGGAAATCAGCAGCACAAAAGGCCACCTCCCTCCTAAGGGAAAAGGACCCCACGTGGTGATCCTAGGCCCCAACCATGCCCTGAAGTTGCAGGGTTTGCTCCGTGGGCACACTGACCTCGAGTGAGGAGGCCCTCCAACTCCAACCTCCAGAGAGATAACCGGGGTAAAAGGGCACCATGACGACTCATGTGACCATCACTTGACCTGGAGTTTCTCTCATAAAACAACAAGAGTGTGTCCCAAAAGAGTAGACTACTGCTTGCAGGACTTACTGCACCCAGAGCGGACCTAATAATCTTGGCGGGGGAAACGTATATCACGCTGTCACCATAGAAGAGCCTACACACACTGTGATGATGGTGGCCAATAAGACCGGCTGGACTCCTGTTTACTTCAAAAGGCTGTTGACTCAGTGGCCATCATGGTCCTTCATCACCACTGACCCTGGACTGTCTGGGAGTTGAGCAGGCAGGGTCCTGACACCTGGTGCTCTTTTTACGTTAATTCAGGGGCCTAATTGAAGAAAGTGCAGACTACTGGTCAGAGCATCTAGGCTGGCAGAAACGGTCAGCCTAAGGTGGCCGAACAAATGCAGGGCGGGGTGAAACTGGACCTCACAGCGTCACTGCACATCTCCTTCCTGGACCCTTAAAGGTCATTAGAATCTATAACGCTTCCAATACTGGTGCTCAGGCGGACGAGCGGGGAGGCAGGAGGCCTGGGGACAATCAACGTCACCTGGAGGCTGCTGGGGAGAAGTTCTGACCCTCGCCCACGGGTATGAGGGCTCCTAACTCAGCACTCAGCAGTTACAGAAGAAGGGTCTGCACCCTCAGCACTCTAAGAATGAGGAAGGGGAAAAAAGGCAGAAGAGGGCTTTTTCCCAGGCAAAGCCCCTTAAAAATCCCTGGGAGATAAAAATAGAATCTGGGCAATAAAATAAAGTCTAACCTTTTTTATCCTTTGTGCTTTGTCTAATTTCACGTGCTCCTAGGGTCCCGCATACAGAGGTTCAACAGCCGGCACTTCAGACCAGATTTCCTAGTGCAGAATGGCTGGGTCGACACCTCAGCTCCTGGGACACAGTGCACACTCCGCGATATAGAGCCTGAGCTGCAGCCAACCGGGCCCTCGAGAGCTCCGCCCCCTCCCTCCCACTGACTCTGACAGGATCTCTACACAGCAGCCCAGCCCACAGCCCACGGGGTAGCACATGCTCTCACCTCTCCATTCTCTGATCAAAATATAAAGTTTCCTTTGCTTCTGAACCAAACTCAGTCTCAATCTGTTGGCTCCAATGACACTGGGCAGGGGGACACTTGTTGGGGTCCACTCTGGAGGATCAGTAACAGAAATTGAGAACATTGTAACTTCAATGAACAGATGTTTGAGCCAAACTGTAATTAACATAGAACAGTGTATAAGGCTCGGGTAAAATAAGATGTTTCTAACACTCCCATTTGATATTTCCATCACTTTATTAGAAGCAAGTTCAGTGAAAAGGTTTGTCTTATTTGTCAGGTCAATATTAGAGAAACGAAGTGATTTCTTTCCAAGGATGTACATCTAAAAATCTTGGTTAAAGCTTCAATCTTGTTTTAAATGCTTTTCCATTGAAAATGATACCTCTCTTTCAGTTCCCCCAATTCTGAGAAGTATAAAATCTTATAATTTATTATTACCAAAGGGGAAAGGTGGGAGGAGGGATAAATTAACAGTTTGGGATTAACACATACACACTGCTATGTATAAAATCGATCATCAACAAGGAACTACTGTATAGCACCGGGAACTACACTCAATATTTTACAATAACCTATAAGGGGAAATAATCTGAAAAAGAATAGATATTTTTATTGACATCATCTATTAATGACAGTTAAAATGGAACCTAAGGGAAGCCGGTGGTGAGTGCTTCTGACCCTGAAGACTTCAATCATCTAAAGTTTGGACTCTGCCTACTTCCCAAGGCCCTTAATGAACATATGTGTAGCCGTAGCTTAAAAAATTCCCCAGTTTGGGTTGTGGAGAGACACTGATTTTGTAAAAGCCCTGGTGTTCTCCTCACATGAATGGGACACTTCCTACAGCTAAAACATGCCTGTCACACCCAGAGGATGGTATACCGTCTGATCGGGAAGAGTTTGGAAAAGGCCTCTCATCTCCTCATCTCCTGGTGCTCGGGTTCACCCCTCCAGCGTCTTTACGAACAGTCTCCCCACTTGGAGATGTCAGCACTGTCAACATCCTGTTGCAGACAGTTTGGAATTTGTCCAGAGGATGAAGCAGAAGGAGGGGGAACAATGAGAGACAAGTCCTAGGTGTTCGGACAGGCACATGTCACTCTTATTTCCAATCAGGAAGACGAATTGACCAAAGGCTAGGGTTGCCCATGGAAACAGAATAGGGCTTGAGGAAATTCCGCTGCTTTGTGGCCAGTTCCCATAAACACAAGTTGAAAAATGGAACTCAGGGACACTAAAATTCACGAAACTGCAGAGTTGAAAATATCTATCACTGAAAAATGTCTTGAGGAAAGTCAGAGGAAAGGACTTGTAAGCAACGGAGAATGGCAGGAAAGGGATTGGAAGAGGTAGAAAGGACTCGCCATTAAGCACAAGAAAAGGGGCTGAACATTGCCAACATTGCAATTGGCCAAAAAGGGTGTATGCGTCTTTTTCTGTATGTATTCAAGAAAAGGGCATACACTTTTTTAGCCAACCAAACAGGTGGGCACTGGAAATCAATACTACAAAACATATCACTTCGCATCAGTCAGAAGAGCCTTCCTCATAAAGTGTAAACACCAGAAATGCAGGACAGGGCAAGGAGAAAAGGGAGCCCTCTGAGGCTTATCCTGGAAATGTATATTGCCAACGGTCACTCTGGAGAAGTGTATTGTGTTTACTAAAGCATCTAAAAAATGAGCTACAGAGCACAGGGCACTTGCACTCATGGACGTATATCTTGGGAAAAACAAAAATCGAGAGGACACAGGCACCCCAATGTTTACCGCCTCTATGTTTAAAAGATCCTCGACTAGGATATAATTTATAAGTCTCTGGAGGGAAAAAATGGATAGAGATGTGGCACTTATGTAGAGTGGAATATTACTCAGCCTGGAAATCAATGAAATATGGCCAGTTGTAAGAACCACAGAGGAGTTACGTATGATCATTCGAAGTCACATAATTCAAAAAGAAAAAGACACACGATATTACTAATACATGGAATGTAAACGTGGCTACAAATGAACTGAATTACAAAACAGAACGGGGTCTCAAATTTAGAAAACCAACATATGCTTGCTTAAGGATAAAGGAGAGTTGGGGTGCTGCATAAAACCAGAGATAGAAATTAGCACAGATACCTTTCCATAAGCCAAATATGTCATAGTAAAGACCTACCAGTTGCTCAACGAAATGGACTAAACACCCCATATTCAACGCCTAGGAATACACCTGACTAGTAAGAATCTTCAAACCCATGGATTTATATGTCTCCGTAAGAGAATCAAGCGTGTGTATAGATTTATGAACGCAGCAGAGAAAATCCGATAAATCCAATTATCAAAATGAATTACAAAAACAAAACACAATGACAGTGAAATAGAGAGCTATACTTAAATAATTCATTCAGAGCTTGTGATGCAACCTGGATTAACCACATCTGCACCAAGAGCTGAGTGAGACATAAGGTTGGACACTTCGGGCGGATAGCAACGGTGAGGTACGATGAGCAAATGCAGACCCTTTGAAGTCATACTGCATGGTACCCATTCCATGGGTCCCAACTCTCCAGGTTTAAGAGATTCTTCCTTCAGCCAAAACATGCATGGGAAACCCAAAGTATGGTCCACCGTGTAACTGGGAAGCGTTTTCAAACGCATCTCAGCTCTCGTCCCCTTTTACACGGGTTCACCATTCCAGACCCTTTACTAACACTCTCTCCACTTGGAGAGTCAATGCCTTTAACCTCCTGTTTGGCACAGTTTGCAATTTCTGCGCAAGGTGGACAGGAATAGGGAGAACCAATCAGAGACTAGCTGTAGGTGTCTGCACGGGCAAATTTAATGCTCATTTCCCACCAGGAAGAGGAATAAAACAAAGGCTCAGCGTGACCTGCTGGAACCAGATTAGGGCCTGAAGCAATCCTGCGGTTTTGCGGCCAGCTCACAAGAAAGCGAGTTGATGAAAGGAGTTCAGGGGCACTGTAATTCACAAACCTGCAGAGTTATGAATGACAGCTATCGTCCAAAAATGTATTGAAGTAAGACTTAGAAGAGGACTTGAAAGTGGGGCAGAATTTCAGTAAAACGATTTCAGGGGGTAGACTGGAATTGCACTTAAAGCAAGGGAAAAGAGGCAGAATGTCGACAATGATGCACGTGGCCAAAAAGTGCGTATGCGTTTTTTCCTGAATATATTCAGGAAAAAACGCATACGCCCTTTTTGCCAACCAAGCAAGCGTGTAAAGGAAATCTGCACTACAATGAAACTCACTGCCCCCCGTCAAAAGGGCCATCTGAAAAATGTGTAAAATCCAGAAAGGCAGGACAGGTCACGGAGAACAGGGAGCCTTGTTATGCTGAAGGGCGGGATGTAAATTGCCAACAGCCACTCTGGAGAAGTGTATGGTGTTTCCTGAAACACGTAGGAAACAAAGCAACACAGCCTATGGCACTTCCACTTAGGGTCCTATAGCTTAGGGAAATTTAAATCAAATACACACAGCCACCCCAAAGTTTGGGACGGCTCTGTTTACAAGAACCTCGTCTACGGTACAAGTTACATATCCGAGAAAGCAAAAAATGGATAAAGAAGTTGTGGTACATACGTACAATGGAATATCACTCAGCAATGAGATCTACGTCATCAGGCCCGTAGCGGCATAATGAGTGGATTCAGATACGGCGATTCTACGAGAAATATGTCACACAGAAAAAGAAACATCATTAGATATCACTAATACACGGAACGTAAACTTGGCTACACATGAACTGAATTACAAAACAGAACAGGGTCTCAAATTTAGAAAACCAAGTTATGCTTGCTTATGGGGAAAGATGAGTTGGGGTGCTGCATCAAACCAGAGATTGAAATTAGCACAGATACCATTCCATAAGCCAGATATATAATAGACAAGACCTACTCCTTGCTCAACGAAATGGGCTCAAAACCCCATATTCAACGCCTGGGAATATATCTGACAAGTAAGAATCGTAAGACCCATGGATTTATATATTTCCATAAGGAAATCAGGCCTGTGTACAGCGGCCTAAACACAGCTGTGAAAATGTGATAAATCCCATTATCAAAATAAATTTCACAAACACAACACAATGACAGTGAAATAGAGAGCAATTCTTAAATAATTCATTCAGGGCTTGTGATGCAACCTGGATTTACCACATCTACACCCAGAGCTGGGTGAGACATAAGGCTGGACACTTCGGGCTGATAGCATTGGTGAGGTTCGGTGAGCAAATGCAGGCCCTTTGAAGTCATACTGCATGGTACCCATTCCATGGGTCCCAACTCTCCAGGTTTAAGGGATTCTTCCTTCAGCTAAATCATGCATGGGAAACCCAGAGTATGGTCCACCGTGTGATTGGGAAAGGTTTTCATATGCATCTCAGGTTTCGTCCCCTAGTACTCGAGTGCACCGTTCCAGACGCTTTACTAAGCCTCTCCCCACTTGGAGAGTCAGTGCCTTTAACCTCCTTTTTGTCACAGTTTGCAATTTCTGCGCAAGATGAACAGGAATAGGGAGAACCAATGAGAGACTAGCTGTAGGTGTCTGCACGGGCAAATGGAATGCACATTTCCCACCAGGAAGAGGAATTAACCAAAGGCTCAGCGTGCCCTGCCGGAACCAGATTAGGGCCTGAAACAATCCTGCGGTTTTTCGGCCAGCTCAGAAGAAAGCGAGTTGAAGAAAGGAGTTCAGGGGCACTGTAATTCACAAACCTGCAGAGTTATGAATGACAGCTATCGTCCAAAAATGTATTGAAGTAAGTCTTCGAAGAGGACTTGAAAGCGGGGCAGAATTTCAGGAAAACGATTTCAGGGGTTAGACTGGAATTGCACTTAAAGCATAGGAAAAGAGGCAGAATGTCCACAATGATGCACTTGGCCAAAAAGGGCATATGCGTTTTTTCCTGAATGTATTCTGGAAAAAACGCATACGCCCTTTTTGGCCAACCAATCAAGCGTGTAAAGGAAATCTGCACTACAATGAAGTCTCACTGCTCCCCGGACAAAAGGGCCATCTGAAAAAAGTGTAAAATCCAGAAAGGCAGGACAGGTCATGGAGAACAGGGAGCCTTGATATGCTGATGGGCGGGATGTAAATTGCCAACAGCCACTCTGGAGAAGTGTATGGTGTTTCCTGAATCACGTAGGAAACAAAGCAACACAGCCTATGGCACTTCCACTTAGGGTCCTTTAGCGTAGGGAAATTAAAATAAAAAACACACAGCCACCCCAAAGTTTGGCACCGCTCTGTTTACAAAAACCTCGTCTACGGTACAAGTTAAATATCCAAGAAAGCAAAAAATGGATAAAGAAGTTGTGGTACGTACGTACAATGGAATATCACTCAGCAATGAGATCTACGTCATCAGGCCCGTAGCGGCATAATGAGTGGATTCAGGTACGACGATACTACGAGAAATAAGTCACACAGAAAAAGAAACATCATAAGATATCACTAATACACGGAACGTAAACTTGGCTACACATGAACTGAATTACAAAACAGAACAGGGTCTCAAATTTAGAAAACCAACTTATGCTTGCTTATGGGGAAAGGTGAGTTGGGGTGCTGCATCAAACCAGAGATTGAAATTAGCACAGATACCGTTCCATAAGCCAAATATATAATAGACAAGACCTACTCCTTGCTCAACGAAATGGAATCAACACCCCATATTAAACGGCTGGGAATATACCTGACAAGTAAGAATCTTAAGACCCATGGATTTATATGTCTCCATAAGGAAGTCAAGCGTGTGTACAGTGGCCTAAACGCAGCAGTGAAAATCCGATAAATCCCATTAACAAAATAAATTTCACAAACAAAACACAATGACATGCAAATGAAGCAAATGACAAAGGATTAATCTCCAAAATTTACAAGCAGCTCATGCAGCTCAATAACAAAAAAACAAACAACCCAATCCAAAAATGGGCAGAAGACCTAAATAGACATTTCTCCAAAGAAGATATACAGAATGCCAACAAACACATGAAAGAATGCTCAACATCATTAATCATTAGAGAAATGCAAATCAAAACTACAATGAGATATCATCTCACACCAGTCAGAATGGCCATCATCAAAAAATCTAGAAACAATAAATGCTGGAGAGGGTGTGGAGAAAAGGGAACACTCTTGCACTGCTGGTGGGAATGTGAATTGGTTCAGCCACTATGGAGAACAGTATGGAGGTTCCTTAAAAAACTACAAATAGAATTACCATATGACCCAGCAATCCCACTACTGGGCATATACCCTGGGAAAACCAAAATTCAAACAGAGTCATGTACCAAAATGTTCATTGCAGCTCTATTTACAATAGCCCGGAGATGGAAACAACCTAAGCGCCCATCATCGGATGAATGGATAAAGAAAATGTGGCACATATATACAATGGAATATTACTCAGCCTTAAAAAGAAATGAAATTGAGCTATTTGTAATGAGATGGATAGACCTAGAGTCTGTCATACAGAGTGAAGTAAGTCAGAAAGAAAAAGACAAATACCGTATGCTAACACATATATATGGAATTTAAGGGGAAAAAAATGTCACGAAGAACCTAGGGGTAAGACAGGAATAAAGACGCAGACCTACTGGAGAACGGACTTGAGGATATGGGGAGGGGGAGGGGTGAGCTTTGACAGGGCGAGAGAGAGTCATGGACATATACACACTAACAAACGTAGTAAGGTAGATAGCTAGTGGGAAGCAGCCGCAAGGCACAGGGATATTAGCTTGGTAATTTGTGACAGCCTGGAGGGGTGGGATAGGGAGAGTGGGAGGGAGGGAGACGCAAGAGGGAAGACATATGGGAACATATGTATATGTATAACTGATTCACTTTGTTATAAAGCAGAAACTAACACACCATTGTAAAGCAATTATACCACAATAAAGATGTTTAAAAAAAAAAACACAATGACAGTGAAATAGAGAGCAATTCTTAAATAATTCATTCAGGGCTTGTGATGCAACCTGGATTTACCACATCTACACCCAGATATGGTTGAGACATAAGGCTGGACACTTTGGGCTGATAGCATTGGTGAGGTTTGGTGAGCAAACGCAGACCCTTTGAAGTCATACTGCATGGTACCCATTCCATGGGTCCCAAATCTCCAGGTTTAAGGGATTCTTCCTTCAGCTAAAACATGCATGGGAAACCCGGAGTATGTTCCACCGTGTGATTGGGAAACATTTTCAAATGCATCTCAGTTTTCATCCCCTGGTACTCGGGTGCACCGTTCCAGACACTTTACTAACACTCTCCCCACTTGGAAAGTCAGTGCCTTTAACCTTCTGTTTGGCACAGTTTGCAATTTCTGCGCAAGATGAACAGGAATAGGGAGAACCAATGGAGACTAGCTGTAAGTGTCTGCACGGGCAAATGGAACACTCATTTCCCACCAGGAAGAGGAATTAACCAAAGGCTCAGCGTGCCCTGCCGGAACCAGATTAGGGCCTGAAGCAATCCTGTCGTTTTGCGGCCAGCTCACAAGATAGCGAGTTGAAGAAAAGAGCCCAGGGGCACTGTAATTCACAAACCTGCAGAGTTATGAATGACAGCTATCGTCCAAAAATGTATTGAAGTAAGTCTTCGAAGAGGAATTGAAAGTGGGGCAGAATTTCAGGAAAACGATTTCAGGGGGTAGACTGGAATTGCACTTAAAGCATAGGAAAAGAGGCAGAATGTCCACAATGATGCACTTGGCCAAAAAGGGCGTATGCGTTTTTTCCTGACTATATTCAGGAAAAAATGCATACGCCCTTTTTGGCCAACCAAGCAAGCGTGTAAAGGAAATCTGCACTACATTGAAGTCTCACTGCCCCCCGGTCAAAAGGGCCATCTGAAAAAAGTGTAAAATCCAGAAAGGCAGGACAGGTCATGGAGAACAGGGAGCCTTGTTATGCTGATGGGCGGGATTTAAATTGCCAACAGCCACTCTGGAGAAGTGTATGGTGTTTCCTGAAACACGTAGGAAACAAAGCAACACAGCCTATGGCACTTCCACTTAGGGTCCTATAGCTTAGGGAAATTAAAATCAAAAACACACAGCCACCCCAAAGTTTGGGACGGCTCTGTTTACAAGAACCTCGTCTACGGTACAAGTTAAATATCCGAGAAAGCAAAAAATGGATAAAGAAGTTGTGGTACGTACGTACAATGGAATATCACTCAACAATGAGATCTACGTCATCAGGCCCGTAGCGGCATAATGAGTGGATTAACGTACGAGGAGTCTACGAGAAATAAGTCACACAGAAAAAGAAACATCATAAGATATCACTAATACACGTAACATAAACTTGGCTACACATGAACTGAATTACAAAACAGAACAGGGTCTCAAATTTAGAAAACCAACTTATGCTTGCTTATGGGGAAAGGTGAGTTGGGGTGCTGCATAAAACCAGAGATTGAAATTAGCACAGATACCGTTCCATAAGCCAAATATATAATAGACAAGACCTACAGTTGCTCAACGAAATGGACTCAACACCCCATATTCAACGCCTGGGAATATACCTGACAAGTTAGAATCTTAAGACCCATGGATTTATATGTCTCCATAAGGAAGTCAAGCGTGTGTACAGTGGCCTAAACGCAGCAGTGAAAATCCGATAAATCCCATTAAAAAAATAAATTTCACAAACAAAACACAATGACAGTGAAATAGAGAGCAATTCTTTAATAATTCAATCAGGGCTTGTGATGCAACCTGGATTTACCACATTTACACCCAGAGCTGGGTGAGACATAAGGCTGGACACTTCGGGCTGATAGCATTGGTGAGGTTCGGTGAGCAAACGCAGACCCTTTGAAGTCATACAGCATGGTACCCATTCCATGGGTCCCAACTCTCCAGGTTTAAGGGATTCTTCCTTCAGCTGAAACATGCATGGGAAACCCAGAGTATGGTCCACCGTGTGATTGGGAAACGTTTTCATATGCATCTCAGGTTTCGTACCCTGGTACTCGGGTTCACCATTCCAGACACTTTACTAACACTCTCCCCACTTGGACAGTCAGTGCCTTTAACCTCCTGTTTGTCACAGTTTGCAAATTCAGTGCAAGATGAACAGGAATAGGGAGAACCAATGAGAGACTAGCTGTGGGTGTCTGCACGGTCAAATGGAACGCTCATTTCCCACCAGGAAGACGAATTAACCAAAGGCTCAGTGTGCCCTCCCGGAAACAGATTAGGACCTGAAGCAATCGTGCGGTTTTGTGGCCAGCTCACAAGAAAGCGAGTTGAAGAAAGGAGCTCAGGGCACTGTAATTCACAAACCTGCAGAGTTATGAATGAGAGCTATCGTCCAAAAATGTACTGAAATATGTCTTCGAAGAGGACTTGAAAGCGGGGCAGAATTTCAGGAAAACGATTTCAGGGGGTAGACTGGAATTGCACTTAAAGCATAGTAAAAGAGGCAGAATGTCGACAATGATGCACTTGGCCAAAAAGGGCGTATGCGTTTTTTCCTGAATATATTCAGGAAAAAATGCATACGCCCATTTTGGCCAACCAAGCAAGCATGTAAAGAAATCTGCACTACAATGAAGTCTCACTGCCCCCGGTCAAAAGGGCCATCTGAAAAATGTGTAAAATCCAGAAAGGCAGGACAGGTCATGGAGAACAGGGAGCCTTGTTATGCTGAAGGGCGGGATGTAAATTGCCAACAGCCACTCTGGAGAAGTGTATGGTGTTTCCTGAAACACGTAGGAAACAAAGCAACACAGCCTATGGCACTTCCACTTATGGTCCTATAGCTTAAGGAAATTAAAATCAAAAACACACAGCAACCCCAAAGTTTGGGACGGCTCTGTTTACAAAAACCTCGTCTACGGTACAAGTTAAATATCCGAGAAAGCAAAAAATGGATAAAGAAGTTGTGGTACGTACGTACAATGGAATATCACTCAGCAATGCGATCTACGTCATCAGGCCCGTAGCGGCATAATGAGTGGATACAGGTACGACGATTCTACGAGAAATAAGTCACACAGAAAAAGAAACATCATAAGATATCACTAATACATGGAACGTAAACTTGGCTACACATGAACTGAATTACAAAACAGAACAGGGTCTCAAATTTAGAAAACCAACTTATGCTTGCTTATGGGGAAAGGTGAGTTGGGGTGCTGCATAAAACCAGAGATTGAAATTAGCACAGATACCGTTCCATAAGCCAAATATATAATAGACAAGACCTACTCCTTGCTCAACGAATTGGACTCAACACCCCATATTCAACGCCTTGGAATATACCTGACAAGTAAGAATCTTAAGACCCATGGATTTATATGTCTCCATAAGGAAATCAAGCGTGTGTACAGCGGTCTAAACGCAGCAGTGAAAATCCGATAAATCCCATTATCAAAATAAATTTCACAAACACAATGCAATGACAGCGAAATAGAGAGCAATTTTTAATAATTCATTCAGGGCTTGTGATGCAACCTGGATTTACCACATCTACACCCAGAGCTGGGTGAGACAGAAGGCTGGACCCTTCGGGCTGATAGCATTGGTGAGTTTCAGTGAGCAAACGCAGACCCTTTGAAGTCATACTGCATGGTACCCATTCCATGGGTCCCAGCTCTCCAGGTTTAAGGGATTCTTCCTTCAGCTAAAACATGCATGGAAAACCCAGAGTATGGTCCACCGTGTGATTGGGAAACGTTTTCAAATGCATCTCAGGTTTCGTCACCTGGTACTCGGGTTCACCGTTCCAGACGCTTTACTAACTCTCTCCCCACTTGGAGAGTCAGTGCCTTTAACCTCCTGTTTGGCACCGTTTGCAATTTCTGCGCAAGATGAACAGGAATAGGGAGAACCAATGAGAGACTAGCTGTAGGTGTCTGCACGTTCAAATGAAACGCTCATTTCCCACCAGGAAGAGGAATTAACCAAAGGCTCAGCGTGCCCTGCCGGAACCAGATTAGGGCCTGAAGCAATCCTGCGGTTTTGCGGCCAGCTCACAAGAAAGCGAGTTGAAGAAAGGAGCTCAGGGGCACTGTAATTCACAAACCTGCAGAGTTATGAATGAAAGCTATCGTCCAAAAATGTATTGAAGTAAGTCTTCGAAGAGGACTTGAAAGCGGGGCAGAATTTCAGGAAAACGATTTCAGGGGGTAGACTGGAATTGCACTTAAAGCATAGGAAAGAGGCAGAATGTCCACAATGATGCACTTGGCCAAAAAGGGTGTATGCGTTTTTTACAGAGTATATTCAGGAAAAAACGCATACGCACTTTTTGGCCAACCAAGCAAGCATGTAAAGGAAATCTGCACTACAATGAAGTCTCACTGCCCCCCGGTCAAAAGGGCCATCTGAAAAAAGTGTAAAATCCGGAAAGGCAGGACAGGTCATGGAGAACAGGGAACCTTGTTATGCTGATGGGCAGGATGTAATTTGGCAACAGCCACTCTGGAGAAGTGTATGGTGTTTCCTGAAACATGTAGGAAACAAAGCAACACAGCCTATGGCAATTCCACTTAGGGTCCTATAGCTTAGGGAAATTAAAATCAAAAACACACAGCCACCCCAAAGTTTGGGACGGCTCTGTTTACAAGAACCTCGTCTACGGTACAAGTTAAATATCCGAGAAAGCAAAAAATGGATAAAGAAGTTGTGGTACGTACGTACAATGGAATATCACTCAGCAATGAGATCTACGTCATCAGGCCCGTAGCGGCATAATGAGTGGATTCAGGTACGACGATTCTACGAGAAATAAGTCACACAGAAAAAGAAACATCATAAGATATCACTAATACACGGAACGTAAACTTGGCTACATATGAACTGAATTACAAAACAGAACAGGGTCTCACATTTAGAAAACCAACTTATGCTTGCTTATGGGGAAAGGTGAGTTGGGGTGCTGCATAAAACCAGAGATTGAAATTAGCACAGATACCGTTCCATAAGCCAAATATATAATAGACAAGACCTACACCATGCTCAACGAAATGGACTCAACACCCCATATTCAACGCCTGGGAATATACCTGACAAGTAAGAATCTTAAGACCCATGGATTTATATGTCTCCATAAGGAAATCAAGCGTGTGTACAGCGGCCTAAACGCAGCAGTGAAAATCCGATAAATCCCATTATCAAAATAAATTTCACAAACACAACACAATGACTGTGAAATAGAGAGCAATTCTTAAATAATTCATTCAGGGCTTGTGATGCAACCTGGATTTACCACATCTACACCCAGAGCTGGGTGAGACATAAGGCTGGACACTTCGCGCTGATGGCATTGGTGAGGTTCGGTGAGCAAACGCAGACCCTTTGAAGTCATACTGCATGGTACCCATTCCATGGGTCCCAGCTCTCCAGGTTTAAGGGATTCTTCCTTCAGCTAAAACATGCATGGGAAACCCAGAGTATGGTCCACCGTGTGATTGGGAAACGTTTTCAAATGCATCTCAGGTTTCGTCCCCTGGTACTAGGGTTCACCGTTCCAGACGCTTTACTAACACTCTCCCCACATGGAGAGTCAGTGCCTTTAACCTCCTGTTTGGCACCGTTTGCAATTTCTGCGCAAGATGTACAGGAATAGGGAGAATCAATGAGAGACTAGCGGTAGGTGCCTGCACGGGCAAATGGAACGCTCATTTCCCACCAGGAAGAGGAATTAACCAAAGGCTCAGCATGCCCTGCCGGTACCAGATTAGGGCCTGAAGCAATCCTGCGGTTTTGCGGCCAGCTCACAAGATAGCGAGTTGAAGAAAAGAGCCCACGGGCACTGTAATTCACAAACCTGCAGAGTTATGAATGACAGCTATTGTCCAAAAATGTATTGAAGTAAGTCTTCGAAGAGGAATTGAAAGTGGGGCAGAATTTCAGGAAAACGATTTCAGGGGGTAGACTGGAATTGCACTTAAAGCATAGGAAAAGAGGCAGAATGTCCACAATGATGCACTGGGCCAAAAAGGGCGTATGCGTTTTTTCCTGACTATATTCAGGAAAAAATGCATACGCCCTTTTTGGCCAACCAAGCAAGCGTGTAAAGGAAATCTGCACTACATTGAAGTCTCACTGCCCCCCGGTCAAAAGGGCCATCTGAAAAAAGTGTAAAATCCAGAAAGGCAGGACAGGTCATGGAGAACAGGGAGCCTTTTTATGCTGATGGGCGGGATGTAAATTGCCAACAGCCACTCTGGAGAAGTGTATGGTGTTTCCTGAAACACGTAGGAAACAAAGCAACACAGCCTATGGCACTTCCACTTAGGGTCCTATAGCTTAGGGAAATTAAAATCAAAAACACACAGCCACCCTAAAGTTTGGGACGGCTCTGTTTACAAGAACCTCGTCTACGGTACAAGTTAAATATCCGAGAAAGCAAAAAATGGATAAAGAAGTTGTGGTACGTACGTACAATGGAATATCACTCAACAATGAGATCTACGTCATCAGGCCCGTAGCGGCATAATGAGTGGATTAACGTACGAGGAGTCTACGAGAAATAAGTCACACAGAAAAAGAAACATCATAAGATATCACTAATACACGGAACATAAACTTGGCTACACATGAACTGAATTACAAAACAGAACAGGGTCTCAAATTTAGAAAACCTACTTATGCTTGCTTATGGGGAAAGGTGAGTTGGGGTGCTGCATAAAACCAGAGATTGAAATTAGCACAGATACCGTTCCATAAGCCAACTATATAATAGACAAGACCTACTGTTGCTCAACGAAATGGACTCAACACCCCATATTCAACGCCTGGGAATATACCTGACAAGTAAGCATCTTAAGACCCATGGATTTATATGTCTCCATAAGGAAGTCAAGCGTGTGTACAGTGGCCTAAACGCAGCAGTGAAAATCCGATAAATCCCATTAACAAAATAAATTTCACAAACAAAACACAATGACATGCAAATGAAGCAAATGACAAAGGATTAATCTCCAAAATTTACAAGCAGCTCATGCAGCTCAATAACAAAAAAACAAACAACCCAATCCAAAAATGGGCAGAAGACCTAAATAGACATTTCCCCAAAGAAGATATACAGAATGCCAACAAACACATGAAAGAATGCTCAACATCATTAATCATTAGAGAAATGCAAATCAAAACTACAATGAGATATCATCTCACACCAGTCAGAATGGCCATCATCAAAAAATCTAGAAACAATAAATGCTGGAGAGGGTGTGGAGAAAAGGGAACACTCTTGCACTGCTGGTGGGAATGTGAATTGGTTCAACCACTATGGAGAACAGTATGGAGGTTCCTTAAAAAACTACAAATAGAATTACCATATGACCCAGCAATCCCACTACTGGGCATATACCCTGGGAAAACCAAAATTCAAACAGAGTCATGTACCAAAATGTTCATTGCAGCTCTATTTACAATAGCCCGGAGATGGAAACAACCTAAGCGCCCATCATCGGATGAATGGATAAAGAAATTGTGGCACATATATACAATGGAATATTACTCAGCCTTAAAAAGAAATGAAATTGAGCTATTTGTAATGAGATGGATAGACCTAGAGTCTGTCATACAGAGTGAAGTAAGTCAGAAAGAAAAAGACAAATACCGTATGCTAACACATATATATGGAATTTAAGGGGAAAAAAATGTCATGAAGAACCTAGGGGTAAGACAGGAATAAAGACGCAGACCTACTGGAGAACGGACTTGAGGATATGGGGAGGGGGAGGGGTGAGCTTTGACAGGGCGAGAGAGAGTCATGGACATATACACACTAACAAATGTAGTAAGGTAGATAGCTAGTGGGAAGCAGCCGCAAGGCACAGGGATATTAGCTTGGTGCTTTGTGACAGCCTGGAGGGGTGGGATAGGGAGAGTGGGAGGGAGGGAGACGCAAGAGGGAAGACATATGGGAACATATGTATATGTATAACTGATTCACTTTGTTATAAAGCAGAAACTAACACACCATTGTAAAGCAATTATACCCCAATAAAGATGTTTAAAAAAAAAAAAACACAATGAGAGTGAAATAGAGAGCAATTCTTAAATAATTCATTCAGGGCTTGTGATGCAACCTGGATTTACCACATCTACACGCAGAGCTGGTTGAGACATAAGGCTGGACACTTTGGGCTGATAGAATTGGTGAGGTTTGGTGAGCAAACGCAGACCCTTTGAAGTCATACTGCATGGTACCCATTCCATGGGTCCCAACTCTCCCGGTTTAAAGGATTCTTCCTTCAGCTAAAACATGCATGGGAATCCCGGAGTATGTTCCACCGTGTGATTGGGAAACGTTTTCAAATGCATCTCAGGTTTCGTCCCCTGGTACTCGGGTGCACCGTTCCAGACACTTTACTAAAACTCTCCCCACTTGGAAAGTCAGTGCCTTTAACCTCCTGTTTGGCACAGTTTGCAATTTCTGCGCAAGATGAACAGGAATAGGGAGAAGCACTGAGAGACTAGCTGTAGGTGTCTGCACGGGCAAATGGAACGCTCATTTCCCACCAGGAAGAGGAATTAACCAAAGGCTCAGCGTGCCCTGCCGGAACCAGATTAGGGCCTGAAGCAATCCTGCGGTTTTGCGGCCATCTCACAAGAAAGCGAGTTGAAGAAAGGAGCTCAGGGGCACTGTAATTCACAATCCTGCAGAGTTATGAATGACAGCTATCGTCCAAAAATGTATTGAAGTAAGTTTTCGAAGAGGACTTGAAAGTGGGGCAGAATTTGAGGAAAACGATTTCAGGAGGTAGACTGGAATTGCACTTAAAGCATAGGAAAAGAGGCAGAATGTCCACAATGATGCACTTGGCCAAAAAGGGCGTATGCGTTTTTTCCTGAATATATTCAGGAGAAAACGCATACGCCCTTTTTGGACAACCAAGCAAGCGTGTAAAGAAAATCTGCACTACAATGAAGTCTCACTGACCCCGGTCAAAAGGGCCATCTGAAAAAAGTGTAAAATCCAGAAAGGCAGAACAGGTCATGGAGAACAGGGAGCCTTGTTATGCTGATGGGCGGGATGTAAATTGCCCACAGCCACTCTGGAGAAGTGTATGGTGTTTCCTGAAACACGTAGGAAACAAAGCAACACAGCCTATGGCACTTCCACTTAGGTCCTATAGCTTAGGGAAATTAAAATCAAAAACACACAGCCACCCCAAAGTTTGGGACGGCTCTGTTTACAAGAACCTCGTCTACGGTACAAGTTAAATATCCGAGAAAGCAAAAAATGGATAAAGAAGTTGTGGTACGTACGTACAATGGAATATCACTCAGCAATGAGATCTACGTCAACAGGCCCGTAGCGGCATAATGAGTGGAATCAGGTACGACGATTCTACGAGAAATAAGTCACACAGAAAAAGAAACATCATAAGATATCACTAATACACGGAACGTAAACTTGGCTACACATGAACTGAATTACAAAACAGAACAGGGTCTCAAATTTAGAAAACCAACTTATGCTTGCTTATGGGGAAAGAAGAGTTGGGGTGCTGCATCAAACCAGAGATTGAAATTAGCACAGATACCGTTCCATAAGCCAAATATATAATAGACAAGACCTACTCCTTGCTCAACGAAACGGAATCAACACCCCATATTCAACGCCTGGGAATATACCTGACAAGTAAGAATCTTAAGACCCATGGATTTATATGTCTAAATAAGGAAGTCAAGTGTGTGTACAGTGGCCTAAACGCAGCAGTGAAAATCCGATAAATCCCTTTAACAAAATAAATTTCAAAAACAAAACACAATGACAGTGAAATAGAGAGCAATTCTTAAATAATTCAATCAGGGCTTGTGATGCAACCTGGATTTACCACATTTACACCCAGAGCTGGGTGAGACATAAGGCTGGACACTTCGGGCTGATAGCATTGGTGAGGTTCGGTGAGCAAACGCAGACCCTTTGAAGTCATACAGCATGGTACCCATTCCATGGGTCCCAACTCTCCAGGTTTAAGGGATTCTTCCTTCAGCTGAAACATGCATGGGAAACCCAGAGTATGGTCCACCGTGTGATTGGGAAACGTTTTCATATGCATCTCAGGTTTCGTACCCTGGTACTCGGGTTCACCATTCCAGACACTTTACTAACACTCTCCCCACTTGGAGAGTCAGTGCCTTTAACGTCCTGTTTGTCACAGTTTGCAAATTCAGTGCAAGATGAACAGGAATAGGGAGAACCAATGAGAGACTAGCTGTGGGTGTCTGCACGGTCAAATGGAAAGCTCATTTCCCACCAGGAAGAGGAATTAACCAAAGGCTCAGCGTGCCCTGCCGGAACCAGATTAGGGCCTGAAGCAATCCAGCGGTTTTGCGGCCAGCTCACAAGAGAGCGAGTTGAAGAAAGAAGCTCAGGGACACTGTAATTCACAAACCTGCAGAGTTAAGAACGACAGCTATCGTCCAAAAATGTATTGAAGTAAGTCTTCGAAGAGGACTTGAAAGCGGGGCAGAATTTCAGGAAAACGATTTCAGGGGGTAGACTGGAATTTCACTTAAAGGATAGGAAAAGAGGCAGAATGTCCACAATGATGCACTTGGCCAAAAAGGGCGTATGCGTTTTTTCCTGAATATATGGCCCTTTTTGGCCAACCAAGCAAGCGTGTAAAGGAAATCTGCACTACAATGAAGTCTCACTGCTCCCTGGTCAAAAGGGCCATCTGAAAAAAGCATAAAATCCAGAAAGGCAGGACAGGTCATGGAGAACAGGGAGCCTTGTTATGCTGATGGGCGGGATGTAAATTGCCAACAGCCACTCTGGAGATGTGTATGGTGTTTCCTGAAACACGTAGGAAACAAAGCAACACAGCCTATGGCACTTCCACTTAGGGACCTATAGCTTAGGGAAATTAAATTCAAAAACACACAGCCACCCAAAAGTTTGGGACGGCTCTGTTTACAAGAACCTCGTCTACGGTACAAGTTAAATATCCGAGAAAGCAAAAAATGGATAAAGAAGTTGTGGTACGTACGTACAATGGAATATCACTCAGCAATGAGATCTACGTCATCAGGCCCGTAGCGGCATAATGAGTGGATTCAGGTACGACGACTCTACGAGAAATAAGTCACACAGAAAGAGAAACATCATAAGATATCACTAATCCACGGAACGTAAACTTGGCTACACAAGAACTGAATTACAAAACAGAACAGGGTCTCAAATTTAGAAAACCAACTTATGCTTGCTTATGGGGAAAGTTGAGTTGGGGTGCTGTATAAAACCAGAGATTGAAATTAGCACAGATACCGTTCCATAAGGCAAATATATAATAGACAAGACCTACTCCTTGCTCAACGAAATGGACTCAACACCTCATATTCAACGCCTGGAAATATACCTGACAAGTAAGAATCTTAAGACCCATGGATTTATATGTCTCCATAAGGAAATCAAGCGTGTGTACAGCGGCCTAAACGCAGCAGTGAAAATCCGATAAATCCCATTATCAAAATAAATTTCAAAAACAAAACACAATGACAGTGAAATAGAGAGCAATTCTTAAATAATTCATTCAGGGCTTGTGATGCAACCTGGATTTACCACATCTACACCCAGAGCTGGGTGAGACATAAGGCTGGACACTTCGGGCTGATAGCATTGGTGAGGTTCGGTGAGCAAACGCAGACCCTTTGAAGTCATACTGCATGGTACCCATTCCATGGGTCCCAACTCTCCAGGTTTAAGGGATTCTTCCTTCAGCTAAAACATGCATGGGAATCCCAGAGTATGGTCCACTGTGTGATTGGGAAACATTTTCAAATGTATCTCAGGTTTCGTCCCCTGGTACTCGGGTTCACCATTCCAGACGCTTTACTAACACTCTCCACACATGGAGAGTCAGTGCCTTTAACCTCCTGTTTGGCACAGTTTGCAATTTCTGCGCAAGATGAACAGGAATAGGGAGAACCAATGAGAGACTAGCTGTAGGTGTCTGCACGGGCAAATTTAACGCTCATTACCAACCAGGAAGAGGAATTAGCCAAAGGTTCAGCATGCCGTGCCGGAACCAGATTAGGGCCTGAAGCAATCCTGCGGTTTTGCGGCCAGCTCACAAGAAAGCGAGTTGAAGAAAGGAGCTCAGGGGCACTGTAATTCACAAACCTGCAGAGTTATAAATGACAGCTATCATCCAAAAATATATTGAAGTAAGTCTACAAAGAGGACGTGAACGTGGGGCAGAATTCCAGGACTACGATTTCAGGAGGTAGACGGGAAATCCTCTGAAAGTATAGGAAAAGAGGCAGAATGTCGACAATGATGCACTTGGTCAAAAAGGGCATATGCGTTTTTTCCAGGGCCCTCATTAAAGAGGGTAGGAGGCTCCCAGTATGCTTCAGTGGCCAACAGAAGACCCACGTCGCCAAGGCGACGTGAGCCAGCCATGCAGGAGTGACCTCACATCAGAGGGCCCACCTCACAGAAGGGTAAGGAACCCAGGAATGATCAGACCCTCACCAGAGTGCCCACAACAGCAAGGGGCTGGGAACCAGGCAGGAGTGTCCTCACACCCGTGGGACCACATCATCGAAAGTTGAGGTACCCAGCACATGTGGCCTCAAACCAGAGGACCCACATCACCATGGGTCTCGGAGCGAGGCAGGCAGGATTAACCTCCCAACACATGGCCCATTGTATAAAAAAGGTGAGGAATCCAGTCGTTGGAACATCCCAGCAGGCGGCCCAGATCACCGAGGCTATGGGATCCAGGCAGTGATGAACTCACAACAGAGGGCCCTCATCGTGATACTGTAAGCAACCCAGCCGTTGTGACCTCAGAGCACAAGGCCCACATCCCCATGGGGGAGGGAACCAAGCAGGAGTGTCATCGCACCAGTGGGCACACATCAGAAAATGTGGGGAGCCCAGCAGTTAGGGCCAGACGCCAGAGGGCCCTCATCACTGAGGAGAGGAGGCTCCCAGCAAGCTCCAACTGCTACCAGAGGGCTGACGTCGCCAATGCGGTGTGTGCCAGCCAGGCAGGAGTGACCTCAGAGCAGAGGGCCAACCACACAAAAGTGTGAGGAACCCAAAGAGGATCAGACTCTCACCAGAGGGCCCACATCACCAAGGGAATGGAAACCAGGCAGGAGTGTCCTCACACCAGTGGGGCCACATCACCGAAATGTGATGGACCCAGCACACGTGGCCACAAACTAGAGGACACACATCACCAAGGGGCTGGGAGTGAGGCAGGCAGGAGGAGCCTCAAAACAGAGGGCCCATAGAATAAAAAAGGTGAGGAATCCCGCAGTTGGAACCTCCCAGCAGGCGGCCAGGAGCAGCGAGGATATGGGATCCAGGCCTGACTGAACACAAAACAGAGGGCCCTCATCATGAAACTGTGAGCAACCCAGCCGTTGGGACCTCAGAGCAGAAGGCCCACATTCCCATGTGGTTGGGAACCTGGCAGGAGTGTACTCGCACCACAGGGCGCACATTAGAGAATTTTGGGAGCCCAGAAGTTAGGGCCTGACGCCAGAGGGCCCTCATCACCGAGGAGAGGAAGCTCCCAGCAGGCTCCAACTGCCACAAGAGGGCCGACGTTGCCAAGGTGGGGTGTGCCAGCCAGGCAGGAGTGACCTCACAGCAGAGGGTCCACCTCACAGAAGGGTGAGGAACCCAGCCAGGATCAGACTCTCACCAGAGGGCCCACATCACCAAGGGGATAGGAACCAGGCAGGAGTGTCCTCACACCAGTGGGGCCACATAATCGAAAGGTGAGGGACCCAGCACACGTAGCCTCAAACCAGAGGACACACATCACCAAGGGGCTGGGAGTCAGGCAGGCAGGAGGAGTCTCAAAACAGAGGGCCCATAGAAGAAAAAAGGTGAGGAATCCCGCAGTTGGAACCTCCCCGCAGGCGGCCAGGAGCAGCGAGGCTATTGGATCCAGGGCGGAGTGAACTCACACCAGAGGACCCTCATCATGAAACTGAGCAACCCACCGTTGGGACCTCAGAGCAGAAGGCCCACATTCCCATGGGGTTGGGAACCTGGCAGGAGTGTAGTCGCACCACAGGGCGCACATCAGAAAATTTTGGGAGCCCAGGAGTTAGGGTCTGATGCCAGAGGGCCCTCATTACCGAGGGGTGGAGACCCCCAGCAGGCACCAACTCCCAACTGAGGGCCCACGTCGCCAAGGTGATGTGTGCCAGCCAGGCAGGAGTGACCTCACAGCAGAGGGTCTACCTCACAGAAGGGTGAGGAAACCAGCCAGGATAAGACTCTCACCAGAGAGCCCACATCACCAAGGGGATCGGAAAAAGGCAGCAGTGTCCTCACACCAGTGTGGCCACATTATAGAAAGGTGAGGAACCCAGCACATGTGGCCTAAACCAGAGGACCCACATTTCCTCGGTGCTCCGAGTGAGGCAAGCAGGAGTAGCCTAACAACACAGGGCCCACAGAATAAAAAATGTGAGGAATCCAGCAGTTTGAACCTCCCAGCAGGTGGCCCAGAGCACGGAGTCTATGGGATCCAGGCCACAGTGAACTCACAGCAGAGGGCCCACATCATGAAACTGTGAGCAACCCAGCCGGTGGAACCTCAGAGCAGAAGACCCACATCCCCATGGGGATAGGAACCTCGCAGGAGTGTCCTCGCACAACTTAACACGTATCAGAAAATGTGGGAACCCAGCAGTTAGGGCCTGACGCCAGAGGGCCCTCATCACCGAGGAGAGGAGGCTACCAGCAGGCTCCAAATGCCACCAGAGGGCCGACGTCACCAAGGCAATGGGAGCAAGCCAGGCAGGAGTTACCTCACAGCAGAGGGCCCACCTCACAGAAGTGTGAGGAACCCAACCAGGATCAGACTCTAACCAGAGGGCCCACATCACCAAGGGGATGGAAACCAGGCAGGAGTGTCCTCACACCAGTGGGGCCACATCAGCCAAAGGTGAGGAACACAGCACATGTGGCCTCAAATAAGGGGACACACATCACGAAAGGGCTGGGAGTGAGGCATGCAGGAGGAGACTCACAACAGAGGGCCCATAGAATAAAAAGGTGAGGAACCCCGCCGCTGGAAGCTCCAAGCAGGTGGCCCAGAGCACCGAGGCTATGGGATCCATGCCGGAGTGAACTCACAGCAGAGGGCCCACATTCTGACACTGTGAGCAACCCAGCCGTTGGGACCTCAGAGCAGAAAGCCAACATCCCCATGGGGATGGGACCCTGGCAGGAGTGTACTCGCACGACAGGGCGCACATCAGAAAATTTTGGGAGCCCATGAGTTAGGGCCTGACGCCAGAGGGCCCTCATTACCGAGGGGAGGAGACTCCCAGCAGGCACCAACTCCCAACTGAGGGCCCACATCGCCAAGGTGACGTGTGCCAGCCAGGCAGGAGTGACCTCACAGCAGAGGGTCTACCTCACAGAAGGGTGAGGAATCCAGCCAGGATCAGGCTCTCACCAGAGGACCCCCATCACCAAGTGGATGGGAACCAGGCAGGAGTGTCCTCACACCAGTGGGGCCACATCAATAAAGGTGAGGAAACCAGCACATGTGGCATCAAACCAGAGGACCTACATCACAAAGGGGCTGGGAGTGAGTCAGGAAGGAGGAGCATGAAAACACAGAACCCAAAGAATAGAAAAGGTAAGGAATTCAGCAGTAGGAACCTCCCAGCAGGCGGCTCAGAGCACAGAGTCTATGGGATCTAGGCCTGAGTGAACTAACACCAGAGAGCCAACATCATGAAACGGTGAACAACACAGGTGTTGGGACCTTAGAGCAGAAGGCCCACATGCCCATGGGGATGGGAACCTGGCAGGAGTGCCCTCGCACCACTTAGGACGTATCAGAAAATGTGGGAACCCAGCAGTTAGGGCCTGATGCCAGAGGGCCTCATCACCGAGGGGAGGAGGCTCCCAGCAGGCTCCAACTGCCACCAGAGGTCCGACGTCGCCAAGGCGGGGTGTGCTAGCCAGGCAGGAGTGACCTCAGAGAAGAGGGCCCACCTCACAGAAGTGTGAGGAACCCAACCAGGATCAGACTCTCGCCGGAGGGACCACATCACCAAGGGGATGGGAAGCAGGCAGGAGTGTCCTCACACCAGTGGGGCCACATCATCAAAAGATGAGGAACCCATCACATGTGGCCTCAAACCAGAGGACACACATCACCAAGGGGCTGGGAGTGAGGCAGGTGTCTGGAGGGGCACATTTAACTCTAATTTCCCACCAGGAAGAGGAATTAACCAAAGGCTCAGAGTGCCGTGCCACAACCTGATTATGGCCTGAAGCAAACCTGCGGTTTTGTGGCCAGGTTTCAAGGAAGCGAGTTAAGAAAGGAAATCACGGGCACTGAAATTCACAAACCTGCAGAGTTATAAATGACAGCTATTGGCAAAAATATATTGAAGTAAGTCTGCAAAGAGGACTTGAAAACGAGGCAGAATTGAGGAATCATATTTCAGGAGGTAGATTGGAATTGCATTTAAAACATGTGAAAAGCGGCAGATCTTTGACAGTGATGCACTTGGACGAACAGTGCGTATACATTTTTTCCTGAATATATTCAGGAAAAAGCGCATATGCCCTTTTTGGCCAACCAAGCACTCGAGCAATGGAAATCCGTACTACAATGAAGTCTCATTTCCCATTCGTCAAAAGGGCCATCTGAAAAAGTGTAAAAACCAGAAACACAGGACAGGCCATGGAGAACAGGGAGCCTTGTTATGCTGATGGGCGGGATGTAAATTGCCAACAGACACTCTGGAGATGTTTATGGTGTATCCTGAAACATCTGAAAAACAAAGCTACAGAGACTAGGGCACTTCCACTTTTGGCCCTATAGCTTAGGAAAATTAAAATCAACAAGACACAGCCAACACAAAATTTAGGGCTGCTGTGTTTACAAGAACCTCGAGTCCAGTACAAATTAAATATCCCAGAAAGAAAAAAATGGATAAAGGAGTTGTGCTACTTACGTACAACGGAATATCACTCAGCAATGAAATCAATGTCATCAGGCCTGTAGCAGCAAATTGAGTGGATTTAAGTATGATGATTCTAAGAGAAATATGTCACACAGAGAAAGATAATTATCATAAGATATCACTAATAGAGGGAGTGTAAACTTGGCTACACATAAACTGAATTACAAAACCGAACAGTCTCACATTTAGATAAAAACTTATGCTTGCTTAAGGGGAAAGTTGAGTTGGGGTGCTGTATAAAACCAGAGCTTGAAATTAGCACACATACCATTCCATAAGCCAAATATATAATAGACAAGACCTACTCTTTGCTCAACGAAATGGACTCATCCATGGTGTATCACCTCACACCTGTTAGATTGGGCATCATCAGAAAATCTACAAACAACAAATGCTGGAAAGGGTGTGGAGATAAGGAACCCTCTTCCACTATTGTTGGGAATGTAAATTGATACAGTCACCGTGGAGAACATTATGGAGTTTCTTATAAAACTAAGAATAGAATTACCATATGATCCAGCAATCCCACTACTGGGCATATACCCAGACAAAACCATAAATCAAAAAGAGACATTCACCTCAATGTTCATTGCATCACTATTTACAATATCCAGGTAATGGAAGCAACCTAAATGCCCACAGACGAATGCATAAAGATGTGGTACAAATATAAAATGGAATATTACTAAGCCATAAAAAGGAATGAAATTGGGTCATTTGTAGAGACGTTGATGGATCTAGAGACTGTCATACAGAGTGAAGTAAGTCAGAAATAGAAAAACAAATCTTGTATATTAATGCATATATGTGGAACCTAGAAAAATTATACAGATGAACCGTTTTTTAAGGCAGAAATAGAGCAACAGATGTAGACAACAAACGTATGGACACCAAGGGGGGAAAGCTGTTGGGGGGTGGTGGTGGGAGGATTGAGAGATTGGGATTGGCATGTATACATTTATATGTATAAAATAGATAACCAAAAAGAACCGGCTGTATAAAAAAATAAAATAAAATTCAAAATTACAAAAAGTAAAACAGAAAAAATATTCTTCCCTTCATATACATGTATTTATATGAATAAATTATTTCCATGCTTATATCTGTAAATACAAAAAAGAGGAATAAAATCTACCTTGAACCGAAAATGAAAAAAAGAAAAAAAAAACAGAACCCACCAGTTACACAGAGGAAAACCGTATCAGGGCCCTTGCTCCAGTTGTAAACAATTCTGTAGTTGGCCAGTGGTGGGGAATCATCTCCCATTCAGCCAGCAGGCCCCACGCAACAAGCGTCCTCATTGCAAAGCTGGGGGACCGTGCCAAGGCATCTGTGAGTAAATGTGGGCTGAGCCCCAGGCCAGCTGCTGCTGAAATGTTCCCACCCTTCCCAGGTAAAACACCTGAATATGTACAAGGACTTGAAAGCCTAGAGGAAGGGCCATGGAGCCACATGAGCGACAGCATGCCAGCCGATTTGGTGCCTGCAGGCCAGCCAGGATGGTCCTGGCCCTGGGTACTCTTCTGGAAGCTTTCCATTTCCCTGCCTGAGATACCCCTGCTGTCCGGGCCCCCACTGCTTTCTTCCTCACTCACCTCTGCCCAGGGAGGAATTCCAGAGGCAGGTATGGGTGACACATTCTCTTCTTTAGCAGGTGGCATCTTGGTAACTGCTGCAGAAAGTCCAGCAGAGCCCCACTCACACTGGACCACCCACAAAGCCGTGGCCTCTCACTCCCTCCCACCAGTCCAGCCCCAAGACTGCTGACAGGGCAGAGAAAATGGCGTCAGGCACAGCTGCAGGGGCTCTTGCTGCCTGGAGCGGTGTTTATATTGATCTCAAACAGGCACACCTGGGGAGGGCTGGCCGGCACCGTCAGGCTTCCCAGGCCAGCCAATAATCACCCCTCAGGCGCTCACAGTTGCAGAAACTGGAACTTGCTGAATCGGCCAGGTCCAAGGAACAGGTGTGGGCTCCTGAGAGTCAGGATAGACAAGGGGTTGCAGCTCTGGCTTGTTTTCTAATTATATTATCTGGCCCATGAGTGGGAGACAACTTCAAGAAAACCCTCTCCTAATGAGAGGAACCCAGGAGTCAGGGAGAGGAGGGGTGGGTGGTGGGTGGAGACAGAGGCCTGGTGCCCCAGGTGCAGTGGAAGTCTCTGGAAGACCAGGTGGAGGGAGGCCATACAGAGTGATGCCCAGGGTCACAGACCTGTTGGAGCTGCTGTTTCTTCGTTCAAGTCCTGCTCTGAGGTGTTCTGTGTCAGATCTGAGTGACAGGTGAGCTGGAAGTGCTCTGCAATGAGGGCGATGTGCACGGTACCTGTGTGCCCAGCCCTGCCAGGGTAACTGCAAGGGTAGCTCTGTATCCTGGGAGGGGCCTGACCATGAGAGCCCCATGGGCTGCAGGGGAACCTGCCCAGGGAACCCCATATCCTGGGAGGGGCCTGAACAGGAGAGCACCGTGGGCTGCGGTGGGGGTGGGGTACCTGCCCAGGTGAGCTCCATATCCTGGGATTGGCCTGACCTCGAGAGCCCCATGGGCTGCTGGAATCCTGGTAAAGGATGTCAGGACAGTCAGTGAAGCCACCGAGGATATACCTCCAGTAGTTCCTAAATCCTACACCCTGCTGGTCATTCTACCAACCACCGGGACATGGTATTCTGTATTAGTCTTCAATGATGCCTTCTTTTGTATTCTATTAGTCCCAGAGTCACAAGAAATTTTGGCTTGTGAGTGGCAGGACTCAACATACAACTAAAACAATACTTCTGGGCCGTGTTGCCCCAAGGGTTCATAAATTCCCACACCATCTTTGGGGAAAGCTCAGTTAAAGACCTAAAAGTTCTACCTCTGGAAAAGGAAACACTCCTTCAATATGCAGACGACATTCTGATCGCCAGCCCTACTAAGGAGACCTCTGAACTACCAAGCCAATAAAGGATAGAAGTTGTCAAATAAAAAGCTCAAATATCACAGACTACGGTGACCTGCCTGGGCTTCATTCTCACAGAAGGTCGGAGAAGCCCATCTCAGGAAAGGGAAGAAACAATTTACAGCCTTACCCATTTCTAAAACTAGAAGACAGCTTAGGGGTTCCTGGGGAGGCCAGGGTTGGTGCTTCTGGATCCCTAACTACAGTCTACTAGCTGGGCCTCTATATGAAACACTGAAAGGAAAAGATGATGATCCTTTTGAATAGAATCCAGAAGTGGCCTTTCAAGAATGGAAAGAGCAGTCAATTCAGACCCTTGCCCTGGAACTCCCTAATTTAGCTAAACCCTTTGACCTTTACATTCCTGGTGAATGGTGAATCGCTATTGGAGTATTAGTGCAAAAACTGGGACCACTTGAAATGGAACAATGCAAGAATGCCATCCCGGTAGGATAAACTACGGTCACCAATGGGCTTGGCCCACCGCCACATCTGGCCAAGATACTGGCGGTATCTGAAAACCTGGAAATCAGCAGCACAAAAGGCCACCTCCCTCCTAAGGGAAAAGGACCCCACGTGGTGATCCTAGGCCCCAACCATGCCCTGAAGTTGCAGGGTTTGCTTCGTGGGCACACTGACCTCGAGTGAGGAGGCCCTCCAACTCCAACCTCCAGAGAGATAACCGGGGTAAAGGGGCACCATGACGACTCATGTGACCATCACTTGACCTGGAGTATCTCTCATAAAACAACAAGAGTGTGTCCCAAAAGAGTAGACTACTGCTTGCAGGACTTACTGCACCCAGAGCGGACCTAATAATCTTGGCGGGGGAAACGTATATCACGCTGTCACCATAGAAGAGCCTACAGACACTGTGATGATGGTGGCCATTAAGACCGGCTGGACTCCTGCTTACTTCAAAAGGCTGTTGGCTCAGTGGCCATCATGGTCCTTCATCACCACTGACCCTGGACTGTCTGGGAGTTGAGCAGGCAGGGTCCTGACACCTGGTGCTCTTTTTACGTTAATTCAGGGGCCTAATTGAAGAAAGTGCAGACTACTGGTCAGAGCATCTAGGCTGGCAGAAACGGTCAGCCTAAGGTGGCCGAACAAATGCAGGGCGGGGTGAAACTGGACCTCACAGCATCACTGCACATCTCCTTCCTGGACCCTTAAAGGTCATTAGAATCTATAACGCTTCCAATACTGGTGCTCAGGCGGACGAGCGGGGAGGCAGGAGGCCTGGGGACAATCAACGTCACCTGGAGGCTGCTGGGGAGAAGTTCTGACCCTCGCCCACGGGTATGAGGGCTCCTAACTCAGCACTCAGCAGTTACAGAAGAAGGGTCTGCACCCTCAGCACTCTAAGAATGAGGAAGGGGAAAAAAGGCAGAAGAGGGCTTTTTCCCAGGCAAAGCCCCTTAAAAATCCCTGGGAGATAAAAATAGAATCTGGGCAATAAAATAAAGTCTAACCTTTTTTATCCTTTGTGCTTTGTCTAATTTCACGTGCTCCTAGGGTCCCGCATACAGAGGTTCAACAGCCGGCACTTCAGACCAGATTTCCTAGTGCGGAATGGCTGGGTCGACACCTCAGCTCCTGGGACACAGTGCACACTCCGCGATATAGAGCCTGAGCTGCAGCCAACCGGGCCCTCGAGAGCTCCGCCCCCTCCCTCCCACTGACTCTGACAGGATCTCTACACAGCAGCCCAGCCCACAGCCCACGGGGTAGCACATGCTCTCACCTCTCCATTCTCTGATCAAAATATAAAGTTTCCTTTGCTTCTGAACCAAACTCAGTCTCAATCTGTTGGCTCCAATGACACTGGGCAGGGGGACACTTGTTGGGGTCCACTCTGGAGGATCAGTAACAGAAATTGAGAACATTGTAACTTCAATGAACAGATGTTTGAGCCAAACTGTAATTAACATAGTACAGTGTATAAGGCTCGGGTAAAATAAGATGTTTCTAACACTCCCATTTGATATTTCCATCACTTTATTAGAAGCAAGTTCAGTGAAAAGGTTTGTCTTATTTGTCAGGTCAATATTAGAGAAACGAAGTGATTTCTTTCCAAGGATGTACATCTAAAAATCTTGGTTAAAGCTTCAATCTTGTTTTAAATGCTTTTCCATTGAAAATGATACCTCTCTTTCAGTTCCCCCAATTCTGAGAAGTATAAAATCTTATAATTTATTATTACCAAAGGGGAAAGGTGGGAGGAGGGATAAATTAACAGTTTGGGATTAACACATACACACTGCTATGTATAAAATCGATCATCAACAAGGAACTACTGTATAGCCCCGGGAACTACACTCAATATTTTACAATAACCTATAAGGGGAAATCATCTGAAAAAGAATAGATATTTTTATTGACATCATCTATTAATGACAGTTAAAATGGAACCTAAGGGAAGCCGGTGGTGAGTGCTTCTGACCCTGAAGACTTCAATCATCTAAAGTTTGGACTCTGCCTACTTCCCAAGGCCCTTAATGAACATATGTGTAGCCGTAGCTTAAAAAATTCCCCAGTTTGGGTTGTGGAGAGACACTGATTTTGTAAAAGCCCTGGTGTTCTCCTCACATGAATGGGACCCTTCCTACAGCTAAAACATGCCTGTCACACCCAGAGGATGGTATACCGTCTGATCGGGAAGAGTTTGGAAAAGGCATCTCATCTCCTCATCTCCTGGTGCTCGGGTTCACCCCTCCAGCGTCTTTACGAACAGTCTCCCCACTTGGAGATGTCAGCACTGTCAACATCCTGTTGCAGACAGTTTGGAATTTGTCCAGAGGATGAAGCAGAAGGAGGAGGAACAATGAGAGACAAGTCCTAGGTGTTCGGACAGGCACATGTCACTCTTATTTCCAATCAGGAAGACGAATTGACCAAAGGCTAGGGTTGCCCATGGAAACAGAATAGGGCTTGAGGAAATTCCGCTGCTTTGTGGCCAGTTCCCATAAACACAAGTTGAAAATTGGAACTCAGGGACACTAAAATTCACGAAACTGCAGAGTTGAAAATATCTATCACTGAAAAATGTCTTGAGGAAAGTCAGAGGAAAGGACTTGTAAGCAACGGAGAATGGCAGGAAAGGGATTGGAAGAGGTAGAAAGGACTCGCCATTAAGCACAAGAAAAGGGGCTGAACATTGCCAACATTGCAATTGGCCAAAAAGGGTGTATGCGTCTTTTTCTGTATGTATTCAAGAAAAGGGCATACACTTTTTTAGCCAACCAAACAGGTGGGCACTGGAAATCAATACTACAAAACATATCACTTCGCATCAGTCAGAAGAGCCTTCCTCATAAAGTGTAAACACCAGAAATGCAGGACAGGGCAACGAGAAAAGGGAGCCCTCTGAGGCTTATACTGGAAATGTATATTGCCAACGGTCACTCTGGAGAAGTGTATTGTGTTTACTAAAGCATCTAAAAAATGAGCTACAGAGCACAGGGCACTTGCACTCATGGACGTATATCTTGGGAAAAACAAAAATCGAGAGGACACAGGCACCCCAATGTTTACCGCCTCTATGTTTAAAAGATCCTCGACTAGGATATAATTTATAAGTCTCTGGAGGGAAAAAATGGATAGAGATGTGGCACTTATGTAGAGTGGAATATTACTCAGCCTGGAAATCAATGAAATATGGCCAGTTGTAAGAACCACAGAGGAGTTACGTATGATCATTCGAAGTCACATAATTCAAAAAGAAAAAGACACACGATATTACTAATACATGGAATGTAAACGTGGCTACAAATGAACTGAATTACAAAACAGAACGGGGTCTCAAATTTAGAAAACCAACATATGCTTGCTTAAGGATAAAGGAGAGTTGGGGTGCTGCATAAAACCAGAGATAGAAATTAGCACAGATACCTTTCCATAAGCCAAATATGTAATAGTCAAGACCTACCAGTTGCTCAACGAAATGGACTAAACACCCCATATTCAACGCCTAGGAATACACCTGACTAGTAAGAATCTTCAAACCCATGGATTTATATGTCTCCGTAAGAGAATCAAGCGTGTGTATAGATTTATGAACGCAGCAGAGAAAATCCGATAAATCCAATTATCAAAATGAATTACAAAAACAAAACACAATGACAGTGAAATAGAGAGCTATTCTTAAATAATTCATTCAGAGCTTGTGATGCAACCTGGATTAAGCACATCTGCACCAAGAGCTGAGTGAGACATAAGGTTGGACACTTCGGGCGGATAGCACTGGTGAGGTACGATGAGCAAATGCAGACCCTAGGAAGTCATACTGCATGGTACACATTCCATTGGTCCCAACTCTCCAGGTTTAAGAGGTTCTTCCTTCCGCTAAAACATGCATGGGAAACCCAAAGTATGGTCCACCGTGTGACTGGGAAGCGTTTTCAAATGCATCTCAGTTTTCGTCCCCTTTTACACGGGTTCACCATTCCAGACCCTTTACTAACACTCTCTCCACTTGGAGAGTCAGTGCCTTTAACCTCCTGTTTGGCACAGTTTGGAAATTCTGCGCAAGGTGAACAGGAATAGGGAGAACCAATAAGAGACTAGCTGTAGGTGTCTGCACGGGCAAATGAACTCTCATTTCCGACCAGGAAGAGGAATTAACCAAAGGCTCAGCGTGCCCTGCTGGAACCAGATGAGGGCCTGAAGCAATCCTGCGGTTTTGCAGCCAGCTCACAAGAAAGCGAGTTGAAGAAAGGAGCTCAGGGGCACTGTAATTCACAAACGTGCAGAGTTATGAATGACAGCTATCATCCAAAAATATATTGAAGTAAGTCTTTGAAGAGGATTTGAATGCGGGGCAGAATTTATGGAAAACGATTTCATGGGGTAGACCGGAATTGCACTTCAAGCATAGGAAAAGAGGCAGAATGTCCACAATGATGCACTTGGCCAAAAAGGGCGTATGCGTTTTTTCCTGAATATATTCAGGAAAAAATGCATACGCCCTTTTTGGCCAACCAAGCAAGCGTGTAAAGGAAATCTGCACTACAATGAAGTCTCACTGCCCCCCGGTCAAAAGGGCCATCTGAGAAAAGCGTAAAATCCAGAAAGGCAGGACAGGTCATGGAGAACAGGGAGCCTTGTTATGCTGATGGGCGGGATGTAAATTGCCAACAGCCACTCTGGAGAAGTGTATGGTGTTTCCTGAAACACGTAGGAAACAAAGCAACACAGCCTATGGCACTTCCACTTAGGGTCCTATAGCTTAGGGAAATTAAAATCAAAAACACACAGCCACCCCGAAGTTTGGGACGGCTCTGTTTACAAGAACCTCGTCTACGGTACAAGTTAAATATCCGAGAAAGCAAAAAATGGATAAAGAAGTTGTGGTACGTACGTAAAATGGAATATCACTCAGCAATGAAATCTACGTCTTCAGGCCCGTAGCGGCATGAAGAGTGGATTCGGGTACGATGATTCTACGGGAAATAAGTCACACAGAAAAAGAATCATCATAAGATATCACTAATACAAGGAATGTAAACTTGGCTACACATGAACTGAATTACAAAACACAACCGGGTCTCAAATTTAGAAAACCAACTTATGCTTGCTTATGGGTAAAGGTGAGTTGGGGTGCTGCATAAAACCAGAGTTTGAAATTAGCACAGATACCGTTCCATAAGCCAAATATATAATAGACAAGACCTACTGCTTGCTCAATGAAATGGACTCAACACCCCATATCCAACGCCTGGGAATATACCTGACAAGTAAGAATCTTAAAACCCATGGATTTATATGTCTCCATAAGGAAATCAAGCGTGTGTACAGCGGCCTAAACGCAGCAGTGAAAATCCGATAAATCCCATTATCAAAATAAATTTCAAAAACCAAACACAATGACAGTGAAATAGAGAGCCTATCTTAAATAATTCATTCTGGGTTTGTGATGCAACCTGGATTTACCACATCAACACCCAGAGCTGGGTCAGACATAAGGCTGGACACTTCGGGCTGATAGCATTGGTGAGGTTCGGTTAGCAAATGCAGACCCTTTGAAGTCATACTACATGGTACCCATTCCATGGGTCCCAACTCTCTAGGTTTAAGGGATTCTTCCTTCAGCTAAAACATGCATGGGAAACCCAGAGTATGGTCCACCGTGTGATTGGGAAACGTTTTCAAATGCATCTCAGGTTTCGTCCCCTGGTACTCGAGTTCACCGTTCCAGAAGCTTTACTAACACTCTCCCCACTTGGAGAGTCAGTGCCTTTAACCTCCTGTTTGGCACAGTTTGCAATTTCTGCGCAAGATGAACAGGAACAGGGAGAACCAATGAGAGACTAGCTGTAGGTGTCTGCACCGGCAAATGGAACGCTCATTTCCCACCAGGAAGAGGAATTAACCAAAGGCTCAGCGTGCCCTGCCGGAACCAGATTAGGGCCTGAAGCAATCCTGCGGTTTTGCGGCCAGCTCACAAGAAAGCGAGTTGAAGAAAGGAGCTCAGGGGCACTGTAATTCACAAACCTGCAGAGTTATGAATGACAGCTATCGTCCAAAAATATATTGAAGTAAATCTTCGAAGAGGACTTGAAAGCGGGGCAGAATTTCAGGAAAACACTTTCAGGGGGTAGACGGGAATTGCACTTAAAGCATAGGAAAAGAGGCAGAATGTCGACAATGATGCACTTGGCCAAAAAGGGCGTATGCGTTTTTTCCTGAATATATTCAGGAAAAAACGCATACGCCCTTTTTGGCCACCAAGCAAGCGTGTAAAGGAAATCTGCACTACAATGAAGTCTCACTGCCCCCCGGTCCAAAGGGCCATATGAAACAAGTGTAAAATCCAGAAAGGCAGGACAGGTCATGGAGAAGAGGGAGCCTTGTTATGCTGATGGGCGGGATGTAAATGGCCAACAGCCACTCTGTAGAAGTGTATGGTGTTTCCTGAAACACGTAGGAAACAAAGCAACACAGCCTATGGCACTTCCACTTAGGGTCCTATAGCTTCGGGAAATTAAAATAAAAAACACACAGCCACCCCAAAGTTTGGGACGGCTCTGTTTACAAGAACCTCGTCTACGGTACAAGTTAAATATCCGAGAAAGCAAAAAATGGATAAAGAAGTTGTGGTACGTACGTACAATGGAATATCACTCAGCCATGAGATCTACGTCATCAGGCCCGTAGCGGCATAATGAGTGGATTCACGTATGACGATTCTACGAGAAATAAGTCACACAGAAAAAGTAACATCATAAGATATCACTAATACACGGAACGTAAACTTGGCTACACATGAACTGAATTACAAAACAGCACAGGGTCTCAAATTTAGAAAACCAACTTATGCTTGCTTATGGGGAAAGGTGAGTTGGGGTGCTGCATAAAACCAGACATTGAAATTAGCACAGATACCGTTCCATAAGCCAAATATATAATAGACAAGACCTACTCCTTGCTCAACGAAATGGACTCAACACCCCATATTCAAGGCCTGCGAATATACCTGACAAGTAAGAATTTAAGACCCATGGATTTATATGTCTCCATAAGGAAATCAAGCGTTTGTACATTGGCCTAAACACAGCAGTGAAAATCCGATAAATCCCATTATCAAAATAAATTTCAAAAACAAAACACAATGAGAGTGAAATAGAGAGCAATTCTTACATAACTCATTCAGGGCCTGTGATGCAACCTGGATTTACCACATCTACACCCAGAGCTGAGTGAGACATAAGGGTGGACACCAGGCTGATAGCATTGGTGAGGTTCGGTGAGCAAATGCAGACCCCTTGAAGTACCCATTCCATGGGTCCGAAATCTCCAGGTTTAAGGGATTCTTCCTTCAGCTAAAACATGCATGGGAAACCCACAGTATGGTGCACTGTGTTACAGGGAAAAGGTTTCCAATGTATCTCAGATTTCGTCCCCTCTTACTCGGGTTCAACATTTCAGAACGTTTACTAAAACTCTCCCCACATAGAGAGTCAGTGCCTTTAACCTCCTGTTTGGCACAGTTTGCAATTTCTGCGCAAGATGAACAGGAATAGGGACAACCAATGAGAGACAAGCTGTAGGTGTTTGCACGGGCAAATTTGACGCTCATTTCCCACGAGGAAGAGGAATTAACCAAAGGCTCAGCATGCCGTGCCTGAACCAGATTAGGACGTGAAGAAATCCTGCGATTTTGCGGCCAGCTCACAAGAAAGCGGGTTGAAGAAAGGAGCTCAGGGTCACTGTAATTCACAAACCGGCAGAGTTATAAATGACAGCTATCGTCCAAATATGTATTGAAGGAAGTCTGCGAAGAGGAGTTGAAAGTGGGGCAGAATTGCAGGAAAACGATTTCAGTGGATAGACTGGAATTGCATTTAAAGCATAGGAAAAGAGGCAGAAGGTAAACAATGGTGCACTTGGCCAAAAAGAGCGTAAGCGTTTTGTCCTGAAAATATTCAGGAAAAAATTCATACGCCCTTTTTGGCCAACCAAGCAAGCATGTTTCAGAAATCTGTACTACAATTAAGTCTCACTGCCCCCCGGTCAAAAGGGCCATCTGAAAAAAGTGTAAAGTACAGAAAGGCAGCACAGGCCTTGGAGAACAGGAAGCCGTGTCATGCTGATGGGCGGGATGAAAATTACCAACAGCCACTCTGGAGAAGTGTATAGTGTTTCCTCAAACACCTGAAAAATAAAGCAACGGAGCCTACGGCACTTCCACTTATGGTCCTATAGCTTAGGGAAATTAAAATCAAAAACACACAGCCACCCCAAAGTTTGGGACGGCTCTGTTTACAAGAACGTCGTCTACGGTACAAGTTAAATATCCGAGAAAGCAAAAAATGGATAAAGAAGTTGTGGTACGTACGTACAATGGAATATCACTCAGCAATGAAATCTAGGTCATCAGGTCCATAGCGGCATAATGAGTGCATTCAGATACGACGATTCTACGAGAAATAAGTCACACAGAAAAAGAAACATCATAAGATATCACTAATACACGGAACGTAAACTTGGCTACACATGAACTGAATTACAAAACAGAACAGTGTCTCAAATTTAGAAAACCAACTTATGCTTGCTTATGGGGAAAGGTGAGTTGGGGTGCTGCATCAAACCAGAGATTGAAATTAGCACAGATACCGTTACATAAGCCAAATATATAATAGACAAGACCTACTCCTTGCTCAACGAAATGGACTCAACACTCCATATTCAACGCCTGGAAATATACCTGACAAGTAAGAATCTTAAGACCCATGGATTTATATGTCTCCATAAGGAAATCAAGCGTGTGTACAGTGGCCTAATCGCAGCAGTGAAAATCCGATAAATCCCATTATCAAAATGAATTTCACAAACAAAACACAATGACAGTGAAATAGAGAGCAATTCTTAAATAATTCATTCAGGGTTTGTGATGCAACCTGGATTTACCACATCTACACCCAGAGCTGGGTGAGACATAAGGCTGGACACTTCGGGCTGATAGCATTGGTGAAGTTCTGTGAGCAAACTAGACCCTTTGAAGTCATACTGCATGGTACCCATTCCATGGTTCCCAACTCTCCAGGTTTAAGGGATTCTTCCTTCAGCTAAAACATGCATGGGAAACCCAGAGTATGGTCCACCGTGTGATTGGGAAACGTTTTCAAATGCATCTCAGGTTTCGTACCCTGGTACTCGGGTTCACCGTTCCAGATGCTTTACTAACACTCTCCCCACTTGGAGAGTCAGTGCCTTTAACCTCCTGTTTGGCACTGTTTGCAATTTCTGCGCAAGATGAACAGGAATAGGGAGAACCAATGAGAGACTAGCTGTAGGTGTCTGCACGGGCAAATGGAACGCTCATTTCCCACCAGGAAGAGGAATTAACCACAGGCTCAGCGTGCCCTGCCGGAACCAGATTAGGGCCTGAAGCAATCCTGCGGTTTTGCGGCCAGCTCACAAGAAAGCGAGTTGAAGAAAGGTGCTCAGGGGCACTGTAATTCACAAACCTGCAGAGTTATGAATGACAGCTATCGTCCAAAAATGTATTGAAGTAAGTCTTCGAAGAGGACTTGAAAGCGGGGCAGAATTTCAGGAAAACGATTTCAGGGGTTAGACTGGAATTGCACTTAAAGCATAGGAAAAGAGGCAGAATGTCCACAATGATGCACTTGGCCAAAAAGTGCGTATGCATTTTTTCCTGAATGTATTCAGGAGAAAACGTATATGCACATTTGGCAAACCAAGCAAGCGTGTAAAGGAAATATGCACTACAATGAAGCCTCTCTGCCCGCCGTTCCAAACGGCCATCTGAAAAAAGTGTAAAATCCAGAAAGGCAGGACAGGTCATGGAGAAGAGGGAGCCTTGTTATGCTGATGGGCGGGATGTAAATTGCCAACAGTCACTCTGGAGAAGTGTATGGTGTTTCCTGAAACATGTAGGAATCAAAGCAACACAGCCTATGGCACTTCCACTTAGGGTCCTATAGTTTAGGGAAATTAAAATCAAAAACACACAGCCACCCCAAAGTTTGGGACGGCTCTGTTTACAAGAACCTCGTCTACGGTACAAGTTAAATATCGGACAAATCAAAAAATGGATAAAGAAGTTGTGGTACGTACGTACAATGGAATATCACTCAGCCATGAGATCTACGTCATCTGGCCCGTAGCGGCATAATGAGTGCATTCAGGTACGACGATTCTACGAGAAATAAGTCACACAGAAAAAGAAACATCATAAGATATCACTAATACACGGAACGTAAACTTGGCTACACATGAACTGAATTACAAAACAGAACAGGGTCTCAAATTTAGAAAACCAACTTATGCTTGCTTATGGGGAAAGGTGAGTTGGGGTGCTGCATAAAACCAGAGATTGAAATTAGCAGAGATACCATTCCATAAGCCAAATATATACTAGACACGACCTACTCCTTGCTCAACGAAATGGACACAACACCCCATATTCAACGCCTGGGAATATACCTGACAAGTAAGAATCTTAAGACCCATGGATTTATATGTCTCCATAAGGAAATCAAGCATGTGTACAGCGGCCTAAACGCAGCAGTGAAAATCCGATAAATCCCATTATCAAAATAAATTTCAAAAACACAACACAATGACAGTGAAATAGAGAGCAATTCTTAAATAATTCATTCAGGGCTTGTGATGCAACCTGGATTCACCAAATCTAACCCCAGAGCTGGGTGAGACATAAGGCTGGGCACTTCGGGCTGATAGCATTGGTGAGGTTCGGTGAGCAAACGCAGACCGTTTGAAGACATACTGCATGGTACCCATTCCATGGGTCCCAACTCTCCAGGTTTAAGGGATTCTTCCTTCAGATAAAACATGCATGGGAAACCCAGAGTATGGTCGACCGTGTGATTGGGAAACGTTTTCAAATGCATCTCAGGTTTCGTACCCTGGTACTTGGGTTCACCATTCCAGAGGCTTTACTAACACTCTCCACACTTGGAGAGTCAGTGCCTTTAACCTCCTATTTGGCACAGTTTGCAATTTCTGCACAAGATGAACAGGAATAGGGAGAACCAATGAGAGACTAGCTGTAGGTGTCTGCACGGGCAAATGGAACGCTCATTTCCCACCAGGAAGAGGAATTAACCAAAGGCTCAGCATGCCCTGCCGGAACCAGATTAGGTCCTGAAGCAATCCTGCGGGTTGTGGCCAGCTCACAAGAAAGCGAGTTGAAGAAAGGAACTCAGGGGCACTGTAATTCACAAACCTGCAGAGTTAAGAATGACAGCTATCGTCCAAAAATGTATTGAAGTAAGTCTTCGAAGAGGACTTGAAAGCGGGGCAGAATTTCAGGAAAACGATTTCACGGGGTAGACTGGAATTGCACTTAAAGCATAGGAAAAGAGGCAGAATGTCCACAATGATGCACTTGGCCAAAAAGGGCGTATGCGTTTTTTCCTGAATATATTCAGGAAAAAACGCATAGGCCCTTTTTGGCCAACCAAGCAAGCGTGTAAAGGAAATCTGCGCTACAATGAAGTCTCACTGCCCCCCGGTCAAAAGGGCCATATGAAAAAAGCGTAAAATCCAGAAAGGCAGGACAGGTCATGGAGAACAGGGAGCCTTGTTATGCTGATGGGCGGGATGTAAATTGCCAACAGCCACTCTGGAGAAGTGTATGGTGTTTCCTGAAACACGTAGGAAACAAAGCAACACAGCCTAAGGCACTTCCACTTTGGGTCCTATAGCTTAGGGAATTTAAAATCAAAAACACACAGCCACCCCAAAGTTTCGGACGGCTCTGTTTACAAGAACCTCGTCTACGGTACAAGTTAAATATCCGAGAAAGCAAAAAATGGATAAAGAAGTTGTGGTACGTACGTACAATGGAATATCACTCAGCAATGAAATCTAGGTCATCAGGCCCATAGCGGCATAATGAGTGGATTCAGGTACGACGATTCTACGAGAAATAAGTCACACAGAAAAAGAAACTTCATAAGATATCACTAATACACGGAACGTAAACTTGGCTACACATGAACTGAATTACAAAACAGAACAGGGTCGCAAATTTAGAAAACCAACTTATGGTTGCTTATGGGGAAAGGTGAGTTTTGGAGTTGCATCAAACCAGAGATTGAAATTAGCACAGATATCGTTCCATAAGCCAAATATATAATAGACAAGACCTACTCCTTGTTCAACGAAATGGACTCAACACCCCATATTCAACGCCTGGGAATATACCTGAAAAGTAAGAATCTTAAGACCCATGGATTTATATGTCTCCATAAGGAAATCAAGCGTGTGTACAGCGGCCTAAACGCAGCAGTGAAAATCCGATAAATCCCATTATCAAAATAAATTTCAAAAACAAAACACAATGACAGTGAAATAGAGAGCAATTCTTAAATAATTCATTCAGGGTTTGTGATGCAACCTGGATTTACCACATCTACACCCAAAGCTGGGTGAGACATAAGGCTGGACACTTCGGGCTGATAGCATTGGTCAGGTTCGGTGAGCAAACGCAGACCCTTTGAAGTCATACTGCATGGTAGCCATTCCATGGGTCCCAACTCTCCAGGTTTAAGGGATTCTTCCTTCAGCTAAAACATGCATGGGAAAAAAAGAGTATGGTCCACCGTGTAATTGGGAAACGTTTTCAAATGCATCTCAGGTTTCGTCCCCTGGTACTCTGGTTCACAGTTCCAGACGCTTTACTAACACTCTCCCCACTTGGAGAGTCAGTGCCTTTAACCTCCTGTTTGGAACAGTTTGCAATTTCTGCGCAAGATGAACAGGAATAGGGAGAACCAATGAGAGACTAGCTGTAGGTGTCTGCACGGGCAAATGGAACGCTCATTTCCCACCAGGAAGAGGAATTAACCAAAGGCTCAGCGTGCCCTGCCAGAACCAGATTAGGGCCTGAAGCAATCCTGCGGTTTTGCGGCCAGCTCACAAGAAAGCGAGTTAAAGAAAGGAGCTCAGGGGCACTGTAATTCACAAACCTGCAGAGTTATGAATGACAGCTATCGTCGAAAAATGTATTGAAGTAAGTCTTCGAAGAGGACTTGAATGCGGGGCAGAATTTCAGGAAAACGATTTCAGGGGGTAGACTGGAATTGCACTTAAAGCATAGGAAAAGAGGCAGAATGTCCACAATGATGCCCTTGGCCAAAAAGGGCGTATGGGTTTTTTCCTGAATATATTCATGAAAAAACGCATACGCCCTTTTTGGCCAACCAAGCAAGCGTGTAAAGGAAATCTGCACTACAATGAAGTCTCACTGCCCCCCGGTCAAAAGGGCCATCTGAAAAAAGTGTAAAATCCAGAAAGGTAGGACAGGTCATGGAGAACAGGGAGCCTTGTTATGCTGATGGGCGGGATGTAAATTGCCAACAGCCACTCTGGAGAAGTGTATGGTGTTTCCTGAAACACGTAGGAAACAAAGCAACACAGACTACGGCAATTCCACTTATGGTCCTATAGCTTAGGGAAATTAAAATAAAAAACAAACAGCCACCCCAAAGTTTGGGACGGCTCTGTTTACAAGAACCTCGTCTACGGTACAAGTTCAATATCCGAGAAAGCAAAAAATGGATAAAGAAGTTGTGGTACGTACGTACAATGGAATATCACTCAGCAATGAATTCCACGTCATCAGGCCCGTAGCGGCATAACTAGTGGATTCAGGTACGACAATTCTACGAGAAATAAGTCACACAGAAAAAGAAACATCATAAGATATCACTAATACACGGAACGTAATCTTGACTACACATGAACTGAATTACAAAACAGAACAGGGTCTCAAATTTAGAAAACCAACTTATGCTTGCTTATGGGGAAAGGTGAGTTGGGGTGCGGTATAAAACCAGAGATTGAAATTAGCACAGATACCGTTCCATAAGGCAAATATATAGTAGACACGACCTACTCCTTGCTCAACGAAATGGACTCAACACCCCATATTCAACGCCTGGAAATATACCTGAAAAGTAAGAATGTTAAGACCCATGGATTTATATGTCTCCATAAGGAAATCAAGCGTGTGTACAGCGGCCCAAACACAGCAGTGAAAATCCGATAAATCCCATTATCAATATAAATTTCACAAACAAAACACAATGACAGTGAAATAGAGAGCAATTCTTAAATAATTCATTCAGGGTTTGTGATGCAACCTGGATTTACCACATCTACACCCAGAGCTGGGTGAGACATAAGGCTGGACACTTCGGGCTGATAGCATTGGTGAGGTTCGGTCAGCAAACGCAGACGCTTTGAAGTCATACTGCATGGTAGCCATTCCATGGGTCCCAACTCTCCAGGTTTAAGGGATTCTTCCTTCAGATAAAACATGCATGGGAAACCCAGAGTATGGTCCACCGTGTGATTGGGAAACGTTTTCAAATGCATCTCAGGTTTCGTACCCTGGTACTCGGGTTCACCATTCCAGAGGCTTTACTAACACTCTCCACACTTGGAGAGTCACTGCCTTTAACCTCCTATTTGGCACAGTTTGCAATTTCTGCGCAAGATGAACAGGAATAGGGAGAACCAATGAGAGACTAGCTGTAGGTGTCTGCACGGGCAAATGGAACGCTCATTTCCCACCAGGAAGAGGAATTAACCAAAGGCTCAGCATGCCCTGCCGGAACCAGATTAGGTCCTGAAGCAATCCTGCGGGTTGTGGCCAGCTCACAAGAAAGCGAGTTGAAGAAAGGAACTCAGGGGCACTGTAATTCACAAACCTGCAGAGTTAAGAATGACAGCTATCGTCCAAAAATGTATTGAAGTAAGTCTTTGAAGAGGACTTGAAAGCGGGGCAGAATTTCAGGAAAACGATTTCACGGGGTAGACTGGAATTGCACTTAAAGCATAGGAAAAGAGGCAGAATGTCCACAATGATGCACTTGGCCAAAAAGGGCGTATGCGTTTTTTCCTGAATATATTCAGGAAAAAACGCATAGGCCCTTTTTGGCCAACCAAGCAAGCGTGTAAAGGAAATCTGCACTACAATGAAGTCTCACTGCCCCCCGGTCAAAAGGGCCATATGAAAAAAGCGTAAAATCCAGAAAGGCAGGACAGGTCATGGAGAACAGGGAGCCTTGTTATGCTGATGGGCGGGATGTAAATTGCCAACAGCCACTCTGGAGAAGTGTATGGTGTTTCCTGAAACACGTAGGAAACAAAGCAACACAGCCTAAGGCACTTCCACTTTGGGTCCTATAGCTTAGGGAATTTAAAATCAAAAACACACAGCCACCCCAAAGTTTCGGACGGCTCTGTTTACAAGAACCTCGTCTACGGTACAAGTTAAATATCCGAGAAAGCAAAAAATGGATAAAGAAGTTGTGGTACGTACGTACAATGGAATATCACTCAGCAATGAAATCTAGGTCATCAGGCCCATAGCGGCATAATGAGTGGATTCAGGTACGACGATTCTACGAGAAATAAGTCACACAGAAAAAGAAACTTCATAAGATATCACTAATACACGGAACGTAAACTTGGCTACACATGAACTGAATTACAAAACAGAACAGGGTCGCAAATTTAGAAAACCAACTTATGGTTGCTTATGGGGAAAGGTGAGTTTTGGAGCTGCATCAAACCAGAGATTGAATTAGCACAGATATCGTTCCATAAGCCAAATATATAATAGACAAGACCTACTCCTTGTTCAACGAAATGGACTCAACACCCCATATTCAACGCCTGGGAATATACCTGAAAAGTAAGAATCTTAAGACCCATGGATTTATATGTCTCCATAAGGAAATCAAGCGTGTGTACAGCGGCCTAAACGCAGCAGTGAAAATCCGATAAATCCCATTATCAAAATAAATTTCAAAAACAAAACACAATGACAGTGAAATACAGAGCAATTCTTAAATAATTCATTCAGGGTTTGTGATGCAACCTGGATTTACCACATCTACACCCAAAGCTGGGTAAGACATAAGGCTGGACACTTCGGGCTGATAGCATTGGTCAGGTTCGGTGAGCAAACGCAGACCCTTTGAAGTCATACTGCATGGTAGCCATTCCATGGGTCCCAACTCTCCAGGTTTAAGGGATTCTTCCTTCAGCTAAAACATGCATGGGAAAAAAAGAGTATGGTCCACCGTGTAATTGGGAAACGTTTTCAAATGCATCTCAGGTTTCGTCCCCTGGTACTCTGGTTCACAGTTCCAGACGCTTTACTAACACTCTCCCCACTTGGAGAGTCAGTGCCTTTAACCTCCTGTTTGGAACAGTTTGCAATTTCTGCGCAAGATGAACAGGAATAGGGAGAACCAATGAGAGACTAGCTGTAGGTGTCTGCACGGGCAAATGGAACGCTCATTTCCCACCAGGAAGAGGAATTAACCAAAGGCTCAGCGTGCCCTGCCAGAACCAGATTAGGGCCTGAAGCAATCCTGCGGTTTTGCGGCCAGCTCACAAGAAAGCGAGTTAAAGAAAGGAGCTCAGGGGCACTGTAATTCACAAACCTGCAGAGTTATGAATGACAGCTATCGTCGAAAAATGTATTGAAGTAAGTCTTCGAAGAGGACTTGAATGCGGGGCAGAATTTCAGGAAAACGATTTCAGGGGGTAGATTGGAATTGCACTTAAAGCATAGGAAAAGAGGCAGAATGTCCACAATGATGCCCTTGGCCAAAAAGGGCGTATGGGTTTTTTCCTGAATATATTCATGAAAAAACGCATACGCCCTTTTTGGCCAACCAAGCAAGCGTGTAAAGGAAATCTGCACTACAATGAAGTCTCACTGCCCCCCGGTCAAAAGGGCCATCTGAAAAAAGTGTAAAATCCAGAAAGGTAGCACAGGTCATGGAGAACAGGGAGCCTTGTTATGCTGATGGGCGGGATGTAAATTGCCAACAGCCACTCTGGAGAAGTGTATGGTGTTTCCTGAAACACGTAGGAAACAAAGCAACACAGACTACGGCAATTCCACTTATGGTCCTATAGCTTAGGGAAATTAAAATAAAAAACAAACAGCCACCCCAAAGTTTGGGACGGCTCTGTTTACAAGAACCTCGTCTACGGTACAAGTTCAATATCCGAGAAAGCAAAAAATGGATAAAGAAGTTGTGGTACGTACGTACAATGGAATATCACTCAGCAATGAATTCCACGTCATCAGGCCCGTAGCGGCATAACTAGTGGATTCAGGTACGACAATTCTACGAGAAATAAGTCACACAGAAAAAGAAACATCATAAGATATCACTAATACACGGAACGTAATCTTGACTACACATGAACTGAATTACAAAACAGAACAGGGTCTCAAATTTAGAAAACCAACTTATGGTTGCTTATGGGGAAAGGTGAGTTGGGGTGCGGTATAAAACCAGAGATTGAAATTAGCACAGATACCGTTCCATAAGGCAAATATATAGTAGACACGACCTACTCCTTGCTCAACGAAATGGACTCAACACCCCATATTCAACGCCTGGAAATATACCTGAAAAGTAAGAATGTTAAGACCCATGGATTTATATGTCTCCATAAGGAAATCAAGCGTGTGTACAGCGGCCCAAACGCAGCAGTGAAAATCCGATAAATCCCATTATCAATATAAATTTCACAAACAAAACACAATGACAGTGAAATAGAGAGCAATTCTTAAATAATTCATTCAGGGTTTGTGATGCAACCTGGATTTACCACATCTACACCCAGAGCTGGGTGAGACATAAGGCTGGACACTTCGGGCTGATAGCATTGGTGAGGTTCGGTCAGCAAACGCAGACGCTTTGAAGTCATACTACATGGTAGCCATTCCATGGGTCCCAACTCTCCAGGTTTAAGGGATTCTTCCTTCAGATAAAACATGCATGGGAAACCCAGAGTATGGTCCACCGTGTGATTGGGAAACGTTTTCAAATGCATCTCAGGTTTCGTCCCCTGGTACTCGGGGTCACCGTTCCAGACGCTTTACTAACACTCTCCCCACTTGGAGAGTCAGTGCCTTTAACCTCCTGTTTGGCACAGTTTGCAATTTCTGCGCAAGATGAACAGGAATAGGGAGATCCAATGAGAGACTAGCTGTAGGTGTCTGCACGGGCAAATGGAACGCTCATTTCCCACCAGGAAGAGGAATTAAGCAAAGGCTCATCGTGCCCTGCCGGAACCAGATGAGTGCCTGAAGCAATCTTAGGGTTTTGCGGCCAGCTCACAAGAAAGCGAGTTCAAGAAAGGAGCTCAGGGGCACTGTAATTCACAATCCTGCAGAGTTATGAATGACAGCTATCGTCCAAAAATGTATTGAAGTAAGTCTTCGAAGAGGACTTGAAAGAGGGGCAGAATTTCAGGAAAACGATTTCAGGGGGTAGACTGGAATTGCACTTAAAGCATAGGAAAAGAGGCAGACTGTCAACAATGATGCACTTGGCCAAAAAGGGCGTATGCGTTTTTTCCTGAATATATGCCGGAAAAAACGCATACGCCCTTTTTGGCCAACCAAGCAAGCATGTCAAGGAAATCTGCACTACAATGAAGTCTCACTGCCCCCCGGTCCAAACGGCCATCTGAAACAAGTGTAAAATCCAGAAAGGCAGGACAGGTCATGGAGAACAGAGAGCCTTGTTATGCTGATGGGCGGGATGTAAATTGCCAAGAGCCACTCTGGAGAAGTGTATGGTCTTTCCTGAAACACGTAGGAAACAAAGCAACACAGCCTATGGCATTTCCACTTAGGGTCCTATAGCTTAGGGAAATTAAAATCAAAAGCACACAGCCACCCCAATGTTTGGGACGGCTCTCTTTACAAAAACCTCGTCTACGGTACAAGTTAAATATCCGAGAAAGCAAAAAATGGATAAAGAAGTTGTGGTACGTACGTATAATGGAATATCACTCAGCAATGAGATCTACGTCATCAGGACTGTAGCGGCATAATGAGTGCATTCAGGTACGACGATTCTACGAGAAATAAGTCACACAGAAAAAGAAACATCATAAGATATCACTAATACACGGAACGTAAACTTGGCTACACATGAACTGAATTACAAAACAGAACAGGGTCTCAAATTTAGAAAACCAACTTATGCTTGCTTATGGGGAAAGGTGAGTTGGGGTGCTGCATCAAACCAGAGATTGAAATTAGCACAGATACCGTTCTATAAGCCAAATATATAATAGACAAGACCTACTCCTTGCTCAACGAAATGGACTCAACACCCCATATTCAACGCTTGGGAATATACCTGACAAGTAAGAATCTTAAGACCCATGGATATATATGTCTCCATAAGGAAATCAAGCGTGTGTACAGCAGCATAAACGCAGCAGTGAAAATCCGATAAATCCCATTATCAAAATAAATTTCACAAAAAAAACACAATGACAGTGAAATAGAGAGCAATTCTTAAATAATTCATTCAGGGCTTGTGATGCAACCTTGATTTACCACATCTACACCCAGAGCTGGGTGAGACATAAGGCTAGACACTTCGGGCTGATAGCATTGGTGAGGTACGGTGAGCAAACGCAGACCCTTGGAAGTCATACTGCATGGTACCCATTCCATGGGTCCCAGCTCTCCAGGTTTAAGGGATTCTTCCTTCAGCTAAAACATGCATGGGAAACCCAGAGTATGGTCCACCGTGTGATTGGGAAACGTTTTCAAATGCATCTCAGGTTTCGACACATGGTACTCGGCTTCACCGTTCCAGGCGCTTTACTAACACTCTCCCCACATGGAGAGTCAGTGCCTTTAACTTCCTGTTTGGCACAGTTTACAATATCTGCGCAAGATGAACAGGAATAGGGAGAACCAATGAGAGACTACCTGTAGGTGTCTGCACGGGCAAATGGAACACTCATTTCCCACCAGGAAGTGGAATTAACCAAAGGCTCAGCGTGCCCTCCTGGAACCAGATTAGGGCCTAAAGCAATCCAGCAGTTTTGCGACCAGCTCACAAGAAAGTGAGTTGAAGAAAGGAGCTCAGGGGCACTGTAATTCACAAACCTGCAGAGTTATGAATGACAGCTATCGTCCAAAAATGTATTGAATTAAGTCTTCGAAGTGGACTTGAAAGCGGGGCAGAATTTCAGGAAAACGATTTCAAGGGGTAGACTGGAATTGCACTTAAAGCAGAGGAAAAGAGGCCGAATGTCGACAATGATGCACTTGAACAAAAAGGGCATATGCGTTTTTTCCTGAATATATTCAGGAAAAAACGGATACGCACTTTTTGGCCAAACAAGCAAGCGGGTCAAGGAAATCTGCACTACAATGAAGTCTCACAGCCCCCCAGTCAAAAGGGACATCTGAAACAAGTGTAAAATCCAGAAAGGCAGGACAGGTCATGGAGAACAGGGAGCCTTGTTCTGCTGATGGGCGGGATGTAAATTGTCAACAGCCACTCTGGAGAAGTGTATGGTGTTTCCTGAAACACGTAGGAATCAAAGCAACACAGCCAATGGCATTTCCACTTAGGGTCCTATAGCTTAGGGAAATTAAAATCAAAAACACACAGCCACCCCAAAGTTTGGGACGGCTCTGTTTACAAGAACCTCGTCTACGGTACAAGTTAAATATCCGACAAAGCAGAAAATGGATAAAGAAGTTGTGGTACGTACGTACAATGGAATATCACTCAGCATTGAGATCTACGTCATCTGGCCCGTAGCGGCATAATGAGTGCATTCAGGTACGACGATTCTACGAGAAATAAGTCACACAGAAAAAGAAACATCATAAGATATCACTAATACACGGAACGTAAACTTGGCTACACATGAACTGAATTACAAAACAGAACAGGGTCTCAAATTTAGAAAACCAACTTATGCTTGCTTATGGGGAAAGGTGAGTTTTTGATGCTGCGTCAAACCAGAGATTGAAATTAGCACAGATACCGTTCCATAAGCCAAATATATAATAGACAAGACCTACTCCTTGTTCAACGAAATGGACTCAACACCCCATATTCAACGCCTGGGAATATACCTGACAAGTAAGAATCTTAAGACCCATGGATTTATATGTCTCCATAAGGAAATCAAGCGTGTGTACAGCGGCCTAAACGCAGCAGTGAAAATCCGATAAATCCCATTATCAAAATAAGTTTCTCAAACAAAACACAATGACAGTGAAATAGAGAGCAATTCTTAAATAATTCATTCAGGGCTTGTGATGCAACCTGCATTTCCCACATCTACACCCAGAGCTGGGTGAGACATAAGGCTGGACATTTCGGGCTGATATCATTGGTGAGGTTCGGTGAGCAAACGCAGACCCTTTGAAGTCATACTGCATGGTAGCAATTCCATGGGTCCCAACTCTCCAGGTTTAAGGGATTCTTCCTTCAGCTAAAACATGCATGGGAAACCCAGAGTATGGTCCACCGTGTGATTGGGTAACGTTTTCAAATGCATCTCAGGTTTCGTCCCCTGGTACTCGGGTGCACCGTTCCAGACGCTTTACTAACACTCTCCCCACTTGGAGAGTCAGTGCCTTTAACCTCCTGTTTGGCACAGTTTGCAATTTCTGCGCAAGATGAACAGGAATAGGGAGAACCAATGAGAGACTAGCGGTAGGTGTCTGCACGGGCAAATGGAACGCTCATTTCCCACCAGGAAGAGGAATTAACCAAAGGCTCAGCGTGCCCTGCCGGAACCAGATTAGGGCCTGAAGCAATCCTGCGGTTTTGCGGCCAGCTCACAAGAAAGCGAGTTGAAGAAAGGAGCTCAGGGGCACTGTAATTCACAAACCTGCAGAGTTATGAATGACAGCTATCGTCGAAAAATGTATTGAAGTAAGTCTTCGAAGAGGACTTGAAAGCGGGGCAGAATTTCAGGAAAACGATTTCAGGGGGTAGACTGGAATTGCACTTAAAGCATAGGAAAAGAGGCAGAATGTCCACAATGATGCACTTGGCCAAAAAGGGCGTATGGGTTTTTTCCTGAATATATTCATGAAAAAACGCATACGCACTTTTTGGCCAACCAAGCAAGCGTGTAAAGGAAATCTGCACTACAAAGAAGTCTCACTGCCCCCCAGTCAAAAGGGCCATCTGAAAAAAGTGTAAAATCCAGAAAGTAAGGACAGGTCATGGAGAACAGTGAGCCTTGTTATGCTGATGGGCGGGATGTAAATTGCCAACAGCCACTCTGGAGAAGTGTATGGTGTTTCCTGAAACACGTAGGAAACAAAGCAACACAGACTACGGCACTTCCACTTATGGTCCTATAGCTTAGGGAAATTAAAATAAAAAACAAACAGCCACCCCAAAGTTTGGGACGGCTCTGTTTACAAGAACCTCGTCTACGGTACAAGTTCAATATCCGAGAAAGCAAAAAATGGATAAAGAAGTTGTGGTACGTACGTACAATGGAATATCACTCAGCAATGAATTCCACGTCATCAGGCCCGTAGCGGCATAACTAGTGGATTCAGGTACGACAATTCTACGAGAAATAAGTCACACAGAAAAAGAAACATCATAAGATATCACTAATACACGGAACGTAAACTTGGCTACACATGAACTGAATTACAAAACAGAACAGGGTCTCAAATTTAGAAAACCAACTTATGCTTGCTTATTGCGAAAGGTGAGTTGGGGTGCTGCATCAAACCAGAGATTGAAATTAGCACAGATACCATTCCATAAGCCAAATATATAATAGACAAGACCTACTCCTTGCTCAACGAAATGGACTCAACACCCCATATTCAACGCCTGGGAATATACCTGACAAGTAAGAATCTTAAGACCCATGGATTTATATGTCTCCATAAGGATATCAAGCGTGTGTACAGCGGCCTAAACGCAGCAGTGGAAATCCCATAAATCCCATTATCAAAATAAATTTCACAAACAAAACACAATGACAGTGAAATAGAGAGCAATTCTTAAATAATTCATTCAGGGCTTGTGATGCAACCTGGATTTACCACATCTACAGACAGAGCTGGTTGAGACATAAGGCTGGACTCTTTGGGCTGATAGCACTGGTGAGGTTTGGTGAGCAAACGCAGACCCTTTGAAGTCATACTGCATGGTACCCATTCCATGGGTCCCAACTCTCCAGGTTTAAGGGATTCTTCCTTCAGCTAAAACATGCATGGGAAACCCAGAGTATGGTCCACCGTGTGATTGGGAAAAGTTTTCAAATGGATCTCAGGTTACGTCCCATGGTACTCGGGTGCACCGTTCCAGACACTTTACTAACACTCTCCCCACTTGGAAAGTCAGTGCCTTTAACCTCCTGTTTGGCACAGTTTGCAATTTCTGCGCAAGATTAACAGGCATAGGGAGAACCAATGAGAGACTAGCTGTAGGTGTCTGCAGGGGCAAATGGAATGCTCATTTCCCACCAGGAAGAGGAATTAACGAAAGGCTCAGCGTGCCCTGCCGGAACCAGTTTATGGCCTGAAGCAATCCTGCGGTTTTGCGGCCAGCTCACAAGAAAGCGAATTGAAGAAAGGAGCTCAGGGACACTGTAATTCACAAACCTGCAGAGTTTTGAATGACAGCTATCGTCCAAAAATGTATTGAAGTAAGTCTTCGAAGAGGACTTGAAAGCGGGGCAGAATTTCAGGAAAACGATTTCAGGGGGTACACTTGAATTGCACTTAAAGCATAGGAAAAGAGGCAGAATGTCCACAATGATGCACTTGGCCAAAAAGGGCGTATGCGTTTTTTCCTGAATATATTCAGGAAAAAACGCATACGCACTTTTAGGGCAACCAAGCAAGCGTGTAAAAGAAATCTGCACTAAAATGAAGTCTCACTGCCCCCCGGTAAAAAGGGCCATCTGAAAAAAGTGTAAAATCCAGAAAGGCAGGACAGGTCATGGAGAACAGGGAGTCTTGTTATGCTGATGGGCGGGATGTAAATTGCCAACAGCCACTCTGGAGAAGTGTATGGTGTTTCCTGAAACACGTAGGAAACAAAGCAACACAGCCTATGGCACTTCAACTTAGGATCCTATAGCTTAGGGAAATTAAAATCAAAAACACACAGCCACCCCAAAGTTTGGGATGGCTCTGTTTACAAGAACCTCTTCTACAGTACAAGGTAAATATCCGAGAAAACAAAAAATGGATAAAGACGTTGTGGTACGCACGTACAATGGAATATCACTCAGCAATGAAATCTACGTCATCAGGCCTGTAGCGGCATAATGAGTGGATTCAGGTACGATGATTCTACGAGAAATAAGTCCCAGAGAAAAAGAAACATCATAAGATATCACTAATACACGGAACGTAAACTTGGCTACACATGAACTGAATTACAAAACAGAACAGGGTCTCAAATTTAGAAAACCTACTTATGCTTGCTTAAGGGGAAAGGTGAGTTGGGGTGCTGAATAAAACAAGAGATTGAAATTAGCACAGATACCGTTCCATAAGCCAAATATATAATAGACAAGACCTACTCCTTGCTCAACGAAATGGACTCAACACCCCATATTCAACGCCTGGGAATATACCTGACAAGTAAGAATCTTAAAACCCATGGATTTATATGTCTCCGGAGGAAATCAAGCATGTGAACAGAGGCCTAAATGCAGCAGTGAAAATCCGAAAAATCCCATTATCAAAATAAATTTCAAAAACAAAACACAATGATAGTGAAATAGAGAGCAATTCTTATATAATTCATTCAGGGCTTGTGATGCAACCTGGATTTACCACATCTACACCCAGAGCTGGGTGAGACATAATGCAGGACACTTCGGGCTGATAGCATTGGTGAGGTTCGGTGAGCAAACGCAGACCCTTTGAAGTCATACTGCATGGTTCCCATTCCATGGGTCCCAACACTCCAGGTTTAAGGGATTCTTCCTTCAGCTAAAACATGCATGGGAAACCCAGAGTATGGTCCACCGTGTGATTGGGAAACGTTTTCAAATGCATCTCAGTTTTCGAACCCTGGTGCTCGGGTTCACTATTCCAGACGCTTTACTAACACTCTCCCCACTTGGATAGTCAGTGCCTTTAACCTCCTGTTTGGCACAGTTTGCAATTTCTGCGCAAGATGAACAGGAATAGGGAGAACCAATGAGAGACTAGCTGTAGGTGACTGCACGGGCAAGTGGAACACTCATTTCCCACCAGGAAGAGGAATTAACCAAAGGCTCAGCGTGCCCTGCCGGAAACAGATTAGGGCCAGAGGCAATCCTGCGGTTTTGCGGCCAGTTCACAAGAAAGCGAGTTGAAGAAATGAGCTCAGGGGCACTGTAATTCACAAACCTGCAGAGTTATGAAGGACAGCTATTGTCCAAAAATGTATTGAAGTAAATCGTCGATGAGGAATTGAAAGCGGGGCAGAATTTCAGGAAAACGATTTCAGGGGGTAGACTGGAATTGCACTTAAAGCATAGGAAAAGAGGCAGAATGTCGACAATGATGCACTTGGCCAAAAAGGGCGTATGCGTTTTTTCCTGAATATATTCAGGAAAAAAGCATACGCACTTTTTGGCCCACCAAGCAAGCGTGTAAAAGAAATCTGCACTGTAATGAAGTCTCACTGCCCCCCGGTCAAAAGGGCAATCTGAAAAATGTGTAAAATCCAGAAAGGCAGGACAGGTCCTTGAGAATAGGGAGCCTTGTTACGCTGATGGGCAGGATGTAAATTGCCAACAGCCACTCTTGAAAAGTGTATGGTGTTTCCTGAAACACGTAGGAATCAAAGCAACACAGCCTATGGCACTTCCACTTATGGTCCTATAGCGTATGGAAATTAAAATCAAAAACACACAGCCACCGCAAAGTTTGGGACGGCCCTGTTAACAAGAACCTCGTCTACGGTACAAGTTAAATATCCGAGAATGCAAAAAATGGATAAAGAAGTTGTGGTACGCACGTATAATGGAATATCACTCAGCAATGAAATCTACGTCATCAGGCCTGTAGCGGCATAATGAGTGGATTCAGGTACGATGATTCTACGAGAAATAAGACCGAGAGAAAAAGAAACATCATAAGATATCACTAATACACGGAATGTAAACTTGGCGACACATGAACTGAATTACAAAACAGAACAGGGTCTCAAATTTAGAAAACCATCTTATACTTGCTTATGGGGAAAGGTGTGTTGGGGTGCTGCATAAAACAAGACATTGAAATTAGCACAGATACCGTTCCATAAGCCAAATATATAATAGACAAGACCTACTCCTTGCTCAACGAAATGGACTCAACACCCCATATTCAACGCCTGGGAATATACCTGCCAAGTAAGAATCTTAAAACCCATGGATTTATATTTCTTCCTAAGGAAATCAAGCGTGTGTACAGCGGCCTAAATGCAGCAGTGAAAATCCTATAAATCCCATTATCAAAATAAATTTCAAATACAAAACACAATGATAGTGAAATAGAGAGCAGTTCTTAAATAATTCATTCAGGCCTTGTGATGCAACCTGGATTTACCACATCTACACCCAGAGCTGGGTGAGACATAAAGCTGGACACTTCGGGCTGATAGCATTGGTGAGATTCTGTGAGCAAACGCAGACCCTTTGAAGTCATACTGCATGGTACCCATTCCATGGGTCCCAACTCTCCAGGTTTAAGGGATTCTTCCTTCAGCTAAAACATGCATGGGAAACCCAGAGTATGGTCCACCGTGTGATTGGGAAACGTTTTCAAATGCATCTCAGTTTTCGAACCCTGATACTCGGGTTCACCATTCCAGACGCTTTACTAACACTCTCCCCACTTGGAGAGTCAGTGCCTTTAACCTCCTGTTTGGCACAGTTTGCAATTTCTGCGCAAGATGAACAGGAATAGGGAGAAGCACTGAGAGACTAGCTGTAGGTGTCTGCACGGGCAAATGGAACGCTCATTTCCCACCAGGAAGAGGAATTAACCAAAGCTTCAGCATACCCTGCCGGAAACAGATTAGGTCCTGAAGCAATCCTGTGGTTTTGTCGCTGCTCACAAGAAAGCGAGTTGAAGAAAGGAGCTCAGGGGCACTGTAATTCACAAACCTGCAGAGTTATGAATGACAGCTATCGTCCAAAAATGTATTGAATATGTCTTCGAAGAGGACTTGAAAGCGGGGCAGAATTTCAGGAAAACGATTTCAGGGGGTAGACTGGAATTGCACTTAAAGCATAGGAAAAGAGGCAGAATGTCGACAATGATGTACTTGGCCAAAAAGGGCGTATGCGTTTTTTCCTGAATATATTCAGGAAAAAACGCATACGCCCTTTTTGGCCAACCAAGCAAGCGTGTAAAGGAAATCTGCACTACAATGAAGTCTCACTGCCCCCCGGTCAAAAGGGCCATCTGAAAAATGTGCAAAATCCAGAAAGGCAGGACATGTCATGGAGAACAGGGAGCCTTGTTACGCTGATGGGCGGGATGTAAATTGCCAGCAGCCACTCTGGAGAAGTGTATGGGGTTTCCTGAAACACGTAGGAAACAAAGCAACACAGCCTATGGCACTTCCACTTATGGTCCTATAGCTTAGGGAAATTAAAATCAAAAACACACAGCCACCTCAAAGTTTGGGACGGCTCTGTTTAAAAAACCTCGTCTACGGTACAAGTTAAATATCCGAGAAGGCAAAAAATGGATAAAGAAGTAGTGGTACGCACGTACAATGGAATATCACTCAGCAATGAAATCGACATCATCAGGTCCGGAGCGGCATAATGAGTGGATTCAGGTACGATTATTCTACGAGAAATAAGTCCCACAGAAAAAGAAACACCATAAGATATCACTAATACACGGAATGTAAACTTGGCTACACATGAACTGAATTACAAAAGAGAACAGGGTCTCAAATTTAGAAAACCAACTTCTGCTTGCTTAAGGGGAATGGTGAGCTGGGGTGCTGCATAAAACCAGAGATTGAAATTAGCACAGATATCGTTCCTTAAGCCAAATATATAATAGACAACACCTACACCTTGCTCAACGAAATGGACTCCACACCCCATATTCAACGCCTGGGAAGATACCTAACAAGTAAGAGTCTTAAAACCCATGGATTTATATGTCTCCATAGGGAAATCTAGTGTGTCTACTGCGGCCTAAACGCAGCAGTGAAAATCCGATAAATCCCATTATCAAAATAAATTTAAAAAACAAAACACAATGACAGTGAAATAGAGAGCAATTCTTAAATAATTCATTCAGGGCTTGTGATGCAACCAGGATTTTCCACATCTACACCCAGAGCTGGGTGAGACATAAGGCTGGACACTTCGGGCTGATAGCATTGGTGAGGTTTGGTGAGCAAACGCAGACCCTTTGAAGTCATACTGCATGGTACCCATTCCATGAGTCCCAACTCTCCAGGTTTAAGGGATTCTTCCTTCAGCTAAAACATGCATGGGAAACCCAGAGTATGGTCCACCGTGTGATTGGGAAACATTTTCAAATGCATCTCACTTTTCGAACCCTGGTACTCGGGTTCACCGTTCCAGACGCTGTACTAACACTCTCCCCACATGGAGAGTCAGTGCCTTTAACCTCCTGTTTGGCACAGTTTGCAATTTCTGCGCAAGATGAACAGGAATAGGGAGAACCAATGAGAGACTAGCTGTAGGTGTCAGCACGGGCAAATGGAACGCTCATTTCCCACCAGGAAGAGGAATTAACCAAAGGCTCAGCGTGCCCTGCCGGAAACAGATTAGGGCCTGAAGAAATCCTGCGGCTTTGCGGCCAGCTCACAAGAAACCGAGTTAAAGAAAGGAGCTCAGGGGCACTGTAATTCACAAACCTGCAGAGTTATGAATGACAGCTATCGTCCAAAAATGTATTGAAGTAAGTCTTCGAAGAGGACTTGAAGCGGGGCAGAATTTCAGGAAAACTATTTCAGGGGGTAGACTGGAATTGCACTTAAAGCATAGGAAAAGAGGCAGAATGTCGACAATGATGCACTTGGCCAAAAAGGGCGTATCCGTTTTTTCCTGAATATACTCAGGAAAAAACGCATACGCCCTTTTTGGCCAACCAAGCAATCGTGTAAAGGAAATCTGCACTACAATGAAGTCTCACTGCTCCACGGTCAAAAGGGCCATCTGAAAAAAGTGTAAAATCCAGAAAGGCAGGACAGGTAATGGAGAACATGGAGCCTTGTTACGCTGATGGGCGGGATGTAAATTGCCAGCAGCCACTCTGGAGAAGTGTATGGTGTTTCCTGAAACACATAGGAAACAAAGCACCACAGCCTATGGCACTTCCACTTATGGTCCTATAGCTTAGGGAAATTAAAATCAAAAACACACAGCCACCCCAAACTTTGAGACGGCTCTGTTTACAAGAACCTCGTCTATGGTGCAAGTTAAATATCCGAGAAAGCAAAAAATGGAGAAAGAAATTGTGGTACGCACGTACAATCAAATATCCCTCAGCAATGAAATCTATGTCATCAGGCTTGTAGGGGCAAAATGAGTGGATTCAGGTATGATGATTCTACGAGAAATAAGTCACACAGAAAAAGAAACATCATAAGATAACACTAATACACGGAATGTAAACTTGGCTACACATGAACTGAATAACAAAACAGAACAGGGTCTCAAATTTAGAAAACCAACTTATGCTTGCTTATGGGGAAACGTGAGTTGGTGTGCTGCATAAAATCAGAGATTGAAATTAGCACAGATAGCGTTCCATAAGCCAAATATATAATAGACAAGACCTACTCCTTCCTCAACGAAATGGACTCAGCACGCCATATTCAACGCCTAGGAATATACCTGACAGATAAGAATCTTAAAACCCATGGATTTATATGTCTCCCTAAGGAAATCAAGCGTGTGAACAGAGGCCTAAATGTAGCAGTGAAAATCCGATAAATCCAATTATCAAAATAAATTTGAAAAACAAAACACAATGACAGTGAAATAGAGAGCAATTCTTAAATAATTCATTCAGGGCTTGTGATGCAACCTGGATTTACCACATCTACACCCAGAGCTGGGTGAGACATAAGGCTGGACACTTCGGGCTGATAGCATTGGTGAGGTTCGGTGAGCAAACGCAGACCCTTTGAAGTCATACTGCATGGTACCCATTCCATGGGTCCCAACTCTCAAGCTTTAAGGGATTCCTCCTTCAGCTAAAACATGCATGGGAAACCCAGAGTATGGTCCACCGTGTGATTGGGAAACGTTTTCAAATGCATCTCAGTTTTCGTCCCCTGGTACTCGGGTTCACCATTCCAGACGCTTTACTAACACTGTCCCCACTTGGAGAGTCAGTACCTTTAACCTCCTGTTTGGCACACTTTGCAATTTCTGCGCAAGATGAACAGGAATAGGGAGAACCAATGAGAGACTAGCTGTAGGTGTCTGCACGGGCAAATGGAACGCTCATTTCCCACCAGGAAGAGGAAATAACCAAAGGTTCAGCGTGCCCTGCCGGAAACAGATTAGGGCCAGAGGCAATCCTGCGGTTTTGCGGCCAGTTCACAAGAAAGCGAGTTGAAGAAATGAGCTCAGGGGCACTGTAATTCACAAACCTGCAGAGTTATGAAGGACAGCTATTGTCCAAAAATGTATTGAAGTAAATCGTCGATGAGGAATTGAAAGCGGGGCAGAATTTCAGGAAAACGATTTCAGGGGGTAGACTGGAATTGCACTTTAAGCATAGCAAAAGAGGCAAAATGTCGACAATGATGCACTTGGCCAAAAAGGGCGTATGCGTTTTTTCCTGAATATATTCAGGAAAAAACGCATACGCCCTTTTTGGCCCACCAAGCAAGCGTGTAAAGAAATCTGCACTGTAATGAAGTCTCACTGCCCCCCGGTCAAAAGGGCAATCTGAAAAATGTGTAAAATCCAGAAAGGCAGGACAGGTCATTGAGAATAGGGAGCCTTGTTACGCTGATGGCAGGATGTAAATTGCCAACAGCCACTCTTGAAAAGTGTATGGTGTTTCCTGAAACACGTAGGAATCAAAGCAACACAGCCTATGGCACTTCTACTTATGGTCCTATAGCGTAGGGAAATTAAAATCAAAAACACACAGCCACCGCAAAGTTTGGGACGGCCCTGTTAACAAGAACCTCGTCTACGGTACAAGTTAAATATCCGAGAAAGCAAAAAATGGATAAAGAAGTTGTGGTACGTACGTACAATGGAATATCCCTCAGCAATGAAATCTACGTCATCAGGCCTGTAGCGGCATAATGAGTGGATTCAGGTACGATGATTCTACGAGAAATAAGTCCGAGAGAAAAAGAAACATCATAAGATATCACTAATACACGGAATGTAAACTTGGCGACACATGAACTGAATTACAAAACAGAAAAGGGTCTCAAAATTAGAAAACCAACTTATGCTTGCTTATGGGGAAAGGTGAGTTGGGGTGCTGAATAAAACCAGAGATTGAAATTAGCACAGATACCGTTCCATAAGCCAAATATATAATAGACAAGACCTACTCCTTGCTCAACGAAATGGACTCAACACACCATATTCAACGCCTGGGAAGATACCTGACAAATAAGAATCTTAAAACCCATGGATTTATATGTCTCCCTAAGGAAATCAAGCGTGTGAACAGAGGCCTAAATGCAGCAGTGAAAATCCGATAAATCCATTATCAAAATAAATTTCAAAAACAAAACACAAAGACAGTGAAATAGAGAGCAATTCTTAAATAATTCATTCAGGGCTTGTGATGCAACCTGGATTTACCACATCTACACCCAGGGCTGGGTGAAACATAAGGCTGGACACTTCGGGCTGATAGAATTGGTGAGGTTCGCTGAGCAAACGCAGACCCTTTGAAGTCATACTGCATGGTACCCATTCCATGGGTCCCAAATCTCCAGATTTAAGGGATTCTTCCTTCAGCTAAAACATGCATGGGAAACCCAGAGTATGGTCCACCGTGTGATTGGGAAACGTTTTCAAATGCATCTCAGTTTTCGAACCCTGGTACTCGGGTTCACCATTCCAAACGCTTTACTGACACTCTCCCCACTTGGAGAGTCAGTGCCTTTAACCTCCTGTTTGGCACAGTTTGCAATTTCTGCACAAGATGAACAGGAATAGGGAGAACCAATGAGAGACTAGCTGTAGGTGTCTGCACGGGCAAATGGAACACTCATTTCCCACCAGGAAGAGAAATTAACCAAAGGCTCAGCGTGCCCTGCCGGAAACAGATTAAGGCCTGAAGCAATCCTGCGGTTTTGCAGCCAGCTCACAAGAAAGCGAGTAGAAGAAAGAAGCTCAGGGGCACTGTAATTCACAAACCTGCAGAGTTATGAATGACAGCTATCGTCCAAAAATGTATTGAAGTAAGTCTTCGAAGAGGACATGAAAGCGGGGCAGAATTTCAGGAAAGCGATTTAAGGGGGTAGACTGGAATTGCACTTAAAGCATAGGAAAAGAGGCATAATGTCGACAAAGATGCACTTGGCCAAAAAGGGCGTATGCGTTTTTTCCTGAATATATTCAGGAAAAAATGCATACGCACTTTTTGGCTAACCAAGCAAGCGTGTAAAGGAAATCTGCAATACAATGAAGTCTCACTGCCCCCCGGTCAAAAGGGCCATCTGAAAAAAGTGTAAAATCCAGAAAGGCAGGACAGGTCATGGAGAACAGGGAGCCTTGTTATGCTGATGGGCGGGATGTAAATTGCCAACAGCCACTCTGGAGAAGTGTATGGTGTTTCCTGAAACACGTAGGAAACAAAGCAACACAGCCTATGGCACTTCCACTTATGGTCCTATAGCTTAGGGAAATTAAAATGGAAAACACACAGCCACCCCAAAGTTTGGGACGGCTCTGTTTTCAAGAACCTCGTCTATGGTGCAAGTTAAATATCCGAGAAAGCAAAAAATGGAGAAAGAAATTGTGGTACGCACGTACAATGAAATATCCCTCAGCAATGAAATCTATGTCATCAGGCTTGTAGGGGCAAAATGAGTGGATTCAGGTACGATGATTCTACGAGAAATAAGTCACACAGAAAAAGAAGCATCATAAGATATCACTAATAAACGGAATGTAAACTTGGCTGCACATGAACTGAATAACAAAACAGAACAGGGTCTCAAATTTAGAAAACCAACTTATGTTTGCTTATGGGGAAAGGTGAGTTGGGGTGCTGAATAAAACAAGAGATAGAAATTAGCACAGGTACCTTTCCATAAGCCAAATATGTCATAGTCAAGACCTACCAGTTGCTCAACGAAATGGACTAAACACCCCATATTCAATGCCTAAGAATACACCTGTCTAGTAAGAATCTTCAAACCCATGGATTTATATGTCTCCGTAAGAGAATCAAGCGTGTGTATAGATTTATGAACACAGCAGAGATAATCCGATAAATCCAATAATCAAAATGAATTACAAAAACAAAACACAATGACAGTGAAATAGAGAACTATTCTTAAATAATTCATTCAGAGCTTGTGATGCAACCTGGATTAACCACATCTGCACCAAGAGCTGAGTGAGACATAAGGTTGGACACTTCGGGCGGATAGCACTGGTGAGGTACGATGAGCAAATGCAGACCCTTTGAAGTCATACTGCATGGTACCCATTCCATGGGTCCCAACTCTCCAGGTTTAAGAGATTCTTCCTTCAGCTAAAACATGCATGGGAAACCCAAAGTATGGTACACCGTGTGACTGGGAAGCGTTTTCAAATGCATCTCAGTTTACGTCCCCTTTTACACGGGTTCACCATTCCAGACCCTTTACTAATACTATCGCCACGTGGAGAGTCAGTGCCTTTAACCTCCTGTTTGGCACAGTTTGCAATTTCTGCGCAAGATGAACAGGAATAGGAAGAACCAATGAGAGACTAGCTGTAGGTGTCTGCACGGGCAAATGGAACGCTCATTTCCCACCAGGAAGAGGAATTAACCAAAGGCTCAGCGTGCCCTGCCGGAACCAGATTAGGGCCTGAAGCAATCCTGCGGTTTTGCGGCCAGCTCACAAGAAAGCGAGTTGAAGAAAGAAGCTCAGGGGCACTGTAATTCACAAACCTGCAGAGTTATGAATGACAGCTATCGTCCAAAAATGTATTGAAGTAAGTCTTCGAAGAGGAATTGAAAGCGGGGCAGAATTTCAGGAAAACGATTTCAGGGGGTAGACTGGAATTGCACTTAAAGCATAGGAAAAGAGGCAGAATGTCCACAATGATGCACTTGGCCAAAAAGGGCGTATGCGTTTTTTCCTGAATATATTCAGGAAAAAATGCATACGCCCTTTTTGGCCAACGAAGCAAGCGTGTAAAGGAAATCTGCACTACATTGAAGTCTCACTGCCCCCCGGTCAAAAGGGCCATCTGAAAAAAGTGTAAAATCCAGAAAGGCAGGACAGGTCATGGAGAACAGGGAGCCTTGTTATGCTGATGGGCTTGATGTAAATTGCCAACAGCCACTCTGGAGAAGTGTATGGTGTTTCCTGAAACACGTAGGAAACAAAGCAACACAGCCTATGGCACTTCCACTTAGGGTCCTATAGCTTAGGGAAATTAAAATCAAAAACACACAGGCACCCCAAAATTTGGGACGGCTCTGTTTACAAGAACCTCGTCTATGTTACAAGTTAAATATCAGAGAAAGCAAAAAATGGATAAAGATGTTGTGGTACGTACGTACAATGGAATATCACTCAACAATGAGATCTACGTCATCAGGCCCGTAGCAGCATAATGAGTGGATTAACGTACGAGGAGTCTACGAGAAATAAGTCACACAGAAAAAGAAACATCATAAGATATCACTAATACACGGAACATAAACTTGGCTACACATGAACTGAATTACAAAACAGAACAGGGTCTCAAATTTAGAAAACCAACTTATGCTTGCTTATGGGGAAAGGTGAGTTGGGGTGCTGCATCAAACCAGAGATTGAAATTAGCACAGATACCGTTCCATAAGCCAAATATATAATAGACAAGACCTACTCCTTGCTCAACGAAATGGAATCAACACCCCATATTCAACGCCTGGGAATATACCTGACAAGTAAGAATCTTAAGACCCATCGATTTATATGTCTAAATAAGGAAGTCAAGCGTGTGTACAGTGGCCTAAACGCAGCAGTGAAAATCCGATAAATCCCATTAACAAAATAAATTTCACAAACAAAACACAATGACATGCAAATGAAGCAAATGACAAAGGATTAATCTCCAAAATTTACAAGCAGCTCATGCAGCTCAATAACAAAAAAACAAACAACCCAATCCAAAAATGGGCAGAAGACCTAAATAGACATTTCTCCAAAGAAGATATACACAATGGCAACAAACACATGAAAGAATGCTCAACATCATTAATCATTAGAGAAATGCAAATCAAAACTACAATGAGATATCATCTCACACCAGTCAGAATGGCCATCATCAAAAAATCTAGAAACAATAAATGCTGGAGAGGGTGTGGAGAAAAGGGAACACTCTTGCACTGCTGGTGGGAATGTGAATTGGTTCAGCCACTATGGAGAACAGTATGGAGGTTCCTTAAAAAACTACAAATAGAATTACCATATGACCCAGCAATCCCACTACTGGGCATATACCCTGGGAAAACCAAAATTCAAAAAGAGTCATGTACCAAAATGTTCATTGCAGCTCTATTTACAATAGCCCAGAGATGGAAACAACCTAAGCGCCCATCATCGGATGAATGGATAAAGAAAATGTGGCACATATATACAATGGAATATTACTCAGCCTTAAAAAGAAATGAAATTGAGCTATTTGTAATGAGATGGATAGACCTAGAGTCTGTCATACAGAGTGAAGTAAGTCAGAAAGAAAAAGACAAATACCGTATGCTAACACATATATATGGAATTTAAGGGGAAAAAAAATGTCATGAAGAACCTAGGGGTAAGACAGGAATAAAGACGCAGACCTACTGGAGAATGGACTTGAGGATATGGGGAGGGGGAGGGGTGAGCTTTGACAGGGCGAGAGAGAGTCATGGACATATACACACTAACAAACGTAGTAAGGTAGATAGCTAGTGGGAAGCAGCCGCAAGGCACAGGGATATTAGCTTGGTACTTTGTGACAGCCTGGAGGGGTGGGATAGGGAGAGTGGGAGGGAGGGAGACGCAAGAGGGAAGACATATGGGAACATATGTATATGTATAACTGATTCACTTTGTTATAAAGCAGAAACTAACACACCATTGTAAAGCAATTATACCCCAATAAAGATGTTTAAAAAAAAAAAAACACAATGACAGTGAAATAGAGAGCAATTCTTAAATAATTCATTCAGGGCTTGTGATGCAACCTGGATTTACCACATCTACACCCAGAGCTGGTTGAGACATAAAGCTGAACACTTCGGGCTGATAGCATTGGTGATGTTTGGTGAGCAAACGCAGACCCTTTGAAGTCATACTGCATGGTACCCATTCCATGGGTCCGAACTCTCCAGGTTTAAGGGATTCTTCCTTCAGCTAAAACATGCATGGGAAACCCGGAGTATGTTCCACCGTGTGATTGGGAAACGTTTTCAAATGCATCTCAGGTTTCATCCCCTGGTACTCGGGTGCACCGTTCCAGACACTTTACTAACACTCTCCCCACTTGGAAAGTCAGTGCCTTTAACCTTCTGTTTGGCACAGTTTGCAATTTCTGCGCAAGATGAACAGGAATAGGGAGAACCAATGGAGACTAGCTGTAGGTGTCTGCACGGGCAAATGGAACGCTCATTTCCCACCAGGAAGAGGAATTAACCAAAGGCTCAGCGTGCCCTGCCGGAACCAGATCAGGGCCTGAAGCAATCCTGCGGTTTTGCGGCCAGCTCACAAGAAAGCGGGTTGAAGAAAGGAGCTCAGGGGCACTGTAATTCACAATCCTGCAGAGTTATGAATGACAGCTATCGTCCAAAAATGTATTGAAGTAAGTTTTCGAAGAGGACTTGAAAGTGGGGCAGAATTTCAGGAAAACGATTTCAGGAGGTAGACTGGAATTGCACTTAAAGCATAGGAAAAGAGGCAGAATATCCACAATGATTCACTTGGCCAAAAAGGGCGTATGCGTTTTTTCCTGAATATATTCAGGAAAAAACGCATACGCACTTTTTGGACAACCAAGCAAGCGTGTAAAGGAAATCTGCACTACAATGAAGTCTCACTGCCCCCCGGTCAAAAGGGACACTGAAAAAAGTGTAAAATCCAGAAAGGCAGAACAGGTCATGGAGAACAGGGAGCCTTGTTATGCTGATGGGCGGGATGTAAATTGCCAACAGCCACTCTGGAGAAGTGTATGGTGTTTCCTGAAACACGTAGGAAACAAAGCAACACAGCCTATGGCACTTCCACTTAGGTCCTATAGATTTGGGAAATTAAAATCAAAAACACACAGCCACCCCAAATTTTGGCACGGCTCTGTTTACAAGAACCTCGTCTATGGTACAAGTTAAATATCCGAGAAAGCAAAAAATGGATAAAGAAGTTGTGGTACGTACGTACAATGGAATATCACTCAGCAATGAGATCTACGTCATCAGGCCCGTAGCGGCATAATGAGTGGATTCAGGTACGACGATTCTACGAGAAATAAGTCACACAGAAAAAGAAACATCATAAGATATCACTAATACACGGAACGTAAACTTGGCTACACATGAACTGAATTACAAAACAGAACAGGGTCTCAAATTTAGAAAACCAACTTATGCTTGCTTATGGGGAAAGGTGAGTTGGGGTGCTGCATCAAACCAGAGATTGAAATTAGCACAGATACCGTTCCATAAGCCAAATATATAATAGACAAGACCTACTCCTTGCTCAACGAAATGGAATCAACACCCCATATTCAACGCCTGGGAATACACCTGACAAGTAAGAATCTTAAGACCCATGGATTTATATGTCTAAATAAGGAAGTCAAGCATGTGTACAGTGGCCTAAACCCAGCAGTGAAAATCCGATAAATCCCATTAACAAAATAAATTTCACAAACAAAACACAATGACATGCAAATGAAGCAAATGACAAAGGATTAATCTCCAAAATTTACAAGCAGCTCATGCAGCTCAATAACAAAAAAACAAACAACCCAATCCAAAAATGGGCAGAAGACCTAAATAGACATTTCTCCAAAGAAGATATACAGAATGCCAACAAACACATGAAAGAATGCTCAACATCATTAATCATTAGAGAAATGCAAATCAAAACTACAATGAGATATCATCTCACACCAGTCAGAATGGCCATCATCAAAAAATCTAGAAACATTAAATGCTGGAGAGGGTGTGGAGAAAAGGGAACACTCTTGCACTGCTGGTGGGAATGTGAATTGGTTCAGCCACTATGGAGAACAGTATGGAGGTTCCTTAAAAAACTACAAATAGAATTACCATATGACCCAGCAATCCCACTACTGGGCATATACCCTGGGAAAACCAAAATTCAAACAGAGTCATGTACCAAAATGTTCATTGCAGCTCTATTTACAATAGCCCGGAGATGGAAACAACCTAAGCGCCCATCATCGGATGAATGGATAAAGAAAATGTGGCACATATATACAATGGAATATTACTCAGCCTTAAAAAGAAATGAAATTGAGCTATTTGTAATGAGATGGATAGACCTAGAGTCTGTCATACAGAGTGAAGTAAGTCAGAAAGAAAAAGACAAATACCGTATGCTAACACATATATATGGAATTAAAGGGGAAAAAAAATGTCATGAAGAAACTAGGGGTAAGACAGGAATAAAGACGCAGACCTACTGGAGAACGGACTTGAGGATATGGGGAGGGGGAGGGGTGAGCTTTGACAGGGCGAGGGAGAGTCATGGACATATACACACTAACAAACGTAGTAAGGTAGATAGCTAGTGGGAAGCAGCCGCAAGGCACAGGGATATTAGCTTGGTACTTTGTGACAGCCTGGAGGGGTGGGATAGGGAGAGTGGGAGGGAGGGAGACGCAAGAGGGAAGACATATGGGAACATATGTATATGTATAACTGATTCACTTTGTTATAAAGCAGAAACTAACACACCATTGAAAAGCAATTATACCCCAATAAAGATGTTTAAAAAAAAACACACAATGACAGTGAAATAGAGAGCAATTCTTAAATAATTCATTCAGGGCTTGTGATGCAACCTGGATTTACCACATCTAACCCAGAGCTGGTTGAGACATAAGGCTGGACACTTTGGGCTGATAGCATTGGTGAGGTTTGGTGAGCAAACGCAGACCCTTTGAAGTCATACTGCATGGTACCCATTCCATGGGTCCCAACTCTCCAGGTTTAAGGGATTCTTCCTTCAGCTAAAACATGCATGGGAAACCCGGAGTATGTTCCACCGTGTGATTGGGAAACGTTTTCAAATGCATCTCAGGTTTCATCCCCTGGTACTCGGGTGCACCGTTCCAGACACTTAACTAACACTCTCCCCACTTGGAAAGTCAGTGCCTTTAACCTTCTGTTTGGCACAGTTTGCAATTTCTGTGCAAGATGAACAGGAATATGGAGAACCAATGAGAGACTAGCTGTAAGTGTCTGCACGGGCAAATGGAATGCTCATTTCCCACCAGGAAGAGGAATTAACCAAAGGCTCAGCGTGCCCTGCCGGAACCAGATCAGGGCCTGAAGAAATCCTGCGGTTTTGCGGCCAGCTCACAAGATAGCGAGTTGAAGAAAAGAGCCCGGGGCACTGTAATTCACAAACCTGCAGAGTTATGAATGACAGCTATCGTCCAAAAATGTATTGAAATAAGTCTTCGAAGAGGAATTGAAAGTGGGGCAAAATTTCAGGAAAACGATTTCGGGGGTAGACTGGAATTGCCCTTAAAGCATAGGAAAAGAGGCAGAATGTCCACAATGATGCACTTGGCCAAAAAGGGCGTATGCGTTTTTTCCTGAATATATTCAGGAAAAAATGCATACGCCCTTTTTGGCCAACCATGCAAGCGTGTAAAGGAAATCTGCACTACATTGAAGTTTCACTGCCCCCCGGTCAAAAGGGCCATCTGAAAAAAGTGTAAAATCCAGAAAGGCAGGACAGGTCATGGAGAACAGGGAGCCTTGCTATGCTGATGGGCGGGATGTAAATTGCCAACAGCCACTCTGGAGAAGTGTATGGTGTTTCCTGAAACACGTAGGAAACAAAGCAACACAGCCTATGGCACTTCCACTTAGGTCCTATAGCTTAGGGAAATTAAAATCAAAAACACACAGGCACCCCAAAATTTGGGACGGCTCTGTTTACAAGAACCTCGTCTACGGTACAAGTTAAATATCCGAGAAAGCAAAAAATGGATAAAGAAGTTGTGGTACGTACGTACAATGGAATATCACTCAGCAATGAGATCTACGTCATCAGGCCCGTAGTGGCATAATGAGTGGATTCAGGTACGACGATTCTACGAGAAATAAGTCACACAGAAAAAGAAACATCATAAGATATCACTAATACACGGAACGTAAACTTGGCTACACATGAACTGAATTACAAAACAGAACAGGGTCTCAAATTTAGAAAACCAACTTATGCTTGCTTATGGGGAAAGGTGAGTTGGGGTGCTGCATCAAACCAGAGATTGAAATTAGCACAGATACCGTTCCATAAGCCAAATATATAATAGACAAGACCTACTCCTTGCTCAACGAAATGGAATCAACACCCCATATTCAACGCCTGGGAATATACCTGACAAGTAAGAATCTTAAGACCCATGGATTTATATGTCTCCATAAGGAAGTCAAGCGTGTGTACAGTGGCCTAAACCCAGCAGTGAAAATCCGATAAATCCCATTAACAAAATAAATTTCACAAACAAAACACAATGACATGCAAATGAAGCAAATGACAAAGGATTAATCTCCAAAATTTACAAGCAGCTCATGCAGCTCAATAACAAAAAAACAAACAACCCAATCCAAAAATGGGCAGAAGACCTAAATAGACATTTCTCCAAAGAAGATATACAGAATGCCAACAAACACATGAAAGAATGCTCAACATCATTAATCATTAGAGAAATGCAAATCAAAACTACAATGAGATATCATCTCACACCAGTCAGAATGGCCATCATCAAAAAATCTAGAAACAATAAATGCTGGAGAGGGTGTGGAGAAAAGGGAACACTCTTGCACTGCTGGTGGGAATGTGAATTGGTTCAGCCACTATGGAGAACAGTATGGAGGTTCCTTAAAAAACTACAAATAGAATTACCATATGACCAAGCAATCCAACTACTGGGCATATACCCTGGGAAAACCAAAATTCAAACAGAGTCATGTACCAAAATGTTCATTGCAGCTCTATTTACAATAGCCCGGAGATGGAAACAACCTAAGCGCCCATCATCGGATGAATGGATAAAGAAAATGTGGCACATATATACAATGGAATATTACTCAGCCTTAAAAAGAAATGAAATTGAGCTATTTGTAATGAGATGGATAGACCTAGAGTCTGTCATACGGAGTGAAGTAAGTCAGAAAGAAAAAGACAAATACCGTATGCTAACACATATATATGGAATTTAAGGGGAAAAATAATGTCATGAAGAACCTAGGGGTAAGACAGGAATAAAAACGCAGACCTACTGGAGAATGGACTTGAGGATATGGGGAGGGGGAGGGGTGAGCTTTGACAGGGCGAGAGAGAGTCATGGACATATACACACTAACAAACGTAGTAAGGTAGATAGCTAGTGGGAAGCAGCCGCAAGGCACAGGGATATTAGCTTGGTACTTTGTGACAGCCTGGAGGGGTGGGATAGGGAGAGTGGGAGGGAGGGAGACGCAAGAGGGAAGACATATGGGAACATATGTATATGTAAAACTGATTCACTTTGTTATAAAGCAGAAACTAACACACCATTGTAAAGCAATTATACCACAATAAAGATGTTTAAAAAAAAAAACACAATGACAGTGAAATAGAGAGCAATTCTTAAATAATTCATTCAGGGCTTGTGATGCCACCTGGATTTACCACATCTACACCCAGAGCTGGTTGAGACATAAGGCTGGACACTTTGGGCTGATAGCATTGGTGAGGTTTGGTGAGCAAACGCAGACCCTTTGAAGTCATACTGCATGGTACCCATTCCATGGGTCCCAAATCTCCAGGTTTAAGGGATTCTTCCTTCAGCTAAAACATGCATGGGAAACCCGGAGTATGTTCCACCGTGTGATTGGGAAACGTTTTCAAATGCATCTCAGGTTTCATCCCCTGGTACTCGGGTGCACCGTTCCAGACACTTTACTAACACTCTCCCCACTTGGAAAGTCAGTGCCTTTAACCTTCTGTTTGGCACAGTTTGCAATTTCTGCGCAAGATGAACAGGAATAGGGAGAACCAATGGAGACTAGCTGTAGGTGTCTGCACGGGCAAATGGAACGCTCATTTCCCACCAGGAAGAGGAATTAACCAAAGGCTCAGCGTGCCCTGCCGGAACCAGATCAGGGCCTGAAGCAATCCTGCGGTTTTGCGGCCAGCTCACAAGATAGCGAGTTGAAGAAAGGAGATCAGGGGCACTGTAATTCACAATCCTGCAGAGTTATGAATGACAGCTATCGTCCAAAAATGTATTGAAGTAAGTTTTCAAAGAGGACTTGAAAGTGTGGCAGAATTTCAGGAAAACGATTTCAGGAGGTAGACTGGAATTGCACTTAAAGCATAGGAAAAGAGGCAGAATGTCCACAATGATGCACTTGGCCAAAAAGGGCGTATGCGTTTTTTCCTGAATATATTCAGGAAAAAACGCATACGCACTTTTTGGACAACCAAGCAAGCGTGTAAAGGAAATCTGCACTACAATGAAGTCTCACTGCCCCCCGGTCAAAAGGGCCATCTGAAAAAAGTGTAAAATCCAGAAAGGCAGAACAGGTCATGGAGAACAGGGAGCCTTGTTATGCTGATGGGCGGGATGTAAATTGCCAACAGCCACTCTGGAGAAGTGTATGGTGTTTCCTGAAACACGTAGGAAACAAAGCAACACAGCCTATGGCACTTCCACTTAGGTCCTATAGCTTAGGGAAATTAAAATCAAAAACACACAGCCACCGCAAAGTTTGGGACGGCTCTGTTTACAAGAACCTCGTCTACGGTACAAGTTAAATATCCGAGAAAGCAAAAAATGGATAAAGAAGTTGTGGTACGTACGTACAATGGAATATCACTCAGCAATGAGATCTACGTCATCAGGCCCGTAGCGGCATAATGAGTGGATTCAGGTACGACGATTCTACGAGAAATAAGTCACACAGAAAAAGAAACATCATAAGATATCACTAATACACGGAACGTAAACTTGGCTACACATGAACTGAATTACAAAACAGAACAGGGTCTCAAATTTAGAAAACCAACTTATGCTTGCTTATGGGGAAAGGTGAGTTGGGGTGCTGCATCAAACCAGAGATTGAAATGAGCACAGATACCGTTCCATAAGCCAAATATATAATAGACAAGACCTACTCCTTGCTCAACGAAATGGAATCAACACCCCATATTCAACGCCTGGGAATATACCTGACAAGTAAGAATCTTAAGACCCATGGATTTATATGTCTAAATAAGGAAGTCAAGCGTGTGTACAGTGGCCTAAACGCAGCAGTGAAAATCCGATAAATCCCATTAACAAAATAAATTTCACAAACAAAACACAATGACATGCAAATGAAGCAAATGACAAAGGATTAATCTCCAAAATTTACAAGCAGCTCATGCAGCTCAATAACAAAAAAACAAACAACCCAATCCAAAAATGGGCAGAAGACCTAAATAGACATTTCTCCAAAGAAGATATACACAATGGCAACAAACACATGAAAGAATGCTCAACATCATTAATCATTAGAGAAATGCAAATCAAAACTACAATGAGATATCATCTCACACCAGTCAGAATGGCCATCATCAAAAAATCTAGAAACAATAAATGCTGGAGAGGGTGTGGAGAAAAGGGAACACTCTTGCACTGCTGGTGGGAATGTGAATTGGTTCAGCCACTATGGAGAACAGTATGGAGGTTCCTTAAAAAACTACAAATAGAATTACCATATGACCCAGCAATCCCACTACTGGGCATATACCCTGGGAAAACCAAAATTCAAACAGAGTCATGTACCAAAATGTTCATTGCAGCTCTATTTACAATAGCCCGGAGATGGAAACAACCTAAGCGCCCATCATCGGATGAATGGATAAAGAAAATGTGGCACATATATACAATGGAATATTACTCAGCCTTATAAAGAAATGAAATTGAGCTATTTGTAATGAGATGGATAGACCTAGAGTCTGTCATACAGAGTGAAGTAAGTCAGAAAGAAAAAGACAAATACCGTATGCTAACACATATATATGGAATTTAAGGGGAAAAATAATGTCATGAAGAACCTAGGGGTAAGACAGGAATAAAGACGCAGACCTACTGGAGAACGGACTTGAGGATATGGGGAGGGGGAGGGGTGAGCTTTGACAGGGCGAGAGAGAGTCATGGACATATACACACTAACAAACGTAGTAAGGTAGATAGCTAGTGGGAAGCAGCCGCAAGGCACAGGGATATTAGCTTGGTGCTTTGTGACAGCCTGGAGGTGTGGGATAGGGAGAGTGGGAGGGAGGGAGACGCAAGAGGGAAGACATATGGGAACATATGTATATGTATAACTGATTCACTTTGTTATAAAGCAGAAACTAACACACCATTGTAAAGCAATTATACCCCAATAAAGATGTTTAAAAAAAAAACAACACAATGACAGTGAAATAGAGAGCAATTCTTAAATAATTCATTCAGGGCTTGTGATGCAACCTGGATTTACCACATCTACACCCAGAACTGGTTGAGACATAAGGCTGAACACTTCGGGCTGATAGCATTGGTGATGTTTGATGAGCAAACGCAGACCCTTTGAAGTCATACTGCATGGTACCCATTCCATGGGTCCGAACTCGCCCGGGTTAAGGGATTCTTCCTTCAGCTAAAACATGCATGGGAAACCCGGAGTATGTTCCACCGTGTGATTGGGAAACGTTTTCAAATGCATCTCAGGTTTCATCCCCTGGTACTCGGGTGCACCGTTCCAGACACTTTACTAACACTCTCCCCACTTGGAAAGTCAGTGCCTTTAACCTTCTGTTTGGCACAGTTTGCAATTTCTGCGCAAGATGAACAGGAATAGGGAGAACCAATGGAGACTAGCTGTAGGTGTCTGCACGGGCAAATGGAACGCTCATTTCCCAACAGGAAGAGGAATTAACCAAAGGCTCAGCGTGCCCTGCCGGAACCAGATCAGGGCCTGAAGCAATCCTGCGGTTTTGCGGCCAGCTCACAAGATAGCGAGTTGAAGAAAGGAGATCAGGGGCACTGTAATTCACAATCCTGCAGAGTTATGAATGACAGCTATCGTCCAAAAATGTATTGAAGTAAGTTTTCAAAGAGGACTTGAAAGTGTGGCAGAATTTCAGGAAAACGATTTCAGGAGGTAGACTGGAATTGCACTTAAAGCATAGGAAAAGAGGCAGAATGTCCACAATGATGCACTTGGCCAAAAAGGGCGTATGCGTTTTTTCCTGAATATATTCAGGAAAAAACGCATACGCACTTTTTGGACAACCAAGCAAGCGTGTAAAGGAAATCTGCACTACAATGAAGTCTCACTGCCCCCCGGTCAAAAGGGCCATCTGAAAAAAGTGTAAAATCCAGAAAGGCAGAACAGGTCATGGAGAACAGGGAGCCTTGTTATGCTGATGGGCGGGATGTAAATTGCCAACAGCCACTCTGGAGAAGTGTATGGTGTTTCCTGAAACACGTAGGAAACAAAGCAACACAGCCTATGGCACTTCCACTTAGGTCCTATAGCTTAGGGAAATTAAAATCAAAAACACACAGCCACCGCAAAGTTTGGGACGGCTCTGTTTACAAGAACCTCGTCTACGGTACAAGTTAAATATCCGAGAAAGCAAAAAATGGATAAAGAAGTTGTGGTACGTACGTACAATGGAATATCACTCAGCAATGAGATCTACGTCATCAGGCCCGTAGCGGCATAATGAGTGGATTCAGGTACGACGATTCTACGAGAAATAAGTCACACAGAAAAAGAAACATCATAAGATATCACTAATACACGGAACGTAAACTTGGCTACACATGAACTGAATTACAAAACAGAACAGGGTCTCAAATTTAGAAAACCAACTTATGCTTGCTTATGGGGAAAGGTGAGTTGGGGTGCTGCATCAAACCAGAGATTGAAATGAGCACAGATACCGTTCCATAAGCCAAATATATAATAGACAAGACCTACTCCTTGCTCAACGAAATGGAATCAACACCCCATATTCAACGCCTGGGAATATACCTGACAAGTAAGAATCTTAAGACCCATGGATTTATATGTCTAAATAAGGAAGTCAAGCGTGTGTACAGTGGCCTAAACGCAGCAGTGAAAATCCGATAAATCCCATTAACAAAATAAATTTCACAAACAAAACACAATGACATGCAAATGAAGCAAATGACAAAGGATTAATCTCCAAAATTTACAAGCAGCTCATGCAGCTCAAAAACAATAAAACAAACAACCCAATCCAAAAATGGGCAGAAGACCTAAATAGACATTTCTCCAAAGAAGATATACAGAATGGCAACAAACACATGAAAGAATGCTCAACATCATTAATCATTAGAGAAATGCAAATCAAAACTACAATGAGATATCATCTCACACCAGTCAGAATGGCCATCATCAAAAAATCTAGAAACAATAAATGCTGGAGAGGGTGTGGAGAAAAGGGAACACTCTTGCACTGCTGGTGGGAATGTGAATTGGTTCAGCCACTATGGAGAACAGTATGGAGGTTCCTTAAAAAACTACAAATAGAATTACCATATGACCCAGCAATCCCACTACTGGGCATATACCCTGGGAAAACCAAAATTCAAACAGAGTCATGTACCAAAATGTTCATTGCAGCTCTATTTACAATAGCCCGGAGATGGAAACAACCTAAGCGCCCATCATCGGATGAATGGATAAAGAAAATGTGGCACATATATACAATGGAATATTACTCAGCCTTATAAAGAAATGAAATTGAGCTATTTGTAATGAGATGGATAGACCTAGAGTCTGTCATACAGAGTGAAGTAAGTCAGAAAGAAAAAGACAAATACCGTATGCTAACACATATATATGGAATTTAAGGGGAAAAATAATGTCATGAAGAACCTAGGGGTAAGACAGGAATAAAGACGCAGACCTACTGGAGAACGGACTTGAGGATATGGGGAGGGGGAGGGGTGAGCTTTGACAGGGCGAGAGAGAGTCATGGACATATACACACTAACAAACGTAGTAAGGTAGATAGCTAGTGGGAAGCAGCCGCAAGGCACAGGGATATTAGCTTGGTGCTTTGTGACAGCCTGGAGGGGTGGGATAGGGAGAGTGGGAGGGAGGGAGACGCAAGAGGGAAGACATATGGGAACATATGTATATGTATAACTGATTCACTTTGTTATAAAGCAGAAACTAACACACCATTGTAAAGCAATTATACCCCAATAAAGATGTTTAAAAAAAAAACAACACAATGACAGTGAAATAGAGAGCAATTCTTAAATAATTCATTCAGGGCTTGTGATGCAACCTGGATTTACCACATCTACACCCAGAACTGGTTGAGACATAAGGCTGAACACTTCGGGCTGATAGCATTGGTGATGTTTGATGAGCAAACGCAGACCCTTTGAAGTCATACTGCATGGTACCCATTCCATGGGTCCCAACTCTCCAGGTTTAAGGGATTCTTCCTTCAGCTAAAACATGCATGGGAAACCCGGAGTATGTTCCACCGTGTGATTGGGAAACGTTTTCAAATGCATCTCCGGTTTCACCCCTGGTACTCGGGTGAACCGTTCCAGACACTTTACTAACACTCTCCCCACTTGGAAAGTCAGTGCCTTTAACCTTCTGTTTGGCACAGTTTGCAATTTCTGCGCAAGATGAACAGGAATAGGGAGAACCAATGAGAGACTAGCTGTAAGTGTCTGCACAGGCAAATGAAACGCTCATTTCCCACCAGGAAGAGGAATTAACCAAAGGCTCAGCGTGCCCTGCCGGAACCAGATTAGGGCCTGAAGCAATCCTGCGGTTTTGCGGCCAGCTCACAAGTTAGCGAGTTGAAGAAAAGAGCCCAGGGGCACTGTAATTCACAAACCTGCAGAGTTATGAATGACAGGTATCGTTCAAAAATGTATTGAAGTAAGTCTTCGAAGAGGAATTGAAAGTGGGGCAGAATTTCAGGAAAACGATTTCAGTGGGTAGACTGGAATTGCACTTAAAGCATAGGAAAAGAGGCAGAATGTCCACAATGATGCACTTGGCCAAAAAGGGCGTATGCGTTTTTTCCTAAATATATTCAGGAAAAAATGCATACGCACTTTTTGGCCAACCAAGCAAGCGTGTAAAGGAAATCTCCACTACATTGAAGTCTCACTGCCTCCCGGTCAAAAGGGCCATCTGAAAAAAGTGTAAAATCCAGAAAGGCAGGACAGGTCATGGAGAACAGGGAGCCTTGTTATGCTGATGGGCGGGATGTAAATTGCCAACAGCCACTCTGGAGAAGTGTATGGTGTTTCCTGAAACACGTAGGAAACAAAGCAACACAGCCTATGGCACTTCCACTTAGGGTCCTATAGCTTAGGGAAATTAAAATCAAAAACACACAGCCACCCCAAAGTTTGGGACGGCTCTGTTTACAAGAACCTCGTCTACGGTACAAGTTAAATATCCGAGAAATCAAAAAATGGATAAAGAAGTTGTGGTACGTACGTACAATGGAATATCACTCAACAATGAGATCTACGTCATCAGGCCCATAGCGGCATAATGAGTTGATTAACGTACGAGGAGTCTACCAGAAATAAGTCACACAGAAAAAGAAACATCATAAGATATCACTAATACACGGAACATAAACTTGGCTACACATGAACTGAATTACAAAACAGAACAGGGTCTCAAATTTAGAAAACCAACTTATGCTTGCTTATGGGGAAAGGTGAGTTGGGGTGCTGCATCAAACCAGAGATTGAAATTAGCACAGATACCGTTCCATAAGCCAAATATATAATAGACAAGACCTACTCCTTGCTCAACGAAATGGAATCAACACCCCATATTCAACGCCTGGGAATATACCTGACAAGTAAGAATCTTAATACCCATGGATTTATATGTCTCCATAAGGAAGTCAAGCGTGTGTACAGTGGCCTAAACGCAGCAGTGAAAATCCGATAAATCCCATTAACAAAATAAATTTCACAAACAAAACACAATGACATGCAAATGAAGCAAATGACAAAGGATTAATCTCCAAAATTTACAAGCAGCTCATGCAGCTCAATAACAAAAAAACAAACAACCCAATCCAAAAATGGGCAGAAGACCTAAATAGACATTTCTCCAAAGAAGATATACAGAATGCCAACAAACACATGAAAGAATGCTCAACATCATTAATCATTAGAGAAATGCAAATCAAAACTACAATGAGATATCATCTCACACCAGTCAGAATGGCCATCATCAAAAAATCTAGAAACAATAAATGCTGGAGAGGGTGTGGAGAAAAGGGAACACTCTTGCACTGCTGGTGGGAATGTGAATTGGTTCAGCCACTATGGAGAACAGTATGGAGGTTCCTTAAAAAACTACAAATAGAATTACCATATGACCCAGCAATCCCACTACTGGGCATATACCCTGGGAAAACCAAAATTCAAACAGAGTCATGTACCAAAATGTTCATTGCAGCTCTATTTACAATAGCCCGGAGATGGAAACAACCTAAGCGCCCATCATCGGATGAATGGATAAAGAAAATGTGGCACATATATACAATGGAATATTACTCAGCCTTATAAGGAAATGAAATTGAGCTATTTGTAATGAGATGGATAGACCTAGAGTCTGTCATACAGAGTGAAGTAAGTCAGAAAGAAAAAGACAAATACCGTATGCTAACACATATATATGGAATTTAAGGGGAAAAAAATGTCATGAAGAACCTAGGGGTAAGACAGGAATAAAGACGCAGACCTACTGGAGAACGGACTTGAGGATATGGGGAGGGGGAGGGGTGAGCTTTGACAGGGCGAGAGAGAGTCATGGACATATACACACTAACAAACGTAGTAAGGTAGATAGCTAGTGGGAAGCAGCCGCAAGGCACAGGGATATTAGCTTGGTACTTTGTGACAGCCTGGAGGGGTGGGATAGGGAGAGTGGGAGGGAGGGAGACGCAAGACGGAAGACATATGGGAACATATGTATATGTATAACTGATTCACTTTGTTATAAAGCAGAAACTAACACACCATTGTAAAGCAATTATACCCCAATAAAGATGTTTAAAAAAAAAAACACAATGACAGTGAAATAGAGAGCAATTCTTAAATAATTCATTCAGGGCTTGTGATGCAACCTGGATTTACCACATCTACACCAAGAGCTTGGTGAGACATAAGGCCGGACACTTTGGGCTGATAGCATTGGTGAGGTTCGGTGAACAAATGCAGACCCTTTGAAGTCATACTGCATGGTACCCATTCCATGGATCCCAACTCTCCAGGTTTAAGGGATTCTTCCTTCAGGTAAAACATGCATGGGAAACACAGAGTATGGTCCACCGTGTGACCGGTAAACGTTTTTAAATGCATCTCAGTTTTCGTCCCCTGCTACTCGGGTTCACCATTCCAGAAAATTTACTAACACTCTCCCAGCTTGGAGAGTCAGTGCCTTTAACCTCCTGTTTGGCACAGTCTGCAATTTCTGTGCAAGATGAACAGGACTAGGGAGAACCAATGAGAGACTAGCTGTAGGTATCTGCATGGGCAAATTTAACGCTCATTTCCCACTAGGAAGAAGAAATAGCCAAAGGCTCAGCATGCCGTGCCGGAACCAGATTAGGGCCTGAAGCAATCCTGCGGTTTTGCGGCCAGCTCACAAGAGAGCGAGTTGAAGAAAGGAGCTCAGGGCCACTGCCATTCACAAATCTGCAGAGTGTTAAATGACAGCTATCGTCCATGAATATCTGAAGGAAGGCTGCGAAGAGGACTTGAAAGCGGGGCAGAATTCCAGGAATACGATTTCAGGAGGTAAACGGGAAGTCCTTTGAAAGCATATTAAAAGAGGCAGAACCTCGACAATGATGCCCTTGGTCAAAATGGCATATGTGATTTTTCCAAGGCCCTCATTCAAGAGGGTAGGAGGCTCCCAGCATGCTTCAGTGGCCAACAGAGGCTCCACGTCACCAAGGCGACGTGAGCCAACCAGGCAGGAGTGACCTCACATCAGAGGGCCCACCTCACAGAAGGGTAAGGTACCCAGCCAGGATCAGACTCTCACCAGAGTGCCCACATCAGCTAGGGGCTGGGAACCAGGCAGGAGTGTCCTCACACCCGTGGGGCCACATCATCGAAAGTTGAGGTACCCAACACATGTTGTCTCAAACCAGAGGACCCACATCACCATGGGTCTCGGATCGAGTCAGGCAGGAGTAGCCTCACAACACAGGGCCAATAGAATAAAAAAGCTGAGGAATCCTGCAGTGGGAACCTCCCAGCAGGTGGCCCAGAGCACCGAGTCTATGCGATCCAGGCCGCAGTGAACTCACAGCAGAGGGCCCACATCATGAAACTGTGAGCAACCCAGCCGTTGGGACCTCAGAGCAGAAGGCCCACATTCCCATGGGGTTGGGAACATGGCACGAGTGTCCTCACACCACTTAGCATGTATCAGAAAATGTGGGTACCCTGCAGTTAGGGCCTGACGCCAGAGGGCCCTCATCACCGTTTGGAGGAGGCTCCCAGCAGGCTCCAACTGACACAAGAGGGCCGACGTTGCCAAGGCGGGGTGTGCCAGCCAGGCAGGAGTGACCTCACAGCAGAGGGCCCACCTCACAGAAGGGTGAGGAACCCAGCCAGGATCACACTCTCACCAGAGGACACACATCACCATGGGGCCTGGAGTGAAGCAGGCAGGAGGAGTCTCAAAACAGAGGGCCCATGGAAGAAAAAAGGTGAGGAATCCCGCAGTTGGAACCTCCCTGCAGTCGGCCAGCAGCAGCGAGGCTATGGGATCCAGGCCGGAGTGAACTCACACCAGAGGGCCCTCATCATGAAACTGAGCAACCCACCTTTGGGACTTCAGAGCAGAAGGCCCACATTCCCATGGTGCTGGGAACCTGGCAGGAGTGTACTCGCACCACAGGGTGCACATCAGAAAATTTGGGGAGCTCAGGAGTTAGGGCCTGACGCCAGAGGTCCCTCATTACCGAGGGGAGGAGACTCCCAGCAGGCACCAACTCCCAACTGAGGGCCCATGTCGCCAAGGTGACGTGTGCCAGTCAGGCAGGAGTGACCTCACAGCAGAGGGCCTACCTCACAGAAGGGTGAGGAACCCAGCCAGGATAAGACTCTCACCAGAGAACCCACATCACCAAGGGGATCGGAACAAGGCAGGAGTGTTCTCACACCAGTGGGGCCCATTATAGAAAGGTGAGGAACCCAGCACATGTGGCCTAAACCAGAGGACCCACATTTCCAAGGTGCTCCGAGTGAGGCAGGCAGGAGTAGCCTAACAACACAGGGCCCACAGAATAAAAAATGTGAGGAATCCAGCAGTTTGAACCTCCCAGCAGGTGGCCCAGAGCACGGAGTCTATGGGATCCAGGCCACAGTGAACTCACAGCAGAGGGCCCACATCATGAAACTGTGAGCAACCCAGCCGGTGGGACCTCAAAGCAGAAGGCCCACATCCCCATGTGGATGGGAACCTTGCAGGAGTGTCCTCGCACAACTTAGAACATATCAGAAAATGTGGGAACCCAGCAGTTAGAGCCTGGCGCCAGAGGGCCTTCATCACCGAGGAGAGGAGGCTACCAGCAGACTCCAAATGCCACCAGAGGGCCGACGTCACCAAGGAAATGGGAGCAAGCCAGGCAGGAGTTACCTCACAGCAGAGGGCCCACCTCACAGAAGTGTGAGGAACCCAACCAGGATCAGACTCTAACCAGAGGGCCCACATCACCAAGGTGATGGAAACCAGGCAGGAGTGTCCTCACACCAGTGGGGCCACATCAGCCAAAGGTGAGGAACACAGCACATGTGGCCTCAAACAAGGGGACACACATCACGAAAGGGCTGGGGGTGAGGCATGCAGGAGGAGACTCACAACAGAGGGCCCATAGAATAAAAAAGGTGAGGAACCCCGCAGTTGGAAGCTCCAAGCAGGTGGCCCAGAGCACCGAGGCTATGGGATCCATGCCGGAGTGAACTCACAGTAGATGGCCCACATTGTGACACTGTGAGCAACCCAGCCATTGAGACCTCAGAGCAGAAAGCCCACATCCCCATGGGGATGGGACCCTGGCAGGAGTGTACTCGCATGACAGGCCGCACATCAGAAAATTTTGGGAGCCCATGATTTAGGGCCTGACGCCAGAGGGTCCTCATTACCGAGGGGAGGAGACTCCCAGCAGGCACCAACTCCCAACTGAGGGCGCACATCGCCAAGGTGACGTGTGACAGCCAGGCAGGAGTGACCTCACAGCAGAGGGCCCACCTCCCAGAAGTGTGAGGAATCCAGCCAGGATCAGACTCTCACCAGAGGGCCCCCATCACCAAGGGGGTGGGAACCAGGCAGGAGTGTCCTCACACCAGTGGGGCCACATCAATAAAGGTGAGGATACCGGCACAGTTGGCCTCAAACCAGAGGACCTACATCACAAAGGGGCTCGGAGTGAGTTAGGAAGGAGGAGCATGAAAACACAGGACCCAAAGAATAGAAAAGGTAAGGAATCCAGCAGTAGGAACCTTCCAGCAGGCGGCTCAGAGCACAGAGTCTATGGGATATAGGCCTGAGTGAACTAACACCAGAGAGCCAACATAATGAAACGGTGAACAACACAGGTGTTGGGACCTTAGAGCAGAAGGCCCACATGCCCATGGGGATGGGAACCTGGCAGGAGTGCCCTCGCACCACTTAGCACGTATCAGAAAATGTGGGAACCCAGCAGTTAGGGCCTGATGCCAGAGGGCCTCATCACCGAGGGGAGGAGGCTCCCAGCAGGCTCCAACTGCCACCAGAGGGCCGACGTCGCCAAGGCGGGGTGTGCCAGCCAGGCAAAAATGACCTCAGAGAAGAGGGCCCACCTCACAGAAGTGTGAGGAACCCAACCAGGATCAGACTCTCGCCGGAGGGACCACATCACCAAGGGGATGGGAAGCAGGCAGGAGTGTCCTCACACCAGTGGGGCCACATCATCAAAAGATGAGGAACCCATCACATGTGGCCTCAAACCAGAGGACACACATCACCAAGGGGCTGGGAGTGAGGCAGGTGTCTGGAGGGGCACATTTAACTCTAATTTCCCACCAGGAAGAGGAATTAACCAAAGGCTCAGAGTGCCGTGCCACACCCTGATTACGGCCTGAAGCAAACCTGCGGTTTTGTGGCCAGCTTTCAAGGAAGCGAGTTAAGAAAGGAAATGACGGGCGCTGTAATTCACAAACCTGCAGAGTTATAAATGACAGCTATTGGCAAAAATATATTGAAGTAAGTCTGCAAAGAGGTCTTGAAAACGAGGCAGAATTGCAAGAATCATATATCAGGAGGTAGATTGGAATTGCGTTTAAAGCATGTGAAAAGCGGCAGATCTTTGACAGTGATGTACTTGGACAAAAAGTGCGTATACATTTTTTCCTGAATATATTCAGAAAAAACGCATATGCCCTTCTTGTCCAACCAAGCACTCCAGCAATGGAAATCCGCACTACAATGAAGTCTCATTTCCCATTCGTCAAAAGGGCCATCTGAGAAAAGTGTAAAAACCAGAAACACAGGACAGGCCATGGAGAACAGGGAGCCTTGTTATGCTGATTGGCGGGATGTAAACTGCCAACAGACACTCTGGAGATGTTTATGGTGTATCCTGAAACATCTGAAAAACAAAGCTACAGAGCCTAGGGCACTTCCACTTTTGGCCCTATAGCTTAGGAAATTTAAAATCAACAAGACACAGCCAACACAAAATTTAGGGCTGCTGTGTTTACAAGAACCTCGAGTGCAGTACAAATTAAATATCCCAGAAAGAAAAAAATGGATAAAGAAGTTGTGCTACCTACGTACAACGGAATATCACTCAGCAATGAAATCAATGTCATCAGGCCTGTAGCAGCAAATTGAGTGGATTTAGGTATGATGATTCTAAGAGAAATATGTCACACACAGAAAGATAATTATCATAAGATATCACTAATAGAGGGAGTGTAAACTTGGCTACACATAAACTAAATTACAAAACCGAACAGAGTCTCACATTTAGATAAAAAACGCATGCTTCCTTAAGGGGAAAGTTGAGTTAGGGTGCTGTATAAAACCAGAGATTGAAATTAGCACACATACCGTTCCATAAGCCAAATATGTAATAGACAAGACCTACTCTTTGCTCAACGAAATAGACTCCTCCATGGTGTATCACCTCACACCTGTTAGAACGGGCATCATCAGAAAATCTACAAACAACAAATGTTGGAATGGGTGTGGAGATAAGGAACCCTCTTCCACTATTGTTGGGAATGTAAATTGATACAGTCACTGTGGAGAACATTATGGAGTTTCTTATAAAACTAAGAATAGAATTACCATATGATACAGCAAACCCAGTACTAGGCATATACCCAGACAAAACCATAAATCAAAAAGAGACATTCACCGCAATGTTCATTGCATCACTATTTACAATATCCAGGTAATGGAAGCAACCTAAATGCCCACAGACAGACGAATGCATAAAGATGTGGTACAAGTATAAAATGGAATATTACCAAGCCATAAAAAGGAATGAAATTGGGTCATTTTTAGAGACGTTGATGGATCTAGAGACTGTCATACAGAGTGAAGTAAGTCAGAAAGAGAAAAACAAATCTTGTATATTAATGCATATATGTGGAACCTAGAAAAATTGTACAGATGAACCGTTTTGCAAGGCAAAAATACAGCAACAGATGTAGACAACAAACGTATGGACACCAAGGGGGGAAAGCTGTTGGGGGTAGTGGTGGGAGGAGTTGAGATATTGGGATTGGCATGTATACATTTATATGTATAAAAGAGATAACCAAAAAGAACCTGCTTTATAAAAAAATAAAATAAAATTCAAAGTTAAAAAAATAAAATTAAAAAAATTAAAACAGAAAAAATATTCTTCCCTTCACATACATGTATTTATATGAATAAATTATTTCCATGCTTATATCTGTAAATACAAAAAAGAGGAATAAAATCTACCTTGAACCAAAAATGAAAAAAAGAAAAAAAACAGAACCCACAAGTTACACAGAGGAAAACCGTATCAGGGCACTTGCTCCAGTTGTAAACAATTCTGAAGTTGGTCAGTGGTGGGGAATCATCTCCCATTCAGCCAGCAGGCCCCACACAACAAGCGTCCTCATTGCAAAGCTGGGGGACCGTGCCAAGGCATCTGTGAGTAAATGTGGGCCGAGCCTCAGGCCAGCTGCTGCTGAAATGTTCCCACCCTTCCCAGGTAAAACACCTGAATATGTACAAGGACTTGAAAGCCTAGAGGAAGGGCCATGGAGCCACATGAGTGACAGCATGCCAGCCGACTTGGTGCCTGCAGGCCAGCCAGGATGGTCCTGGCCCTGGGTACTCTTCTGGAAGCTTTCCATTTCCCTGCCTGAGATACCCCTGCTGTCCCGGCCCCCACTGCTTTCTTCCTTCCTCATCTCTGCCCAGGGAGAAATTCCAGAGGCAGGTATGGGTGACACATCCTCTTCTTTAGCAGGTGGCATCTTGGCAACTGCTGCAGGAAGTCCAGCAGAGCCCCACTCACACTGGGCCACCCACAAAGCCGTGGCCTCTCACTCCCTCCCACCAGCCCAGCCCCGAGACTGCTGACTGGGCAGAGAAAATGGCGTCAGGCACAGCTGCAGGGGCTCTTGCTGCCTGGAGTGGTGTTTATATTGATCTCAACCCAGGCACACCTGGGGAGGACTGGCCGGCATGGTCAGGCTTCCCAGGCCAGCCAATAATCACCCCTCAGGGGCTCACAGTTGCAGAAAATGGAACTTTCTGAATCGGCCAGGTCCAAGGAACAGGTGTGGGCTCCTGAGAGTCAGGATAGACAAGGGGCTGCAGCTCTGGCTTGTTTTCTAATTATATTATCTGGCCCATGAGTGGGAGACAACTTCAAGAAAACCCTCTCCTAATGAGAGGAACCCGGGAGTCAGGGAGAGGAGGGGTGGGTGGTGGGTGGAAACAGAGGCCTGGTGCCCCGGGTGCAGTGGAAGTCTCTGGAAGACCAGGTGGAGGGAGGCCACACAGAGTGATGCCCAGGGTCACAGACCTGTCGGAGCTGCTTTTTGTTAGTTCAAGTCCTGCTCTGAGGTGCTCTGTGTCAGATCTGAGTGACAGGTGAGCTGGGAGTGCTCTGCAATGAGGGTGATGTGCACGGTTCCTGTGTGCCCAGCCCTGCCAGGGTAACTGCAAGGGTAGCTCTGTATCCTGGGAGGGGCCTGACCACGAGAGCCCCGTGGTCTGGGGTAGGGGTAGGGTACCTGCGCAGGTGATCTCCATATCCTGGGACTGGCCTGATCTCGAGAGCCCCATGGGCTGCTGGAGTCCTGGTAAAGGATGTCAGGACAGTCAGTGAAGCCACCGAGGATATACCTCCAGTAGTTCCTAAATCCTACACCCTGCTGGTCATTCTACCAACCACCAGGACATGGTATTCTGTATTAGTCTTCAATGATGCCTTCTTTTGTATTCCATTAGTGTCAGAGTCACAAGAAATTTTGGCTTGTGAGTGGCAGGACTCAACATACAACTAAAACAATACTTCTGGGCCGTGTTGCCCCAAGGGTTCAAAAATTCCCACACCATCTTTGGGGAAAGCTCAGCTAAAGACCTAAAAGTTCTACCACTGGAAAAGGAAACACTCCTTCAATATGCAGACGACATTCTGATCGCCAGCCCTACTAAGGAGACCTCTGAACTACCAAGCCAATAAAGGATACAAGTTGCCCAAGAAAAAGCTCAAATATCACAGACTACGGCGACCTGCCTGGGCTTCATTCTCACAGAAGGTCGGAGAAGCCCATCCCAGGAAAGGGAAGAAACAATTTACAGCCTTACCCATATCTAAAACTAGAAGACAGCTTAGGGGTTCCTGGGGAGGCCAGGGTTTGCTGCTTCTGGATCCCTAACTACAGTCTACTAGCTGGGCCTCTATATGAAACACTGAAAGGAAAAGATGATGATCCTTTTGAATAGAATCCAGAAGTGGCCTTTCAAGAATGGAAAGAGCAGTCAATTCAGACCCTTGCCCTGGAACTCCCTAATTTAGCTAAACCCTTTGATCTTTACATTCCTGGTGAAAAGTGAATCGCCATTGGAGTATTAGTGCAAAAACTGGGACCACTTGAAATGGAACAATGCAAGAATGCCATCCAGGTAGGATAAACTACAGTCACCAAGTGGCTTGGTCCACTGCCACATCTGGCCAAGATACTGGCGGTATCTAAAAACCTGGAAATCAGCAGCCCAAAAGGCCACCTCCCTCCTAAGGGAAAAGGACCCCACGTGGTGATCCTAACCCCCAACCATGCCCTGAAGTTGCAGGGTTTGCTCCGTGGGCACACTGACCTCGAGTGAGGAGGCCCTCCAACTGCAACCTCCAGAGAGATAACCGGGGTAAAGGGGCACCATGACGACTCATGTGACCATCACTTGACCTGGAGTTTCTCTCATAAAACAACAAGAGTGTGTCCCAAAAGAGTAGACTACTGCTTGCAGGACTTACTGCACCCAGAGCGGACCTAATAATCTTGGCGGGGGAACCGTATATCACGCTGTCACCATAGAAAGGACTACAGACACTGTGATAATGGTGGCCAATAAGACCGGCTGGACTCCTGTTTACTTCAAAAGGCTGTTGACTCAGTGGCCATCATGGTCCTTCATCACCAGTGACCCTGGATTGTCTGGGAGTTGAGCGGACAGGGTCCTGACACCTGGTGCTGTTTTTACGTTAATTCAGGGGCCTAATTGAAGAGAGCGCAGACTACTGGTGAGCATCTAGGCTGGCAGAAACGGTCAGCATAAGGTGGCCGAACAAATGCGGGGCGGGGTGAAACTGGACCTCACAGCGTCACTGCACATCTACTTCCTGGACCCTTAAAGGTCATTAGAATCTATAACACTTCCAATACTGGTGCTCAGGCGGACGAGCAGGGAGGCAGGAGGCCTGGGGACAATCAACGTCACCTGGAGGCTGCTGGGGAGAAGTTCTGACCCTCGCCCACGGGTATGAGGGCTCCTAACTCAGCACTCAGCAGTTACAGAAGAAGGGTCTGCACACTCAGCACTCCAAGAATGAGGAAGGGGACAAAAGGCAGAAGAGGGGTTTGTCCCAGGCAAAGCCCCTTAAAAATCCCTGGGAGATAAAAATAGAATCTGGGCAATAAAACAAAGTCTAACCTTTTTTATCCTTTGTGCTTTGTCTAATTTCACGTGCTCCTAGGTCCCGCATACAGACGTTCCACACCCGGCACTTCAGACCAGATTTCCTAGTGCAGAATGGCTGGGTCGACACCTCAGCTCCTGGGGCACAGTGCACACTCCGCGATATAGAGCCTGAGCTGCAGCCAACCGGGCCCTCGAGAGCTCCGCCCCCTCCCTCCCACTGACTCTGACAGGATCTCTACACAGCAGCCCAGCCCACAGCCCACGGGGTAGCACATGCTCTCACCTCTCCATTCTCTGATCAAAATATAAAGTTTCCTTTGCTTCTGAACCAAACTCAGTCTCAATCTGTTGGCTCCAATGACACTGGGCAGGGGGACACTTGTTGGGGTCCACTCTGGAGGATCAGTAACAGAAATTGAGAACATTGTAACTTCAATGAACAGATGTTTGAGCCAAACTGTAATTTACATAGAACAGTGTATAAGGCTCGGGTAAAATAAGATGTTTCTAACACTCCCATTTGATATTTCCATCACTTTATTAGAAGCAAGTTCAGTGAAAAGGTTTGTCTTATTTGTCAGGTCAATATTAGAGAAACGAAGTGATTTCTTTCCAAGGATGTACATCTAATAATCTTGGTTAAAGCTTCAATCTTGTTTTAAATGCTTTTCCATTGAAAATGATACCTCTCTTTCAGCTCCCCCAATTCTGAGAAGTATAAAGTCTTATAATTTATTATTACCAAAGGGGAAAGGTGAGAGGAGGGATAAATTAACAGTTTGGGATTAACACATACACACTGCTATGTATAAAATCGATCATCAACAAGGAACTACTGTATAGCACAGGGAACTACACTCAATATTTTGCAATAACCTATAAGGGGAAATAATCTGAAAAAGAATAGATATTTTTATTGACATCATCTATCAATGACAGTTAAAATGGAACCTAAGGGAAGCCGGTGGTGAGTGCTTCTGACCCTGAAGACTTCAATCATCTAAAGTTTGGACTCTGCCTACTTCCCAAGGCCCTTAATGAACATATGTGTAGCCGTAGCTTAAAAAATTCCCCAGTTTGGGTTGCGGAGAGACACTGATTTTGAAAAAGCCCTGGTGTTCTCCTCACATGAATGGGACCCTTCCTACGGCTAAAGCATGCCTGTCACACCCAGAGGATGGTATACCGTCTGATCGGGAAGAGTTTGGAAAAGGCATCTCATCTCCTCATCTCCTGGTGCTCAGGTTCACCCCTCCAGCGTCTTTACTAACAGTCTCCCCACTTGGAGATGTCAGCACTGTCAACATCCTGTTGCAGACAGTTTGGAATTTGTCCAGAGGATGAAGCAGAAGGAGGAGGAACAATGAGAGACATGTTCTAGGTGTTCGGACAGGCACATGTCACTCTAATTTCCAATCAGGAAGACGAATTGACCAAAGGCTAGGGTTGCCCATGGAAACAGAATAGGGCTTGAGGAAATCCCGCTGCTTTGTGGCCAGTTCCCATAAACACAAGTTGAGAAATGGAGCTCAGTGGCACTAAATTCACAAAACTGCAGAGTTGCAAATATCTATCACTGAAAAATGTTCTGAGGAAAGTCAGAGAAAAGGACTTGTAAGCAACAGAGAATGGCAGGAAAGGGATTGGAAGAGGTAGAAAGGACTCGCCATTAAGCACAAGAAAAAGGGCTGAACATTGCCAACATTGCAGTTGGCCAAAAAGGGTGTATGCGTCTTTTTCTGTATATATTCAAGAAAAGGGCATACACTTTTTTAGCCAACCAAACAGGTGGGCACTGGAAATCAATACTACAAAACATATCACGTCGCATCAGTCAAAAGAGCCGTCCTCATAAAGCATAAACACCAGAAATGCAGGACAGGGCAAGGAGAAAAGGGAGCCCTGTGAGGCTTATACTGGAAATGTATATTGCCAAAGGTCACTCTGGAGAAGTGTATTGTGTTTACTAAAGCATCTAAAAAATGAGCTACAGAGCACAGGGCACTTGCACTCATGGACGTATATCTTGGGAAAGACAAAAATAGAGAGGACACAGGCACCCCAATGTATACCGCCTCACTGTTTAAAATATCCTCGATTAGGATATAACTTAAATGTCTCTGCAGGGAAAAAATGGATACAGATGTGGTGCTTATGTAGAGTGGAATATGACTCAGCCTGGAAATCAATGCAATATGGCCATTTGTAACAACTCCAGAGGAGTTACATATGATCATTCAAAGTCACAGAATTCAAAAAGAAAAAGACATACTATATCACTAATACATGGAATGTAAACTTGGCTACACATGAACTGAATTACAAAACAGAACAGGGTCTCAAATATAGAAAACCAAATTAGTTTTGCTTAAGGTTAAAGGTGACTTGGGGTGCTGCATAAAACCAGAGATTGAAATTAGCACAGATACTGTTCCATAAGCCAAATATGTAATAGTCAAGACCTACTGCTTGCTCAACAAAATGGACTCAACACCCCATATTTAATGCCTAGGATTATACCTGACTAGTAAGAATCTTCAAACCCATGGGTTTATATGTCTCCGTAAGAGAATCAAGCGTGTGTACAGCGGCATGAACACAGCAGTGAAAATACGATAAATCCCATTATCAAAATAAATTACAGAAACAAAAAACACAAAGACAGTGAAATAGAGAGCAATTCTTACATAATTCATTCACGGCCTGTGATGCAACCTGGATTTACCACATCTACACCCAGAGCTGAGTGAGACATAAGGCTGGACACCAGGCTGATAGCATTGGTGAGGTTCAGTGAGCAAATGCAGACCCCTTGAACTACCCATTCCATGGGTCCCAACTCTCCAGGTTTAAGGGATTCTTCCTTCAGCTAAAACATGCCTGGGAAACCCACAGTATGGTGCACCATGTGACTGAGAAACGTTTTCTTATGCATCTCAGGTTTCGTCCCCTTTTACATGGGTTCAACATTCAAGGCGCTTTACTAACACTCTCCCCCCTTGGAGAGTCAGTGCCTATAACCTCCTGTTTGGCACAGTTTGCAATTTCTGCGCAAGATGAACAGGAATAGGGAGAACCAATGAGAGACTAGCTGTAGGTGTCTGCACGGGCAAATGTAATGCTCATTTCCCACCAGGAAGAGGAATTAACGAAAGGCTCAGCATGCCATGCTGGTACCAGATTAGGGCCTGAAGCAATCCTGCGGTTTTGGGGCCAGCTCACAAGAAAGCGAGTTGAAGAAAGGAGCTCAGGGGCACTGTAATTCACAAACCTGCAGAGTTATGAATGACAGCTATCGTCCAAAAATGTATTGAAGTAAGTCTTCGAAGAGGACTTGAAAGCGGGGCAGAATTTCAGGAAAACGATTTCATGGGGTAGACTGGAATTGCACTTAAAGCATAGGAAAAGAGGCAGAATGTCCACAATGATGCACTTGGCCAAAAAGGGCGTATGCTTTTTTTCCTGTATATATTCAGGACAAAATGCATACGCCCTTTTTGGCCAACCAAGCAAGCGTGTAAAGGAAATCTGCACTACATTGAAGTCTCACTGCCCCCCGGTCAAAAGGGCCATCTGAAACAAGTGTAAACTCCAGAAAGGCAGGACAGGTCATGGAGAACAGGGAGCCTTGTTATGCTGATGGGCGGGATGTAAATTGCCAACTGCCACTGTGGAGAACTGTACCGTGTTCCCTGAAACACTTAGGAAACAACGCAACACAGCCTATGGCACTTCCACTTATGGTCCTATAGCTTAGGGAAATTAAAATCAAAAACACACAGCCACCACAAAGTTTGGGATGGCTCTGTTTACAAGAACCTCATGTACGGTACAAGTTAAATATCCGAGAAAGCAAAAAATGGATAAAGAAGTTGTGGTACGTACAATAGAATATCACTCAGCAATGAGATCTACGTCATCAGGCCCGTAGCGGCATAATGAGTGGATTCAGGTACGACGATTCTACGAGAAATAAGTCACACAGAAAAAGAAACATCGTAAGATATCACTAATACATGGAACGTAAACTTGGCTACACATGAACTGAATTACAAAACAGAACAGGGTCTCAAATTTAGAAAACCAACTTAGGCTTGCTTACGGGGAAAGGTGAGTTTGGGTGCTGCATCAAACCAGAGATTGAAATTAGCACAGATACCGTTCCATAAGCCAAATATATCATAGACAAGACCTACTCCTTGCTCAACGAAATGGACTCAACACCCCATATTCAACGCCTGGGAATATACCTGACAAGTAAGAATCTTAAGACCCATGGATTTATATGTCTCCATAAGGAAATCAAGCGTGTGTACAGTGGCCTAAACGCAGCAGTGAAAATCCGATAAATCCCATTATCAAAATAAATTTCAAAAACAAAACACAATGACAGTGAAATAGAGAGCAATTCTTAAATTATTCATTCAGGGCTTGTGATGCAACCTGGATTTACCACATCTACACCCAGAGCTGGGTGAGACATAAGGCTGGACACTTCGGGCTGATAGCATTGGTGAGGTTCGGTGAGCAAACGCAGACCCTTTGAAGTCATACTGCATGGTAGCCATTCCATGGGTCCCAACTCTCCAGGTTTAAGGGATACTTCCTTCAGCTAAAACATGCATGGGAAACCCAGAGTATGGTCCACCTTGTGATTGGGAAACGTTTTCAAATGCATCTCAGGTTCGTCCCCTGGTACTCGGGGTCACCATTCCAGACGCTTTACTAACACTCTCCCCACTTGGAGAGTCAGTGCCTTTAACCTCCTGTTTGGCACAGTTTGCAATTTCTGCGCAAGATGAACAGGAATAGGGAGAACCAATGAGAGACTAGCTGTAGGTGTCTGCACGGGCAAATGGAACGCTCATTTCCCACCAGGAAGAGGAATTAAGCAAAGGCTCAGCATGCCCTGCCGGAACCAGATGAGGGCCTGAAGCAATCCTGCGGTTTTGCGGCCAGCTCACAGGAAAGCGAGTTGAAGAAAGGAGCTAAGGGGCACTGTAATTCACAAACCTGCAGAGTTATGAATGACAGCTATCGTCCAAAAATATATTGAAGTAAGTCTTCGAAGAGGACCTGAAAGCGGGGCAGAATTTGAGGAAAACGATTTCGGGAGTAGACTGGAATTGCACTTAAAGCATAGGAAAAGAGGCAGAATGTCAACAATGATGCACTTGGCCAAAAAGGGCGTATGCGTTTTTTCCTGAATATATCCAGGAAAAAACGCATACGCCCTTTTTGGCCAACCAAGCAAGCGTTTAAAGGAAATGTGCACTATAATGAAGTCTCACTGCCCCCCGGTCCAAACGGCCATCTGAAACAAGTGTAAAATCCAGAAAGGCAGGACAGCTCATGGAAAGAGGGAGCCTTGTTATGCTGATGGGTGGGATGTAAATTGCCAACAGCCACTCTGGAGAAGTGTATGGTGTTTCCTGAAACACGTAGGAAACAAAGCAACACAGCCTATGGCACTTCCACTTAGGGTACTATAGCTTAGGTAAATTAAAATCAAAAACACACAGCCACCACAAAGTTTGGGACGGCTCTTTTTACAAGAACCTCATCTACGGTACAAGTTAAATACCCAAGAAAGCAAAAAATGGATAAAGAAGTTGTGGTACGCACGTACAATGGAATATCACTCAGCCATGAGATCTACGTCATCTGGCCTGTAGCGTCATAAGGAGTGCATTCAGGTACGACGATTCTACGAGAAATAAGTCACACAGAAAAAGAAACATCATAAGATATCACTAATACACGGAACGTAAACTTGGCTACACATGAACTGAATTACAAAACAGAACAGGGTCTCAAATTTAGAAAACCAACTTATGCTTGCTTATGGGGAAAGGTGAGTTGGGGTGCTGCATCAAACCAGAGATTGAAATTAGCACAGATACCGTTCCATAAGCCAAATATATAATAGAAAAGACCTACTCCTTGCTCAACGAAATGGACTCAACACCCCATATTCAACGCCTGGGAATATACCTGACAAGTAAGAATCTTAAGACCCATGGATTTATATGTCTCCATAAGGAAATCAAGCATGTGTACAGCGGCCTAAACGCAGCAGTGAAAATCCGATAAATCCCATTATCAAAATAAATTTCACAAACAAAACACAATGACAGTGAAATAGAGAGCAATTCTTAAATAATTCATTCAGGGCTTGTGATGCAACCTGGATTTACCACACCTACACCCAGAGCTGGGTGAGACATAAGGCTGGACACTTCGGGCTGATAGCATTGGTGAGGTTCATTGAGCAAACGCAGACCCTTTGAAGTCATACTGCATGGTACCCATTCCATGGGTCCCAACTCTCCAGGTTTAAGGGATTCTTCCTTCAGCTAAAACATGCATGGGAAACCCAGAGTATGGTCCACCTTGTGATTGGGAAACGTTTTCAAATGCATCTAAGGTTTCGTCCCCTGGTCCTCGGGGTCACCGTTCCAGACGCTTTACTAACACTCTCCCCACTTGGAGAGTCAGTGCCTTTAACATCCTGTTTGGCACAGTTTGCAATTTCTGCGCAAGATGAACAGGAATAGGGAGAACCAATGAGACACTAGTTGTAGGTGTCTGCACGGGCAAATGGAACGCTCATTTCCTACCAGGAAGAGGAATTAAGCAAAGGCTCAGCGTGCCCTGCCGGAACCAGATGAGGTCCTGAAGCAATCCTGCAGTTTTGCGGCCAGCTCACAAGAAAGCGAGTTGAAGAATTGAGCTCAGGGGCACTGTAATTCACACACCTGCAGAGTTATGAATGACAGCTATCGTCCAAAAATGTATTGAAGTAAGTCTTCGAAGAGGACCTGAAAGCGGGGCAGAATTTGAGGAAAACGATTTCGGGAGTAGACTGGAATGGCACTTAAAGCATATGAAAAGAGGCCGAATGTCGACAATGATGCACTTGGCCAAAAAGGGCGTATGCATTTTTTCCTGAATATATTCAGGAAAAAACGCATACGCCCTTTTTGGCCAACCAAGCAAGTGTGTAAAGGAAATCTGCACTACAATGAAGTCTCACTGCCCCCCGGTCAAAAGGGCCATCTGAAACAAGTGTAAAATCCAGAAAGGCAGGACAGGTCATGGAGAACAGGGAGCCTTGTTATGCTGATGGGCGGGATGTAAATTGCCAACAGCCACTCTGGAGAAGTGTATGGTGTTTCCTGAAACACGTAGGAAACAAAGCAACACAGCCTATGGCACTTCCACTTAGGGTCCTATAGCTTAGGGAAATTAAAATCAAAAACACACAGCCACCCCAAAGTTTGGGACGGCTCTGTTTACAAGAACCTCGTCTACGGTACAAGTTAAATATCCGAGAAAGCAAAAAATGGATAAAGATGTTGTGGTACGTACGTACAATAGAATATCACCAGCCATGAGATCTATGTCATCAGGCCCGTAGCGGCATAATGAGTGCATTCAGGTACGACGATTCTACGAGAAATAAGTCACACAGAAAAAGAAACATCATAAGATATCACTAATACACGGAACGTAAACTTGGCTACACATGAACTGAATTACAAAACAGAACAGGGTCTCAAATTTAGAAAACCAACTTATGCTTGCTTATGGGGAAAGGTGAGTTGGGGTGCTGCATCAAACCAGAGATTGAAATTAGCACAGATACCGTTCCATAAGCCAAATATATCATAGACAAGACCTACTCCTTGCTCAACGAAATGGACTCAACACCCCATATTCAACGCCTGGGAATATACCTGACAAATAAGAATCTTAAGACCCATGGATTTATAGGTCTCCATAAGGAAATCAAGCGTGTGTACAGCGGCCTAAACGCAGCAGTGAAAATCCGATAAATCCCATTATCAAAATAAATTTCACAAACAAAACACAATGACAGTGAAATAGAGAGCAATTCTTAAATAATTCATTCAGGGCTTGTGATGCAACCTGGATTTACCACATCTACACCTAGAGCTGGTTGAGACATAAGGCTGGACACTTTGGGCTGATAGCATTGGTGAGGTTTGGTGAGCAAACGCAGACCCTTTGAAGTCATACTGCATGGTACCCATTCCATGGGTCCCAACTCTCCAGGTTTAAGGGATTCTTCCTTCAGCTAAAACATGCATGGGAAACCCGGAGTATGTTCCACCGTGTGATTGGGAAACGTTTTCAAATGCATCTCAGGTTTCATCCCCTGGTACTCGGGTGCACCGTTCCAGACACTTAACTAACACTCTCCCCACTTGGAAAGTCAGTGCCTTTAACCTTCTGTTTGGCACAGTTTGCAATTTCTGTGCAAGATGAACAGGAATATGGAGATCCAATGAGAGACTAGCTGTAAGTGTCTGCACGGGCAAATGGAATGCTCATTTCCCACCAGGAAGAGGAATTAACCAAAGGCTCAGCGTGCCCTGCCGGAACCAGATTAGGGCCTGAAGCAATCCTGTGGTTTTGCGGCCAGCTCACAAGATAGCGAGTTGAAGAAAAGAGCCCGGGGCACTGTAATTCACAAACCTGCAGAGTTATGAATGACAGCTATCGTCCAAAAATGTATTGAAGTAAGTCTTCGAAGAGGAATTGAAAGTGGGGCAAAATTTCAGGAAAACGATTTCGGGGGTAGACTGGAATTGCCCTTAAAGCATAGGAAAAGAGGCAGAATGTCCACAATGATGCACTTGGCCAAAAAGGGCGTATGCGTTTTTTCCTGAATATATTCAGGAAAAAACGCATACGCCCTTTTTGGCCAACCAAGCAAGCGTGTAAAGGAAATCTGCACTACATTGAAGTCTCACTGCCCCCCGGTCAAAAGGGCCATCTGAAAAAAGTGTAAAATCCAGAAAGGCAGGACAGGTCATGGAGAACAGGGAGCCTTGTTATGCTGATGGGCGGGATGTAAATTGCCAACAGCCACTCTGGAGAAGTGTATGGTGTTTCCTGAAACACGTAGGAAACAAAGCAACACAGCCTATGGCACTTCCACTTAGGTCCTATAGCTTAGGGAAATTAAAATCAAAAACACACAGGCACCCCGAAATTTGGGACGGCTCTGTTTACAAGAACCTCGTCTACGGTACAAGTTAAATATCCGAGAAAGCAAAAAATGGATAAAGAAGTTGTGGTACGTACGTACAATGGAATATCACTCAGCAATGAGATCTACGTCATCAGGCCCGTAGTGGCATAATGAGTGGATTCAGGTACGACGATTCTACGAGAAATAAGTCACAGAGAAAAAGAAACATCATAAGATATCACTAATACACGGAACGTAAACTTGGCTATACATGAACTGAATTACAAAACAGAACAGGGTCTCAAATTTAGAAAACCAACTTATGCTTGCTTATGGGGAAAGGTGAGTTGGGGTGCTGCATCAAACCAGAGATTGAAATTAGCACAGATACCGTTCCATAAGCCAAATATATAATAGACAAGACCTACTCCTTGCTCAACGAAATGGAATCAACACCCCATATTCAACGCCTGGGAATATACCTGACAAGTAAGAATCTTAAGACCCATGGATTTATATGTCTCCATAAGGAAGTCAAGCGTGTGTACAGTGGCCTAAACCCAGCAGTGAAAATCCGATAAATCCCATTAACAAAATAAATTTCACAAACAAAACACAATGACATGCAAATGAAGCAAATGACAAAGGATTAATCTCCAAAATTTACAAGCAGCTCATGCAGCTCAATAACAAAAAAACAAACAACCCAATCCAAAAATGGGCAGAAGACCTAAATAGACATTTCTCCAAAGAAGATATACAGAATGCCAACAAACACATGAAAGAATGCTCAACATCATTAATCATTAGAGAAATGCAAATCAAAACTACAATGAGATATCATCTCACACCAGTCAGAATGGCCATCATCAAAAAATCTAGAAACAATAAATGCTGGAGAGGGTGTGGAGAAAAGGGAACACTCTTGCACTGCTGGTGGGAATGTGAATTGGTTCAGCCACTATGGAGAACAGTATGGAGGTTCCTTAAAAAACTACAAATAGAATTACCATATGACCAAGCAATCCTACTACTGGGCATATACCCTGGGAAAACCAAAATTCAAACAGAGTCATGTACCAAAATGTTCATTGCAGCTCTATTTACAATAGCCCGGAGATGGAAACAACCTAAGCGCCCATCATCGGATGAATGGATAAAGAAAATGTGGCACATATATACAATGGAATATTACTCAGCCTTAAAAAGAAATGAAATTGAGCTATTTGTAATGAGATGGATAGACCTAGAGTCTGTCATACAGAGTGAAGTAAGTCAGAAAGAAAAAGACAAATACCGTATGCTAACACATATATATGGAATTTAAGGGGAAAAAAAATGTCATGAAGAACCTAGGGGTAAGACAGGAATAAAAACGCAGACCTACTGGAGAATGGACTTGAGGATATGGGGAGGGGGAGGGGTGAGCTTTGACAGGGCGAGAGAGAGTCATGGACATATACACACTAACAAACGTAGTAAGGTAGATAGCTAGTGGGAAGCAGCCGCAAGGCACAGGGATATTAGCTTGGTACTTTGTGACAGCCTGGAGGGGTGGGATAGGGAGAGTGGGAGGGAGGGAGACGCAAGAGGGAAGACATATGGGAACATATGTATATGTAAAACTGATTCACTTTGTTATAAAGCAGAAACTAACACACCATTGTAAAGCAATTATACCACAATAAAGATGTTTAAAAAAAAAAACACAATGACAGTGAAATAGAGAGCAATTCTTAAATAATTCATTCAGGGCTTGTGATGCCACCTGGATTTACCACATCTACACCCAGAGCTGGTTGAGACATAAGGCTGGACACTTTGGGCTGATAGCATTGGTGAGGTTTGGTGAGCAAACGCAGACCCTTTGAAGTCATACTGCATGGTACCCATTCCATGGGTCCCAACTCTCCAGGTTTAAGGGATTCTTCCTTCAGCTAAAACATGCATGGGAAACCCGGAGTATGTTCCACCGTGTGATTGGGAAACTTTTTCAAATGCATCTCAGGTTTCATCCCCTGGTACTCGGGTGCACCGTTCCAGACACTTTACTAACACTCTCCCCACTTGGAAAGTCAGTGCCTTTAACCTTCTGTTTGGCACAGTTTGCAATTTCTGCGCAAGATGAACAGGAATAGGGAGAACCAATGGAGACTAGCTGTAGGTGTCTGCACGGGCAAATGGAACGCTCATTTCCCACCAGGAAGAGGAATTAACCAAAGGCTCAGCGTGCCCTGCCGGATTCAGATCAGGGCCTGAAGCAATCCTGCGGTTTTGCGGCCAGCTCACAAGAAAGCGAGTTGAAGAAAGGAGCTCAGGGGCACTGTAATTCACAATCCTGCAGAGTTATGAATGACAGCTATCGTCCAAAAATGTATTGAAGTAAGTTTTCGAAGAGGACTTGAAAGTGGGGCAGAATTTCAGGAAAACGATTTCAGGAGGTAGACTGGAATTGCACTTAAAGCATAGGAAAAGAGGCAGAATGTCCACAATGATGCACTTGGCCAAAAAGGGTGTATGCGTTTTTTCCTGAATATATTCAGGAAAAAACGCATACGCACTTTTTGGACAACCAAGCAAGCATGTAAAGGAAATCTGCACTACAATGCAGTCTCACTGCCCCCTGGTCAAAAGGGCCATCTGAAAAAAGTGTAAAATCCAGAAAGGCAGAACAGGTCATGGAGAACAGGGAGCCTTGTTATGCTGATGGGCGGGATGTAAATTGCCAACAGCCACTCTGGAGAAGTGTATGGTGTTTCCTGAAACACGTAGGAAACAAAGCAACACAGCCTATGGCACTTCCACTTAGGTCCTATAGCTTAGGGAAATTAAAATCAAAAACACACAGCCACCCCAAAGTTTGGGACGGCTCTGTTTACAAGAACCTCGTCTACGGTACAAGTTAAATATCCGAGAAAGCAAAAAATGGATAAAGAAGTTGTGGTACGTACGTACAATGGAATATCACTCAGCAATGAGATCTACGTCATCAGGCCCGTAGCGGCATAATGAGTGGATTCAGGTACGACGATTCTACGAGAAATAAGTCACACAGAAAAAGAAACATCATAAGATATCACTAATACACGGAACGTAAACTTGGCTACACATGAACTGAATTACAAAACAGAACAGGGTCTCAAATTTAGAAAACCAACTTATGCTTGCTTATGGGGAAAGGTGAGTTGGGGTGCTGCATCAAACCAGAGATTGAAATGAGCACAGATACCGTTCCATAAGCCAAATATATAATAGACAAGACCTACTCCTTGCTCAACGAAATGGAATCAACACCCCATATTCAACGCCTGGGAATATACCTGACAAGTAAGAATCTTAAGACCCATGGATTTATATGTCTAAATAAGGAAGTCAAGCGTGTGTACAGTGGCCTAAACGCAGCAGTGAAAATCCGATAAATCCCATTAACAAAGTAAATTTCACAAACAAAACACAATGACATGCAAATGAAGCAAATGACAAAGGATTAATCTCCAAAATTTACAAGCAGCTCATGCAGCTCAATAACAAAAAAACAAACAACCCAATCCAAAAATGGGCAGAAGACCTAAATAGACATTTCTCCAAAGAAGATATACACAATGGCAACAAACACATGAAAGAATGCTCAACATCATTAATCATTAGAGAAATGCAAATCAAAACTACAATGAGATATCATCTCACACCAGTCAGAATGGCCATCATCAAAAAATCTAGAAACAATAAATGCTGGAGAGGTTGTGGAGAAAAGGGAACACTCTTGCACTGCTGGTGGGAATGTGAATTGGTTCAGCCACTATGGAGAACAGTATGGAGGTTCCTTAAAAAACTACAAATAGAATTACCATATGACCCAGCAATCCCACTACAGGGCATATACCCTGGGAAAACCAAAATTCAAACAGAGTCATGTACCAAAATGTTCATTGCAGCTCTATTTACAATAGCCCAGAGATGGAAACAACCTAAGCGCCCATCATCGGATGAATGGATAAAGAAAATGTGGTACATATATACAATGGAATATTACTCAGCCTTAAAAAGAAATGAAATTGAGCTATTTGTAATGAGATGGATAGACCTAGAGTCTGTCATACAGAGTGAAGTAAGTCAGAAAGAAAAAGACAAATACCGTATGCTAACACATATATATGGAATTTAAGGGGAAAAAAATGTCATGAAGAACCTAGGGGTAAGACAGGAATAAAGACGCAGACCTACTGGAGAACGGACTTGAGGATATGGGGAGGGGGAGGGGTGAGCTTTGACAGGGCGAGAGAGAGTCATGGACATATACACACTAACAAACGTAGTAAGGTAGATAGCTAGTGGGAAGCAGCCGCAAGGCACAGGGATATTAGCTTGGTACTTTGTGACAGCCTGGAGGGGTGGGATAGGGAGAGTGGGAGGGAGGGAGACGCAAGACGGAAGACATATGGGAACATATGTATATCTATAACTGATTCACTTTGTTATAAAGCAGAAACTAACACACCATTGTAAAGCAATTATACCCCAATAAAGATGTTTAAAAAAAAAAAAACACAATGACAGTGAAATAGAGAGCAATTCTTAAATAATTCATTCAGGGCTTGTGATGCAACCTGGATTTACCACATCTACACCCAGAGCTGGTTGAGACATAAAGCTGAACACTTCGGGCTGATAGCCTTGGTGATGTTTGGTGAGCAAACGCAGACCCTTTGAAGTCATACTGCATGGTACCCATTCCATGGGTCCGAACTCTCCAGGTTTAAGGGATTCTTCCTTCAGCTAAAACATGCATGGGAAACCCGGAGTATGTTCCACCGTGTGATTGGGAAACGTTTTCAAATGCATCTCAGGTTTCATCCCCTGGTACTCGGGTGCACCGTTCCAGACACTTTACTAACACTCTCCCCACTTGGAAAGTCAGTGCCTTTAACCTCCTGTTTGGCACAGTTTGCAAGTTCTGCGCAAGATGAACAGGAATAGGGAGAACCAATGGAGACTAGCTGTAGGTGTCTGCACGGGCAAATGGAACGCTCATTTCCCACCAGGAAGAGGAATTAACCAAAGGCTCAGCGTGCCCTGCCGGAACCAGATCAGGGCCTGAAGCAATCCTGCGGTTTTGCGGCCAGCTCACAAGAAAGCGAGTTGAAGAAAGGAGCTCAGGGGCACTGTAATTCACAATCCTGCAGAGTTATGAATGACAGCTATCGTCCAAAAATGTTTTGAAGTAAGTTTTCGAAGAGGACTTGAAAGTGGGGCAGAATTTCAGGAAAACGATTTCAGGAGGTAGACTGGAATTGCACTTAAAGCATAGGAAAAGAGGCAGAATGTCCACAATGATGCACTTGGCCAAAAAGGGCGTATGCGTTTTTTCCTGAATATATTCAGGAAAAAACGCATACGCACTTTTTGGACAACCAAGCAAGCGTGTAAAGGAAATCTGCACTACAATGAAGTCTCACTGCCCCCCGGTCAAAAGGGCCATCTGAAAAAAGTGTAAAATCCAGAAAGGCAGAACAGGTCATGGAGAACAGGGAGCCTTGTTATGCTGATGGGTGGGATGTAAATTGCCAACAGCCACTCTGGAGAAGTGTATGGTGTTTCCTGAAACACGTAGGAAACAAAGCAACACAGCCTATGGCACTTCCACTTAGGTCCTATAGCTTAGGGAAATTAAAATCAAAAACACACAGCCACCCCAAAGTTTGGGACAGCTCTGTTTACAAGAACCTCGTCTACGGTACAAATTAAATATCCGAGAAAGCAAAAAATGGATAAAGAAGTTGTGGTACGTACGTACAATGGAATATCACTCAGCAATGAGATCTACGTCATCAGGCCCGTAGCGGCATAATGAGTGGATTCAGGTACGACGATTTTTCGAGAAATAAGTCACACAGAAAAAGAAACATCATAAGATATCACTAATACACGGAACATAAACTTGGCTACACATGAACTGAATTACAAAACAGAACAGGGTCTCAAATTTAGAAAACCAACTTATGCTTGCTTATGGGGAAAGGTGAGTTGGGGTGCTGCATCAAACCAGAGATTGAAATTAGCACATATACCGTTCCATAAGCCAAATATATAATAGACAAGACCTACTGTTGCTCAACGAAATGGACTCAACACCCCATATTCAACGCCTGGGAATATACCTGACAAGTAAGAATCTTAATACCCATGGATTTATATGTCTCCATAAGGAAGTCAAGCGTGTGTACAGTGGCCTAAACGCAGCAGTGAAAATCCGATAAATCCCATTAACAAAATAAATTTCACAAACAAAACACAATGACATGCAAATGAAGCAAATGACAAAGGATTAATCTCCAAAATTTACAAGCAGCTCATGCAGCTCAATAACAAAAATCAAACAACCCAATCCAAAAATGGGCAGAAGACCTAAATAGACATTTCTCCAAAGAAGATATACAGAATGCCAACAAACACATGAAAGAATGCTCAACATCATTAATCATTAGAGAAATGCAAATCAAAACTACAATGAGATATCATCTCACACCAGTCAGAATGGCCATCATCAAAAAATCTAGAAACAATAAATGCTGGAGAGGGTGTGGAGAAAAGGGAACACTCTTGCACTGCTGGTGGGAATGTGAATTGGTTCAGCCACTATGGAGAACAGTATGGAGGTTCCTTAAAAAACTACAAATAGAATTACCATATGACCCAGCAATCCCACTACTGGGCATATACCCTGGGAAAACCAAAATTCAAACAGAGTCATGTACCAAAATGTTCATTGCAGCTCTATTTACAATAGCCCGGAGATGGAAACAACCTAAGCGCCCATCATCGGATGAATGGATAAAGAAAATGTGGCACATATATACAATGGAATATTACTCAGCCTTATAAAGAAATGAAATTGAGCTATTTGTAATGAGATGGATAGACCTAGAGTCTGTCATACAGAGTGAAGTAACTCAGAAAGAAAAAGACAAATACCGTATGCTAACACATATATATGGAATTTAAGGGGAAAAAAAATGTCATGAAGAACCTAGGGGTAAGACAGGAATAAAGACGCAGACCTACTGGAGAACGGACTTGAGGATATGGGGAGGGGGTGGGGTGAGCTTTGACAGGGCGAGAGAGAGTCATGGACATATACACACTAACAAACGTAGTAAGGTAGATAGCTAGTGGGAAGCAGCCGCAAGGCACAGGGATATTAGCTTGGTACTTTGTGACAGCCTGGAGGGGTGGGATAGGGAGAGTGGGAGGGAGGGAGACGCAAGACGGAAGACATATGGGAACATATGTATATGTATAACTGATTCACTTTGTTATAAAGCAGAAACTAACACACCATTGTAAAGCAATTATACCCCAATAAAGATGTTTAAAAAAAAAAACACAATGACAGTGAAATAGAGAGCAATTCTTAAATAATTCATTCAGGGCTTGTGATGCAACCTGGATTTACCACATCTACACCCAGAGCTGGTTGAGACATAAGGCTGGACACTTTGGGCTGATAGCATTGGTGAGGTTTGGTGAGCAAACGCAGACCCTTTGAAGTCATACTGCATGGTACCCATTCCATGGGTCCCAACTCTCCAGGTTTAAGGGATTCTTCCTTCAGCTAAAACATGCATGGGAAACCCGGAGTATGTTCCACCGTGTGATTGGGAAACGTTTTCAAATGCATCTCAGGTTTCGTCCCCTGGTAGTCGGGTGCACCGTTCCAGACACTTTACTAACACTCTCCCCACTTGGAAAGTCAGTGCCTTTAACCTCCTGTTTGGCACAGTTTACAATTTCTGCGCAAAATGAACAGGAATAGGGAGAAGCAATGAGAGACTAGCTGTAGGTGTCTGCACAGGCAAATGGAACGCTCATTTCCCACCAGGAAGAGGAATTAACCAAAGGCTGAGCGTGCCCTGCTGGAACCAGATTAGGGCCTGAAGCAATCCTGCGGTTTTGCGGCCAGCTCACAAGAAAGCGAGTTGAAGAAAGGAGCTCAGGGGCACTGTAATTCACAATCCTGCAGAGTTATGAATGACAGCTATCGTCCAAAAATGTATTGAAGTAAGTTTTCAAAGAGGACTTGAAAGTGGGGCAGAATTTCAGGAAAACGATTTCAGGAGGTAGACTGGAATTGCACTTAAAGCATAGGAAAAGAGGCAGAATGTCCACAATGATGCACTTGGCCAAAAAGGGCGTATGCGTTTTTTCCTGAATATATTCAGGAAAAAACGCATACGCACTTTTTGGACAACCAAGCAAGCGTGTAAAGGAAATCTGCACTACAATGAAGTCTCACTGCCCCCCGGTCAAAAGGGCCATCTGAAAAAAGTGTAAAATCCAGAAAGGCAGAACAGGTCATGGAGAACAGGGAGCCTTGTTATGCTGATGGGCGGGATGTAAATTGCCAACAGCCACTCTGGAGAAGTGTATGGTGTTTCCTGAAACACGTAGGAAACAAAGCAACACAGCCTATGGCACTTCCACTTAGGTCCTATAGCTTAGGGAAATTAAAATCAAAAACACACAGGCACCCCAAAGTTTGGGACGGCTCTGTTTACAAGAACCTCGTCTACGGTACAAGTTAATTATCCGAGAAAGCAAAAAATGGATAAAGAAGTTGTGGTACGTACGTACAATAGAATATCACTCAGCAATGAGATCTACGTCATCAGGCCCGTAGTGGCATAATGAGTGGATTCAGGTACGACGATTCTACGAGAAATAAGTCACACAGAAAAAGGAATATCATAAGATATCACTAATACACGGAACGTAAACTTGGCTACACATGAACTGAATTACAAAACAGAACAGGGTCTCAAATTTAGAAAACCAACTTATGCTTGCTTATGGGGAAAGGTGAGTTGGGGTGCTGCATCAAACCAGAGATTGAAATTAGCACAGATACCGTTCCATAAGCCAAATATATAATAGACAAGACCTACTCCTTGCTCAACGAAATGGAATCAACACCCCATATTCAACGCCTGGGAATATACCTGACAAGTAAGAATCTTAAGACCCATGGATTTATATGTTTAAATAAGGAAGTCAAGCGTGTGTACAGTGGCCTAAACGCAGCAGTGAAAATCCGATAAATCCCATTAACAAAATAAATTTCACAAACAAAACACAATGACATGCAAATGAAGCAAATGACAAAGGATTAATCTCCAAAATTTACAAGCAGCTCATGCAGCTCAATAACAAAAAAACAAACAACCCAATCCAAAAATGGGCAGAAGACCTAAATAGACATTTCTCCAAAGAAGATATACAGAATGCCAACAAACACATGAAAGAATGCTCAACATCATTAATCATTAGAGAAATGCAAATCAAAACTACAATGAGATATCATCTCACACCAGTCAGAATGGCCATCATCAAAAAATCTAGAAACAATAAATGCTGGAGAGGGTGTGGAGAAAAGGGAACACTCTTGCACTGCTGGTGGGAATGTGAATTGGTTCAGCCACTATGGAGAACAGTATGGAGGTTCCTTAAAAAACTACAAATAGAATTACCATATGACCCAGCAATCCCACTACTGGGCATATACCCTGGGAAAACCAAAATTCAAACAGAGTCATGTACCAAAATGTTCATTGCAGCTCTATTTACAATAGCCCGGAGATGGAAACAACCTAAGCGCCCATCATCGGATGAATGGATAAAGAAAATGTGGCACATATATACAATGGAATATTACTCAGCCTTATAAAGAAATGAAATTGAGCTATTTGTAATGAGATGGATAGACCTAGAGTCTGTCATACAGAGTGAAGTAAGTCAGAAAGAAAAAGACAAATACCGTATGCTAACACATATATATGGAATTTAAGGGGAAAAATAATGTCATGAAGAACCTAGGGGTAAGACAGGAATAAAGACGCAGACCTACTGGAGAACGGACTTGAGGATATGGGGAGGGGGAGGGGTGAGCTTTGACAGGGCGAGAGAGAGTCATGGACATATACACACTAACAAACGTAGTAAGGTAGATAGCTAGTGGGAAGCAGCAGCAAGGCACAGGGATATTAGCTTGGTGCTTTGTGACAGCCTGGAGGGGTGGGATAGGGAGAGTGGGAGGGAGGGAGACGCAAGAGGGAAGACATATGGGAACATATGTATATGTATAACTGATTCACTTTGTTATAAAGCAGAAACTAACACACCATTGTAAAGCAATTATACCCCAATAAAGATGTTTAAAAAAAAAACAACACAATGACAGTGAAATAGAGAGCAATTCTTAAATAATTCATTCAGGGCTTGTGATGCAACCTGGATTTACCACATCTACACCCAGAACTGGTTGAGACATAAGGCTGAACACTTCGGGCTGATAGCATTGGTGATGTTTGGTGAGCAAACGCAGACCCTTTGAAGTCATACTGCATGGTACCCATTCCATGGGTCCGAACTCGCCCGGGTTAAGGGATTCTTCCTTCAGCTAAAACATGCATGGGAAACCCGGAGTATGTTCCACCGTGTGATTGGGAAACGTTTTCAAATGCATCTCAGGTTTCATCCCCTGGTACTCGGGTGCACCGTTCCAGACACTTTACTAACACTCTCCCCACTTGGAAAGTCAGTGCCTTTAACCTTCTGTTTGGCACAGTTTGCAATTTCTGCGCAAGATGAACAGGAATAGGGAGAACCAATGGAGACTAGCTGTAGGTGTCTGCACGGGCAAATGGAACGCTCATTTCCCACCAGGAAGAGGAATTAACCAAAGGCTCAGTGTGCCCTGCCGGAACCAGATCAGGGCCTGAAGCAATCCTGCGGTTTTGCGGCCAGCTCACAAGATAGCGAGTTGAAGAAAGGAGATCAGGGGCACTGTAATTCACAATCCTGCAGAGTTATGAATGACAGCTATCGTCCAAAAATGTATTGAAGTAAGTTTTCAAAGAGGACTTGAAAGTGGGGCAGAATTTCAGGAAAACGATTTCAGGAGGTAGACTGGAATTGCACTTAAAGCATAGGAAAAGAGGCAGAATGTCCACAATGATGCACTTGGCCAAAAAGGGCGTATGCGTTTTTTCCTGAATATATTCAGGAAAAAACGCATACGCACTTTTTGGACAACCAAGCAAGCGTGTAAAGGAAATCTGCACTACAATGAAGTCTCACTGCCCCCCGGTCAAAAGGGCCATCTGAAAAAAGTGTAAAATCCAGAAAGGCAGAACAGGTCATGGAGAACAGGGAGCCTTGTTATGCTGATGGGCGGGATGTAAATTGCCAACAGCCACTCTGGAGAAGTGTATGGTGTTTCCTGAAACACGTAGGAAACAAAGCAACACAGCCTATGGCACTTCCACTTAGGTCCTATAGCTTAGGGAAATTAAAATCAAAAACACACAGCCACCGCAAAGTTTGGGACGGCTCTGTTTACAAGAACCTCGTCTACGGTACAAGTTAAATATCCGAGAAAGCAAAAAATGGATAAAGAAGTTGTGGTACGTACGTACAATGGAATATCACTCAGCAATGAGATCTACGTCATCAGGCCCGTAGCGGCATAATGAGTGGATTCAGGTACGACGATTCTACGAGAAATAAGTCACACAGAAAAAGAAACATCCTAAGATATCACTAATACACGGAACGTAAACTTGGCTACACATGAACTGAATTACAAAACAGAACAGGGTCTCAAATTTAGAAAACCAACTTATGCTTGCTTATGGGGAAAGGTGAGTTGGGGTGCTGCATCAAACCAGAGATTGAAATGAGCACAGATACCGTTCCATAAGCCAAATATATAATAGACAAGACCTACTCCTTGCTCAACGAAATGGACTCAACACCCCATATTCAACGCCTGGGAATATACCTGACAAGTAAGAATCTTAAGACCCATGGATTTATATGTCTAAATAAGGAAGTCAAGCGTGTGTACAGTGGCCTAAACGCAGCAGTGAAAATCCGATAAATCCCATTAACAAAATAAATTTCACAAACAAAACACAATGACATGCAAATGAAGCAAATGACAAAGGATTAATCTCCAAAATTTACAAGCAGCTCATGCAGCTCAAAAACAAAAAAACAAACAACCCAATCCAAAAATGGGCAGAAGACCTAAATAGACATTTCTCCAAAGAAGATATACACAATGGCAACAAACACATGAAAGAATGCTCAACATCATTAATCATTAGAGAAATGCAAATCAAAACTACAATGAGATATCATCTCACACCAGTCAGAATGGCCATCATCAAAAAATCTAGAAACAATAAATGCTGGAGAGGGTGTGGAGAAAAGGGAACACTCTTGCACTGCTGGTGGGAATGTGAATTGGTTCAGCCACTATGGAGAACAGTATGGAGGTTCCTTAAAAAACTACAAATAGAATTACCATATGACCCAGCAATCCCACTACTGGGCATATACCCTGGGAAAACCAAAATTCAAACAGAGTCATGTACCAAAATGTTCATTGCAGCTCTATTTACAATAGCCCGGAGATGGAAACAACCTAAGCGCCCATCATCGGATGAATGGATAAAGAAAATGTGGCACATATATACAATGGAATATTACTCAGCCTTATAAAGAAATGAAATTGAGCTATTTGTAATGAGATGGATAGACCTAGAGTCTGTCATACAGAGTGAAGTAAGTCAGAAAGAAAAAGACAAATACCGTACGCTAACACATATATATGGAATTTAAGGGGAAAAAATGTCATGAAGAACCTAGGGGTAAGACAGGAATAAAGACGCAGACCTACTGGAGAACGGACTTGAGGATATGGGGAGGGGGAGGGGTGAGCTTTGACAGGGCGAGAGAGAGTCATGGACATATACACACTAACAAACGTAGTAAGGTAGATAGCTAGTGGGAAGCAGCCGCAAGGCACAGGGATATTAGCTTGGTACTTTGTGACAGCCTGGAGGGGTGGGATAGGGAGAGTGGGAGGGAGGGAGATGCAAGAGGGAAGACATATGGGAACATATGTATATGTATAACTGATTCACTTTGTTATAAAGCAGAAACTAACACACCATTGTAAAGCAATTATACTCCAATAAAGATGTTTAAAAAAAAAACCACAATGACAGTGAAATAGAGAGCAATTCTTATATAATTCATTCAGGGCTTGTGATGCAACCTGGATTTACCACATCTACACCCAGAGCTGGTTGAGACATAAGGCTGGACACTTTGGGCTGATAGCATTGGTGAGGTTTGGTGAGCAAACGCAGACCCTTTGAAGTCATACTGCATGGTACCCATTCCATGGGTCCCAACTCTCCAGGTTTAAGGGATTCTTCCTTCAGCTAAAACATGCATGGGAAACCCGGAGTATATTCCACCGTGTGATTGGGAAACGTTTTCAAATGCATCTCCGGTTTCACCCCTGGTACTCGGGTGAACCGTTCCAGACACTTTACTAACACTCTCCCCACTTGGAAAGTCAGTGCCTTTAACCTTCTGTTTGGCACAGTTTGCAATTTCTGCGCAAGATGAACAGGAATAGGGAGAACCAATGAGAGACTAGCTGTAAGTGTCTGCACAGGCAAATGAAACGCTCATTTCCCACCAGGAAGAGGAATTAACCAAAGGCTCAGCGTGCCCTGCCGGAACCAGATTAGGGCCTGAAGCAATCCTGCGGTTTTGCGGCCAGCTCACAAGTTAGCGAGTTGAAAAAAAGAGCCCAGGGGCACTGTAATTCACAAACCTGCAGAGTTATGAATGACAGGTATCGTTCAAAAATGTATTGAAGTAAGTCTTCGAAGAGGAATTGAAAGTGGGGCAGAATTTCAGGAAAACGATTTCAGTGTGTAGACTGGAATTGCACTTAAAGCATAGGAAAAGAGGCAGAATGTCCACAATGATGCACTTGGCCAAAAAGGGCGTATGCGTTTTTTCCTAAATATATTCAGGAAAAAATGCATACGCACTTTTTGGCCAACCAAGCAAGCGTGTAAAGGAAATCTCCACTACATTGAAGTCTCACTGCCTCCCGGTCAAAAGGGCCATCTGAAAAAAGTGTAAAATCCAGAAAGGCAGGACAGGTCATGGAGAACAGGGAGCCTTGTTATGCTGATGGGCGGGATGTAAATTGCCAACAGCCACTCTGGAGAAGTGTATGGTGTTTCCTGAAACACGTAGGAAACAAAGCAACACAGCCTATGGCACTTCCACTTAGGGTCCTATAGCTTAGGGAAATTAAAATCAAAAACACACAGCCACCCCAAAGTTTGGGACGGCTCTGTTTACAAGAACCTCGTCTACGGTACAAATTAAATATCCGAGAAAGCAAAAAATGGATAAAGAAGTTGTGGTACGTACGTACAATGGAATATCACTCAGCAATGAGATCTACGTCATCAGGCCCGTAGCGGCATAATGAGTGGATTCAGGTACGACGATTTTTCGAGAAATAAGTCACACAGAAAAAGAAACATCATAAGATATCACTAATACACGGAACATAAACTTGGCTACACATGAACTGAATTACAAAACAGAACAGGGTCTCAAATTTAGAAAACCAACTTATGCTTGCTTATGGGGAAAGGTGAGTTGGGGTGCTGCATCAAACCAGAGATTGAAATTAGCACATATACCGTTCCATAAGCCAAATATATAATAGACAAGACCTACTGTTGCTCAACGAAATGGACTCAACACCCCATATTCAACGCCTGGGAATATACCTGACAAGTAAGAATCTTAATACCCATGGATTTATATGTCTCCATAAGGAAGTCAAGCGTGTGTACAGTGGCCTAAACGCAGCAGTGAAAATCCGATAAATCCCATTAACAAAATAAATTTCACAAACAAAACACAATGACATGCAAATGAAGCAAATGACAAAGGATTAATCTCCAAAATTTACAAGCAGCTCATGCAGCTCAATAACAAAAATCAAACAACCCAATCCAAAAATGGGCAGAAGACCTAAATAGACATTTCTCCAAAGAAGATATACAGAATGCCAACAAACACATGAAAGAATGCTCAACATCATTAATCATTAGAGAAATGCAAATCAAAACTACAATGAGATATCATCTCACACCAGTCAGAATGGCCATCATCAAAAAATCTAGAAACAATAAATGCTGGAGAGGGTGTGGAGAAAAGGGAACACTCTTGCACTGCTGGTGGGAATGTGAATTGGTTCAGCCACTATGGAGAACAGTATGGAGGTTCCTTAAAAAACTACAAATAGAATTACCATATGACCCAGCAATCCCACTACTGGGCATATACCCTGGGAAAACCAAAATTCAAACAGAGTCATGTACCAAAATGTTCATTGCAGCTCTATTTACAATAGCCCGGAGATGGAAACAACCTAAGCGCCCATCATCGGATGAATGGATAAAGAAAATGTGGCACATATATACAATGGAATATTACTCAGCCTTATAAAGAAATGAAATTGAGCTATTTGTAATGAGATGGATAGACCTAGAGTCTGTCATACAGAGTGAAGTAAGTCAGAAAGAAAAAGACAAATACCGTATGCTAACACATATATATGGAATTTAAGGGGAAAAAAAATGTCATGAAGAACCTAGGGGTAAGACAGGAATAAAGACGCAGACCTACTGGAGAACGGACTTGAGGATATGGGGAGGGGGAGGGGTGAGCTTTGACAGGGCGAGAGAGAGTCATGGACATATACACACTAACAAACGTAGTAAGGTAGATAGCTAGTGGGAAGCAGCCGCAAGGCACAGGGATATTAGCTTGGTACTTTGTGACAGCCTGGAGGGGTGGGATAGGGAGAGTGGGAGGGAGGGAGACGCAAGACGGAAGACATATGGGAACATATGTATATGTATAACTGATTCACTTTGTTATAAAGCAGAAACTAACACACCATTGTAAAGCAATTATACCCCAATAAAGATGTTTAAAAAAAAAAACACAATGACAGTGAAATAGAGAGCAATTCTTAAATAATTCATTCAGGGCTTGTGATGCAACCTGGATTTACCACATCTACACCCAGAGCTGGTTGAGACATAAGGCTGGACACTTTGGGCTGATAGCATTGGTGAGGTTTGGTGAGCAAACGCAGACCCTTTGAAGTCATACTGCATGGTACCCATTCCATGGGTCCCAACTCTCCAGGTTTAAGGGATTCTTACTTCAGCTAAAACATGCATGGGAAACCCGGAGTATGTTCCACCGTGTGATTGGGAAACGTTTTCAAATGCATCTCAGGTTTCGTCCCCTGGTAGTCGGGTGCACCGTTCCAGACACTTTACTAAAACTCTCCCCACTTGGAAAGTCAGTGCCTTTAACCTCCTGTTTGGCACAGTTTACAATTTCTGCGCAAAATGAACAGGAATAGGGAGAAGCAATGAGAGACTAGCTGTAGGTGTCTGCACGGGCAAATGGAACGCTCATTTCCCACCAGGAAGAGGAATTAACCAAAGGCTGAGCGTGCCCTGCTGGAACCAGATTAGGGCCTGAAGCAATCCTGCGGTTTTGCGGCCAGCTCACAAGAAAGCGAGTTGAAGAAAGGAGCTCAGGGGCACTGTAATTCACAATCCTGCAGAGTTATGAATGACAGCTATCGTCCAAAAATGTATTGAAGTAAGTTTTCGAAGAGGACTTGAAAGTGGGGCAGAATTTCAGGAAAACGATTTCAGGAGGTAGACTGGAATTGCACTTAAAGCATAGGAAAAGAGGCAGAATGTCCACAATGATGCACTTGGCCAAAAAGGGCGTATGCGTTTTTTCCTGAATATATTCAGGAAAAAACGCATACGCACTTTTTGGACAACCAAGCAAGCGTGTAAAGGAAATCTGCACTACAATGAAGTCTCACTGCCCCCCGGTCAAAAGGGCCATCTGAAAAAAGTGTAAAATCCAGAAAGGCAGAACAGGTCATGGAGAACAGGGAGCCTTGTTATGCTGATGGGCGGGATGTAAATTGCCAACAGCCACTCTGGAGAAGTGTATGGTGTTTCCTGAAACACGTAGGAAACAAAGCAACACAGCCTATGGCACTTCCACTTAGGTCCTATAGCTTAGGGAAATTAAAATCAAAAACACACAGGCACCCCAAAGTTTGGGACGGCTCTGTTTACAAGAACCTCGTCTACGGTACAAGTTAATTATCCGAGAAAGCAAAAAATGGATAAAGAAGTTGTGGTACGTACGTACAATAGAATATCACTCAGCAATGAGATCTACGTCATCAGGCCCGTAGTGGCATAATGAGTGGATTCAGGTACGACGATTCTACGAGAAATAAGTCACACAGAAAAAGGAATATCATAAGATATCACTAATACACGGAACGTAAACTTGGCTACACATGAACTGAATTACAAAACAGAACAGGGTCTCAAATTTAGAAAACCAACTTATGCTTGCTTATGGGGAAAGGTGAGTTGGGGTGCTGCATCAAACCAGAGATTGAAATTAGCACAGATACCGTTCCATAAGCCAAATATATAATAGACAAGACCTACTCCTTGCTCAACGAAATGGAATCAACACCCCATATTCAACGCCTGGGAATATACCTGACAAGTAAGAATCTTAAGACCCATGGATTTATATGTTTAAATAAGGAAGTCAAGCGTGTGTACAGTGGCCTAAACGCAGCAGTGAAAATCCGATAAATCCCATTAACAAAATAAATTTCACAAACAAAACACAATGACATGCAAATGAAGCAAATGACAAAGGATTAATCTCCAAAATTTACAAGCAGCTCATGCAGCTCAATAACAAAAAAACAAACAACCCAATCCAAAAATGGGCAGAAGACCTAAATAGACATTTCTCCAAAGAAGATATACAGAATGCCAACAAACACATGAAAGAATGCTCAACATCATTAATCATTAGAGAAATGCAAATCAAAACTACAATGAGATATCATCTCACACCAGTCAGAATGGCCATCATCAAAAAATCTAGAAACAATAAATGCTGGAGAGGGTGTGGAGAAAAGGGAACACTCTTGCACTGCTGGTGGGAATGTGAATTGGTTCAGCCACTATGGAGAACAGTATGGAGGTTCCTTAAAAAACTACAAATAGAATTACCATATGACCCAGCAATCCCACTACTGGGCATATACCCTGGGAAAACCAAAATTCAAACAGAGTCATGTACCAAAATGTTCATTGCAGCTCTATTTACAATAGCCCGGAGATGGAAACAACCTAAGCGCCCATCATCGGATGAATGGATAAAGAAAATGTGGCACATATATACAATGGAATATTACTCAGCCTTATAAAGAAATGAAATTGAGCTATTTGTAATGAGATGGATAGACCTAGAGTCTGTCATACAGAGTGAAGTAAGTCAGAAAGAAAAAGACAAATACCGTATGCTAACACATATATATGGAATTTAAGGGGAAAAATAATGTCATGAAGAACCTAGGGGTAAGACAGGAATAAAGACGCAGACCTACTGGAGAACGGACTTGAGGATATGGGGAGGGGGAGGGGTGAGCTTTGACAGGGCGAGAGAGAGTCATGGACATATACACACTAACAAACGTAGTAAGGTAGATAGCTAGTGGGAAGCAGCAGCAAGGCACAGGGATATTAGCTTGGTGCTTTGTGACAGCCTGGAGGGGTGGGATAGGGAGAGTGGGAGGGAGGGAGACGCAAGAGGGAAGACATATGGGAACATATGTATATGTATAACTGATTCACTTTGTTATAAAGCAGTAACTAACACACCATTGTAAAGCAATTATACCCCAATAAAGATGTTTAAAAAAAAAACAACACAATGACAGTGAAATAGAGAGCAATTCTTAAATAATTCATTCAGGGCTTGTGATGCAACCTGGATTTACCACATCTACACCCAGAACTGGTTGAGACATAAGGCTGAACACTTCGGGCTGATAGCATTGGTGATGTTTGGTGAGCAAACGCAGACCCTTTGAAGTCATACTGCATGGTACCCATTCCATGGGTCCGAACTCGCCCGGGTTAAGGGATTCTTCCTTCAGCTAAAACATGCATGGGAAACCCGGAGTATGTTCCACCGTGTGATTGGGAAACGTTTTCAAATGCATCTCAGGTTTCATCCCCTGGTACTCGGGTGCACCGTTCCAGACACTTTACTAACACTCTCCCCACTTGGAAAGTCAGTGCCTTTAACCTTCTGTTTGGCACAGTTTGCAATTTCTGCGCAAGATGAACAGGAATAGGGAGAACCAATGGAGACTAGCTGTAGGTGTCTGCACGGGCAAATGGAACGCTCATTTCCCACCAGGAAGAGGAATTAACCAAAGGCTCAGCGTGCCCTGCCGGAACCAGATCAGGGCCTGAAGCAATCCTGCGGTTTTGCGGCCAGCTCACAAGATAGCGAGTTGAAGAAAGGAGATCAGGGGCACTGTAATTCACAATCCTGCAGAGTTATGAATGACAGCTATCGTCCAAAAATGTATTGAAGTAAGTTTTCAAAGAGGACTTGAAAGTGGGGCAGAATTTCAGGAAAACGATTTCAGGAGGTAGACTGGAATTGCACTTAAAGCATAGGAAAAGAGGCAGAATGTCCACAATGATGCACTTGGCCAAAAAGGGCGTATGCGTTTTTTCCTGAATATATTCAGGAAAAAACGCATACGCACTTTTTGGACAACCAAGCAAGCGTGTAAAGGAAATCTGCACTACAATGAAGTCTCACTGCCCCCCGGTCAAAAGGGCCATCTGAAAAAAGTGTAAAATCCAGAAAGGCAGAACAGGTCATGGAGAACAGGGAGCCTTGTTATGCTGATGGGCGGGATGTAAATTGCCAACAGCCACTCTGGAGAAGTGTATGGTGTTTCCTGAAACACGTAGGAAACAAAGCAACACAGCCTATGGCACTTCCACTTAGGTCCTATAGCTTAGGGAAATTAAAATCAAAAACACACAGCCACCGCAAAGTTTGGGACGGCTCTGTTTACAAGAACCTCGTCTACGGTACAAGTTAAATATCCGAGAAAGCAAAAAATGGATAAAGAAGTTGTGGTACGTACGTACAATGGAATATCACTCAGCAATGAGATCTACGTCATCAGGCCCGTAGCGGCATAATGAGTGGATTCAGGTACGACGATTCTACGAGAAATAAGTCACACAGAAAAAGAAACATCATAAGATATCACTAATACACGGAACGTAAACTTGGCTACACATGAACTGAATTACAAAACAGAACAGGGTCTCAAATTTAGAAAACCAACTTATGCTTGCTTATGGGGAAAGGTGAGTTGGGGTGCTGCATCAAACCAGAGATTGAAATGAGCACAGATACCGTTCCATAAGCCAAATATATAATAGACAAGACCTACTCATTGCTCAACGAAATGGACTCAACACCCCATATTCAACGCCTGGGAATATACCTGACAAGTAAGAATCTTAAGACCCATGGATTTATATGTCTAAATAAGGAAGTCAAGCGTGTGTACAGTGGCCTAAACGCAGCAGTGAAAATCCGATAAATCCCATTAACAAAATAAATTTCACAAACAAAACACAATGACATGCAAATGAAGCAAATGACAAAGGATTAATCTCCAAAATTTACAAGCAGCTCATGCAGCTCAAAAACAAAAAAACAAACAACCCAATCCAAAAATGGGCAGAAGACCTAAATAGACATTTCTCCAAAGAAGATATACACAATGGCAACAAACACATGAAAGAATGCTCAACATCATTAATCATTAGAGAAATGCAAATCAAAACTACAATGAGATATCATCTCACACCAGTCAGAATGGCCATCATCAAAAAATCTAGAAACAATAAATGCTGGAGAGGGTGTGGAGAAAAGGGAACACTCTTGCACTGCTGGTGGGAATGTGAATTGGTTCAGCCACTATGGAGAACAGTATGGAGGTTCCTTAAAAAACTACAAATAGAATTACCATATGACCCAGCAATCCCACTACTGGGCATATACCCTGGGAAAACCAAAATTCAAACAGAGTCATGTACCAAAATGTTCATTGCAGCTCTATTTACAATAGCCCGGAGATGGAAACAACCTAAGCGCCCATCATCGGATGAATGGATAAAGAAAATGTGGCACATATATACAATGGAATATTACTCAGCCTTAAAAAGAAATGAAATTGAGCTATTTGTAATGAGATGGATAGACCTAGAGTCTGTCATACAGAGTGAAGTAAGTCAGAAAGAAAAAGACAAATACCGTACGCTAACACATATATATGGAATTTAAGGGGAAAAAATGTCATGAAGAACCTAGGGGTAAGACAGGAATAAAGACGCAGACCTACTGGAGAACGGACTTGAGGATATGGGGAGGGGGAGGGGTGAGCTTTGACAGGGCGAGAGAGAGTCATGGACATATACACACTAACAAACGTAGTAAGGTAGATAGCTAGTGGGAAGCAGCCGCAAGGCACAGGGATATTAGCTTGGTACTTTGTGACAGCCTGGAGGGGTGGGATAGGGAGAGTGGGAGGGAGGGAGATGCAAGAGGGAAGACATATGGGAACATATGTATATGTATAACTGATTCACTTTGTTATAAAGCAGAAACTAACACACCATTGTAAAGCAATTATACTCCAATAAAGATGTTTAAAAAAAAAACCACAATGACAGTGAAATAGAGAGCAATTCTTATATAATTCATTCAGGGCTTGTGATGCAACCTGGATTTACCACATCTACACCCAGAGCTGGTTGAGACATAAGGCTGGACACTTTGGGCTGATAGCATTGGTGAGGTTTGGTGAGCAAACGCAGACCCTTTGAAGTCATACTGCATGGTACCCATTCCATGGGTCCCAACTCTCCAGGTTTAAGGGATTCTTCCTTCAGCTAAAACATGCATGGGAAACCCGGAGTATGTTCCACCGTGTGATTGGGAAACGTTTTCAAATGCATCTCCGGTTTCACCCCTGGTACTCGGGTGAACCGTTCCAGACACTTTACTAACACTCTCCCCACTTGGAAAGTCAGTGCCTTTAACCTTCTGTTTGGCACAGTTTGCAATTTCTGCGCAAGATGAACAGGAATAGGGAGAACCAATGAGAGACTAGCTGTAAGTGTCTGCACAGGCAAATGAAACGCTCATTTCCCACCAGGAAGAGGAATTAACCAAAGGCTCAGCGTGCCCTGCCGGAACCAGATTAGGGCCTGAAGCAATCCTGCGGTTTTGCGGCCAGCTCACAAGTTAGCGAGTTGAAAAAAAGAGCCCAGGGGCACTGTAATTCACAAACCTGCAGAGTTATGAATGACAGGTATCGTTCAAAAATGTATTGAAGTAAGTCTTCGAAGAGGAATTGAAAGTGGGGCAGAATTTCAGGAAAACGATTTCAGTGTGTAGACTGGAATTGCACTTAAAGCATAGGAAAAGAGGCAGAATGTCCACAATGATGCACTTGGCCAAAAAGGGCGTATGCGTTTTTTCCTAAATATATTCAGGAAAAAATGCATACGCACTTTTTGGCCAACCAAGCAAGCGTGTAAAGGAAATCTCCACTACATTGAAGTCTCACTGCCTCCCGGTCAAAAGGGCCATCTGAAAAAAGTGTAAAATCCAGAAAGGCAGGACAGGTCATGGAGAACAGGGAGCCTTGTTATGCTGATGGGCGGGATGTAAATTGCCAACAGCCACTCTGGAGAAGTGTATGGTGTTTCCTGAAACACGTAGGAAACAAAGCAACACAGCCTATGGCACTTCCACTTAGGGTCCTATAGCTTAGGGAAATTAAAATCAAAAACACACAGCCACCCCAAAGTTTGGGACGGCTCTGTTTACAAGAACCTCGTCTACGGTACAAGTTAAATATCCGAGAAATCAAAAAATGGATAAAGAAGTTGTGGTACGTACGTACAATGGAATATCACTCAACAATGAGATCTACGTCATCAGGCCCATAGCGGCATAATGAGTGGATTAACGTACGAGGAGTCTACGAGAAATAAGTCACACAGAAAAAGAAACATCATAAGATATCACTAATACACGGAACATAAACTTGGCTACACATGAACTGAATTACAAAACAGAACAGGGTCTCAAATTTAGAAAACCAACTTATGCTTGCTTATGGGGAAAGGTGAGTTGGGGTGCTGCATCAAACCAGAGATTGAAATTAGCACAGATACCGTTCCATAAGCCAAATATATAATAGACAAGACCTACTCCTTGCTCAACGAAATGGAATCAACACCCCATATTCAACGCCTGGGAATATACCTGACAAGTAAGAATCTTAATACCCATGGATTTATATGTCTCCATAAGGAAGTCAAGCGTGTGTACAGTGGCCTAAACGCAGCAGTGAAAATCCGATAAATCCCATTAACAAACTAAATTTCACAAACAAAACACAATGACATGCAAATGAAGCAAATGACAAAGGATTAATCTCCAAAATTTACAAGCAGCTCATGCAGCTCAATAACAAAAAAACAAACAACCCAATCCAAAAATGGGCAGAAGACCTAAATAGACATTTCTCCAAAGAAGATATACAGAATGCCAACAAACACATGAAAGAATGCTCAACATCATTAATCATTAGAGAAATGCAAATGAAAACTACAATGAGATATCATCTCACACCAGTCAGAATGGCCATCATCAAAAAATCTAGAAACAATAAATGCTGGAGAGGGTGTGGAGAAAAGGGAACACTCTTGCACTGCTGGTGGGAATGTGAATTGGTTCAGCCACTATGGAGAACAGTATGGAGGTTCCTTAAAAAACTACAAATAGAATTACCATATGACCCAGCAATCCCACTACTGGGCATATACCCTGGGAAAACCAAAATTCAAACAGAGTCATGTACCAAAATGTTCATTGCAGCTCTATTTACAATAGCCCGGAGATGGAAACAACCTAAGCGCCCATCATCGGATGAATGGATAAAGAAAATGTGGCACATATATACAATGGAATATTACTCAGCCTTATAAGGAAATGAAATTGAGCTATTTGTAATGAGATGGATAGACCTAGAGTCTGTCATACAGAGTGAAGTAAGTCAGAAAGAAAAAGACAAATACCGTATGCTAACACATATATATGGAATTTAAGGGGAAAAAAATGTCATGAAGAACCTAGGGGTAAGACAGGAATAAAGACGCAGACCTACTGGAGAACGGACTTGAGGATATGGGGAGGGGGAGGGGTGAGCTTTGACAGGGCGAGAGAGAGTCATGGACATATACACACTAACAAACGTAGTAAGGTAGATAGCTAGTGGGAAGCAGCCGCAAGGCACAGGGATATTAGCTTGGTGCTTTGTGACAGCCTGGAGGGGTGGGATAGGGAGAGTGGGAGGGAGGGAGACGCAAGACGGAAGACATATGGGAACATATGTATATGTATAACTGATTCACTTTGTTATAAAGCAGAAACTAACACACCATTGTAAAGCAATTATACCCCAATAAAGATGTTTAAAAAAAAAACACAATGACAGTGAAATAGAGAGCAATTCTTAAATAATTCATTCAGGGCTTGTGATGCAACCTGGATTTACCACATCTACACCAAGAGCTTGGTGAGACATAAGGCCGGACACTTTGGGCTGATAGCATTGGTGAGGTTCGGTGAACAAATGCAGACCCTTTGAAGTCATACTGCATGGTACCCATTCCATGGATCCCAACTCTCCAGGTTTAAGGGATTCTTCCTTCAGGTAAAACATGCATGGGAAACACAGAGTATGGTCCACCGTGTGACCGGTAAACGTTTTTAAATGCATCTCAGTTTTCGTCCCCTGCTACTCGGGTTCACCATTCCAGAAAATTTACTAACACTCTCCCAGCTTGGAGAGTCAGTGCCTTTAACCTCCTGTTTGGCACAGTCTGCAATTTCTGTGCAAGATGAACAGGACTAGGGAGAACCAATGAGAGACTAGCTGTAGGTATCTGCATGGGCAAATTTAACGCTCATTTCCCACTAGGAAGAAGAAATAGCCAAAGGCTCAGCATGCCGTGCCGGAACCAGATTAGGGCCTGAAGCAATCCTGCGGTTTTGCGGCCAGCTCACAAGAGAGCGAGTTGAAGAAAGGAGCTCAGGGCCACTGCCATTCACAAATCTGCAGAGTGTTAAATGACAGCTATCGTCCATGAATATCTGAAGGAAGGCTGCGAAGAGGACTTGAAAGCGGGGCAGAATTCCAGGAATACGATTTCAGGAGGTAAACGGGAAGTCCTTTGAAAGCATATTAAAAGAGGCAGAACCTCGACAATGATGCCCTTGGTCAAAATGGCATATGTGATTTTTCCAAGGCCCTCATTCAAGAGGGTAGGAGGCTCCCAGCATGCTTCAGTGGCCAACAGAGGCTCCACGTCACCAAGGCGACGTGAGCCAACCAGGCAGGAGTGACCTCACATCAGAGGGCCCACCTCACAGAAGGGTAAGGTACCCAGCCAGGATCAGACTCTCACCAGAGTGCCCACATCAGCTAGGGGCTGGGAACCAGGCAGGAGTGTCCTCACACCCGTGGGGCCACATCATCGAAAGTTGAGGTACCCAACACATGTTGTCTCAAACCAGAGGACCCACATCACCATGGGTCTCGGATCGAGTCAGGCAGGAGTAGCCTCACAACACAGGGCCAATAGAATAAAAAAGCTGAGGAATCCTGCAGTGGGAACCTCCCAGCAGGTGGCCCAGAGCACCGAGTCTATGCGATCCAGGCCGCAGTGAACTCACAGCAGAGGGCCCACATCATGAAACTGTGAGCAACCCAGCCGTTGGGACCTCAGAGCAGAAGGCCCACATTCCCATGGGGTTGGGAACATGGCACGAGTGTCCTCACACCACTTAGCATGTATCAGAAAATGTGGGTACCCTGCAGTTAGGGCCTGACGCCAGAGGGCCCTCATCACCGTTTGGAGGAGGCTCCCAGCAGGCTCCAACTGACACAAGAGGGCCGACGTTGCCAAGGCGGGGTGTGCCAGCCAGGCAGGAGTGACCTCACAGCAGAGGGCCCACCTCACAGAAGGGTGAGGAACCCAGCCAGGATCACACTCTCACCAGAGGACACACATCACCATGGGGCCTGGAGTGAAGCAGGCAGGAGGAGTCTCAAAACAGAGGGCCCATGGAAGAAAAAAGGTGAGGAATCCCGCAGTTGGAACCTCCCTGCAGTCGGCCAGCAGCAGCGAGGCTATGGGATCCAGGCCGGAGTGAACTCACACCAGAGGGCCCTCATCATGAAACTGAGCAACCCACCTTTGGGACTTCAGAGCAGAAGGCCCACATTCCCATGGTGCTGGGAACCTGGCAGGAGTGTACTCGCACCACAGGGTGCACATCAGAAAATTTGGGGAGCTCAGGAGTTAGGGCCTGACGCCAGAGGTCCCTCATTACCGAGGGGAGGAGACTCCCAGCAGGCACCAACTCCCAACTGAGGGCCCATGCCGCCAAGGTGACGTGTGCCAGTCAGGCAGGAGTGACCTCACAGCAGAGGGCCTACCTCACAGAAGGGTGAGGAACCCAGCCAGGATAAGACTCTCACCAGAGAACCCACATCACCAAGGGGATCGGAACAAGGCAGGAGTGTTCTCACACCAGTGGGGCCCATTATAGAAAGGTGAGGAACCCAGCACATGTGGCCTAAACCAGAGGACCCACATTTCCAAGGTGCTCCGAGTGAGGCAGGCAGGAGTAGCCTAACAACACAGGGCCCACAGAATAAAAAATGTGAGGAATCCAGCAGTTTGAACCTCCCAGCAGGTGGCCCAGAGCACGGAGTCTATGGGATCCAGGCCACAGTGAACTCACAGCAGAGGGCCCACATCATGAAACTGTGAGCAACCCAGCCGGTGGGACCTCAAAGCAGAAGGCCCACATCCCCATGTGGATGGGAACCTTGCAGGAGTGTCCTCGCACAACTTAGAACATATCAGAAAATGTGGGAACCCAGCAGTTAGAGCCTGGCGCCAGAGGGCCTTCATCACCGAGGAGAGGAGGCTACCAGCAGACTCCAAATGCCACCAGAGGGCCGACGTCACCAAGGAAATGGGAGCAAGCCAGGCAGGAGTTACCTCACAGCAGAGGGCCCACCTCACAGAAGTGTGAGGAACCCAACCAGGATCAGACTCTAACCAGAGGGCCCACATCACCAAGGTGATGGAAACCAGGCAGGAGTGTCCTCACACCAGTGGGGCCACATCAGCCAAAGGTGAGGAACACAGCACATGTGGCCTCAAACAAGGGGACACACATCACGAAAGGGCTGGGGGTGAGGCATGCAGGAGGAGACTCACAACAGAGGGCCCATAGAATAAAAAAGGTGAGGAACCCCGCAGTTGGAAGCTCCAAGCAGGTGGCCCAGAGCACCGAGGCTATGGGATCCATGCCGGAGTGAACTCACAGTAGATGGCCCACATTCTGACACTGTGAGCAACCCAGCCATTGAGACCTCAGAGCAGAAAGCCCACATCCCCATGGGGATGGGACCCTGGCAGGAGTGTACTCGCATGACAGGCCGCACATCAGAAAATTTTGGGAGCCCATGATTTAGGGCCTGACGCCAGAGGGTCCTCATTACCGAGGGGAGGAGACTCCCAGCAGGCACCAACTCCCAACTGAGGGCGCACATCGCCAAGGTGACGTGTGACAGCCAGGCAGGAGTGACCTCACAGCAGAGGGCCCACCTCCCAGAAGTGTGAGGAATCCAGCCAGGATCAGACTCTCACCAGAGGGCCCCCATCACCAAGGGGGTGGGAACCAGGCAGGAGTGTCCTCACACCAGTGGGGCCACATCAATAAAGGTGAGGATACCGGCACAGTTGGCCTCAAACCAGAGGACCTACATCACAAAGGGGCTCGGAGTGAGTTAGGAAGGAGGAGCATGAAAACACAGGACCCAAAGAATAGAAAAGGTAAGGAATCCAGCAGTAGGAACCTTCCAGCAGGCGGCTCAGAGCACAGAGTCTATGGGATATAGGCCTGAGTGAACTAACACCAGAGAGCCAACATCATGAAACGGTGAACAACACAGGTGTTGGGACCTTAGAGCAAAAGGCCCACATGCCCATGGGGATGGGAACCTGGCAGGAGTGCCCTCGCACCACTTAGCACGTATCAGAAAATGTGGGAACCCAGCAGTTAGGGCCTGATGCCAGAGGGCCTCATCACCGAGGGGAGGAGGCTCCCAGCAGGCTCCAACTGCCACCAGAGGGCCGACGTCGCCAAGGCGGGGTGTGCCAGCCAGGCAAAAATGACCTCAGAGAAGAGGGCCCACCTCACAGAAGTGTGAGGAACCCAACCAGGATCAGACTCTCGCCGGAGGGACCACATCACCAAGGGGATGGGAAGCAGGCAGGAGTGTCCTCACACCAGTGGGGCCACATCATCAAAAGATGAGGAACCCATCACATGTGGCCTCAAACCAGAGGACGCACATCACCAAGGGGCTGGGAGTGAGGCAGGTGTCTGGAGGGGCACATTTAACTCTAATTTCCCACCAGGAAGAGGAATTAACCAAAGGCTCAGAGTGCCGTGCCACACCCTGATTACGGCCTGAAGCAAACCTGCGGTTTTGTGGCCAGCTTTCAAGGAAGCGAGTTAAGAAAGGAAATGACGGGCGCTGTAATTCACAAACCTGCAGAGTTATAAATGACAGCTATTGGCAAAAATATATTGAAGTAAGTCTGCAAAGAGGTCTTGAAAACGAGGCAGAATTGCAAGAATCATATATCAGGAGGTAGATTGGAATTGCGTTTAAAGCATGTGAAAAGCGGCAGATCTTTGACAGTGATGCACTTGGACAAAAAGTGCGTATACATTTTTTCCTGAATATATTCAGAAAAAACGCATATGCCCTTCTTGTCCAACCAAGCACTCCAGCAATGGAAATCCGCACTACAATGAAGTCTCATTTCCCATTCGTCAAAAGGGCCATCTGAGAAAAGTGTAAAAACCAGAAACACAGGACAGGCCATGGAGAACAGGGAGCCTTGTTATGCTGATTGGCGGGATGTAAACTGCCAACAGACACTCTGGAGATGTTTATGGTGTATCCTGAAACATCTGAAAAACAAAGCTACAGAGCCTAGGGCACTTCCACTTTTGGCCCTATAGCTTAGGAAATTTAAAATCAACAAGACACAGCCAACACAAAATTTAGGGCTGCTGTGTTTACAAGAACCTCGAGTGCAGTACAAATTAAATATCCCAGAAAGAAAAAAATGGATAAAGAAGTTGTGCTACCTACGTACAACGGAATATCACTCAGCAATGAAATCAATGTCATCAGGCCTGTAGCAGCAAATTGAGTGGATTTAGGTATGATGATTCTAAGAGAAATATGTCACACACAGAAAGATAATTATCATAAGATATCACTAATAGAGGGAGTGTAAACTTGGCTACACATAAACTAAATTACAAAACCGAACAGAGTCTCACATTTAGATAAAAAACGCATGCTTCCTTAAGGGGAAAGTTGAGTTAGGGTGCTGTATAAAACCAGAGATTGAAATTAGCACACATACCGTTCCATAAGCCAAATATGTAATAGACAAGACCTACTCTTTGCTCAACGAAATAGACTCCTCCATTGTGTATCACCTCACACCTGTTAGAACGGGCATCATCAGAAAATCTACAAACAACAAATGTTGGAATGGGTGTGGAGATAAGGAACCCTCTTCCACTATTGTTGGGAATGTAAATTGATACAGTCACTGTGGAGAACATTATGGAGTTTCTTATAAAACTAAGAATAGAATTACCATATGATACAGCAAACCCAGTACTAGGCATATACCCAGACAAAACCATAAATCAAAAAGAGACATTCACCGCAATGTTCATTGCATCACTATTTACAATATCCAGGTAATGGAAGCAACCTAAATGCCCACAGACAGACGAATGCATAAAGATGTGGTACAAGTATAAAATGGAATATTACCAAGCCATAAAAAGGAATGAAATTGGGTCATTTTTAGAGACGTTGATGGATCTAGAGACTGTCATACAGAGTGAAGTAAGTCAGAAAGAGAAAAACAAATCTTGTATATTAATGCATATATGTGGAACCTAGAAAAATTGTACAGATGAACCGTTTTGCAAGGCAAAAATACAGCAACAGATGTAGACAACAAACGTATGGACACCAAGGGGGGAAAGCTGTTGGGGGTAGTGGTGGGAGGAGTTGAGATATTGGGATTGGCATGTATACATTTATATGTATAAAAGAGATAACCAAAAAGAACCTGCTTTATAAAAAAATAAAATAAAATTCAAAGTTAAAAAAATAAAATTAAAAAAATTAAAACAGAAAAAATATTCTTCCCTTCACATACATGTATTTATATGAATAAATTATTTCCATGCTTATATCTGTAAATACAAAAAAGAGGAATAAAATCTACCTTGAACCAAAAATGAAAAAAAGAAAAAAAAACAGAACCCACAAGTTACACAGAGGAAAACCGTATCAGGGCACTTGCTCCAGTTGTAAACAATTCTGAAGTTGGTCAGTGGTGGGGAATCATCTCCCATTCAGCCAGCAGGCCCCACGCAACAAGCGTCCTCATTGCAAAGCTGGGGGACCGTGCCAAGGCATCTGTGAGTAAATGTGGGCCGAGCCTCAGGCCAGCTGCTGCTGAAATGTTCCCACCCTTCCCAGGTAAAACACCTGAATATGTACAAGGACTTGAAAGCCTAGAGGAAGGGCCATGGAGCCACATGAGTGACAGCATGCCAGCCGACTTGGTGCCTGCAGGCCAGCCAGGATGGTCCTGGCCCTGGGTACTCTTCTGGAAGCTTTCCATTTCCCTGCCTGAGATACCCCTGCTGTCCCGGCCCCCACTGCTTTCTTCCTTCCTCATCTCTGCCCAGGGAGAAATTCCAGAGGCAGGTATGGGTGACACATCCTCTTCTTTAGCAGGTGGCATCTTGGCAACTGCTGCAGGAAGTCCAGCAGAGCCCCACTCACACTGGGCCACCCACAAAGCCGTGGCCTCTCACTCCCTCCCACCAGCCCAGCCCCGAGACTGCTGACTGGGCAGAGAAAATGGCGTCAGGCACAGCTGCAGGGGCTCTTGCTGCCTGGAGTGGTGTTTATATTGATCTCAACCCAGGCACACCTGGGGAGGACTGGCCGGCATGGTCAGGCTTCCCAGGCCAGCCAATAATCACCCCTCAGGGGCTCACAGTTGCAGAAAATGGAACTTTCTGAATCGGCCAGGTCCAAGGAACAGGTGTGGGCTCCTGAGAGTCAGGATAGACAAGGGGCTGCAGCTCTGGCTTGTTTTCTAATTATATTATCTGGCCCATGAGTGGGAGACAACTTCAAGAAAACCCTCTCCTAATGAGAGGAACCCGGGAGTCAGGGAGAGGAGGGGTGGGTGGTGGGTGGAAACAGAGGCCTGGTGCCCCGGGTGCAGTGGAAGTCTCTGGAAGACCAGGTGGAGGGAGGCCACACAGAGTGATGCCCAGGGTCACAGACCTGTCGGAGCTGCTTTTTGTTAGTTCAAGTCCTGCTCTGAGGTGCTCTGTGTCAGATCTGAGTGACAGGTGAGCTGGGAGTGCTCTGCAATGAGGGTGATGTGCACAGTTCCTGTGTGCCCAGCCCTGCCAGGGTAACTGCAAGGGTAGCTCTGTATCCTGGGAGGGGCCTGACCACGAGAGCCCCGTGGTCTGGGGTAGGGGTAGGGTACCTGCGCAGGTGATCTCCATATCCTGGGACTGGCCTGATCTCGAGAGCCCCATGGGCTGCTGGAGTCCTGGTAAAGGATGGCAGGACAGTCAGTGAAGCCACCGAGGATATACCTCCAGTAGTTCCTAAATCCTACACCCTGCTGGTCATTCTACCAACCACCAGGACATGGTATTCTGTATTAGTCTTCAATGATGCCTTCTTTTGTATTCCATTAGTGTCAGAGTCACAAGAAATTTTGGCTTGTGAGTGGCAGGACTCAACATACAACTAAAACAATACTTCTGGGCCGTGTTGCCCCAAGGGTTCAAAAATTCCCACACCATCTTTGGGGAAAGCTCAGCTAAAGACCTAAAAGTTCTACCACTGGAAAAGGAAACACTCCTTCAATATGCAGACGACATTCTGATCGCCAGCCCTACTAAGGAGACCTCTGAACTACCAAGCCAATAAAGGATACAAGTTGTCCAAGAAAAAGCTCAAATATCACAGACTACGGCGACCTGCCTGGGCTTCATTCTCACAGAAGGTCGGAGAAGCCCATCCCAGGAAAGGGAAGAAACAATTTACAGCCTTACCCATATCTAAAACTAGAAGACAGCTTAGGGGTTCCTGGGGAGGCCAGGGTTTGCTGCTTCTGGATCCCTAACTACAGTCTACTAGCTGGGCCTCTATATGAAACACTGAAAGGAAAAGGTGATGATCCTTTTGAATAGAATCCAGAAGTGGCCTTTCAAGAATGGAAAGAGCAGTCAATTCAGACCCTTGCCCTGGAACTCCCTAATTTAGCTAAACCCTTTGATCTTTACATTCCTGGTGAAAAGTGAATCGCCATTGGAGTATTAGTGCAAAAACTGGGACCACTTGAAATGGAACAATGCAAGAATGCCATCCAGGTAGGATAAACTACAGTCACCAAGTGGCTTGGTCCACTGCCACATCTGGCCAAGATACTGGCGGTATCTAAAAACCTGGAAATCAGCAGCCCAAAAGGCCACCTCCCTCCTAAGGGAAAAGGACCCCACGTGGTGATCCTAACCCCCAACCATGCCCTGAAGTTGCAGGGTTTGCTCCGTGGGCACACTGACCTCGAGTGAGGAGGCCCTCCAACTGCAACCTCCAGAGAGATAACCGGGGTAAAGGGGCACCATGACGACTCATGTGACCATCACTTGACCTGGAGTTTCTCTCATAAAACAACAAGAGTGTGTCCCAAAAGAGTAGACTACTGCTTGCAGGACTTACTGCACCCAGAGCGGACCTAATAATCTTGGCGGGGGAACCGTATATCACGCTGTCACCATAGAAAGGACTACAGACACTGTGATAATGGTGGCCAATAAGACCGGCTGGACTCCTGTTTACTTCAAAAGGCTGTTGACTCAGTGGCCATCATGGTCCTTCATCACCAGTGACCCTGGATTGTCTGGGAGTTGAGCGGACAGGGTCCTGACACCTGGTGCTGTTTTTACGTTAATTCAGGGGCCTAATTGAAGAGAGCGCAGACTACTGGTGAGCATCTAGGCTGGCAGAAACGGTCAGCATAAGGTGGCCGAACAAATGCGGGGCGGGGTGAAACTGGACCTCACAGCGTCACTGCACATCTACTTCCTGGACCCTTAAAGGTCATTAGAATCTATAACACTTCCAATACTGGTGCTCAGGCGGACGAGCAGGGAGGCAGGAGGCCTGGGGACAATCAACGTCACCTGGAGGCTGCTGGGGAGAAGTTCTGACCCTCGCCCACGGGTATGAGGGCTCCTAACTCAGCACTCAGCAGTTACAGAAGAAGGGTCTGCACACTCAGCACTCCAAGAATGAGGAAGGGGACAAAAGGCAGAAGAGGGGTTTGTCCCAGGCAAAGCCCCTTAAAAATCCCTGGGAGATAAAAATAGAATCTGGGCAATAAAACAAAGTCTAACCTTTTTTATCCTTTGTGCTTTGTCTAATTTCACGTGCTCCTAGGTCCCGCATACAGACGTTCCACACCCGGCACTTCAGACCAGATTTCCTAGTGCAGAATGGCTGGGTCGACACCTCAGCTCCTGGGGCACAGTGCACACTCCGCGATATAGAGCCTGAGCTGCAGCCAACCGGGCCCTCGAGAGCTCCGCCCCCTCCCTCCCACTGACTCTGACAGGATCTCTACACAGCAGCCCAGCCCACAGCCCACGGGGTAGCACATGCTCTCACCTCTCCATTCTCTGATCAAAATATAAAGTTTCCTTTGCTTCTGAACCAAACTCAGTCTCAATCTGTTGGCTCCAATGACACTGGGCAGGGGGACACTTGTTGGGGTCCACTCTGGAGGATCAGTAACAGAAATTGAGAACATTGTAACTTCAATGAACAGATGTTTGAGCCAAACTGTAATTTACATAGAACAGTGTATAAGGCTCGGGTAAAATAAGATGTTTCTAACACTCCCATTTGATATTTCCATCACTTTATTAGAAGCAAGTTCAGTGAAAAGGTTTGTCTTATTTGTCAGGTCAATATTAGAGAAACGAAGTGATTTCTTTCCAAGGATGTACATCTAATAATCTTGGTTAAAGCTTCAATCTTGTTTTAAATGCTTTTCCATTGAAAATGATACCTCTCTTTCAGCTCCCCCAATTCTGAGAAGTATAAAGTCTTATAATTTATTATTACCAAAGGGGAAAGGTGAGAGGAGGGATAAATTAACAGTTTGGGATTAACACATACACACTGCTATGTATAAAATCGATCATCAACAAGGAACTGCTGTATAGCACAGGGAACTACACTCAATATTTTGCAATAACCTATAAGGGGAAATAATCTGAAAAAGAATAGATATTTTTATTGACATCATCTATCAATGACAGTTAAAATGGAACCTAAGGGAAGCCGGTGGTGAGTGCTTCTGACCCTGAAGACTTCAATCATCTAAAGTTTGGACTCTGCCTACTTCCCAAGGCCCTTAATGAACATATGTGTAGCCGTAGCTTAAAAAATTCCCCAGTTTGGGTTGCGGAGAGACACTGATTTTGAAAAAGCCCTGGTGTTCTCCTCACATGAATGGGACCCTTCCTACGGCTAAAGCATGCCTGTCACACCCAGAGGATGGTATACCGTCTGATCGGGAAGAGTTTGGAAAAGGCATCTCATCTCCTCATCTCCTGGTGCTCAGGTTCACCCCTCCAGCGTCTTTACTAACAGTCTCCCCACTTGGAGATGTCAGCACTGTCAACATCCTGTTGCAGACAGTTTGGAATTTGTCCAGAGGATGAAGCAGAAGGAGGAGGAACAATGAGAGACATGTTCTAGGTGTTCGGACAGGCACATGTCACTCTAATTTCCAATCAGGAAGACGAATTGACCAAAGGCTAGGGTTGCCCATGGAAACAGAATAGGGCTTGAGGAAATCCCGCTGCTTTGTGGCCAGTTCCCATAAACACAAGTTGAGAAATGGAGCTCAGTGGCACTAAATTCACAAAACTGCAGAATTGCAAATATCTATCACTGAAAAATGTTCTGAGGAAAGTCAGAGAAAAGGACTTGTAAGCAACAGAGAATGGCAGGAAAGGGATTGGAAGAGGTAGAAAGGACTCGCCATTAAGCACAAGAAAAAGGGCTGAACATTGCCAACATTGCAGTTGGCCAAAAAGGGTGTATGCGTCTTTTTCTGTATATATTCAAGAAAAGGGCATACACTTTTTTAGCCAACCAAACAGGTGGGCACTGGAAATCAATACTACAAAACATATCACGTCGCATCAGTCAAAAGAGCCGTCCTCATAAAGCATAAACACCAGAAATGCAGGACAGGGCAAGGAGAAAAGGGAGCCCTGTGAGGCTTATACTGGAAATGTATATTGCCAAAGGTCACTCTGGAGAAGTGTATTGTGTTTACTAAAGCATCTAAAAAATGAGCTACAGAGCACAGGGCACTTGCACTCATGGACGTATATCTTGGGAAAGACAAAAATCGAGAGGACACAGGCACCCCAATGTATACCGCCTCACTGTTTAAAATATCCTCGATTAGGATATAACTTAAATGTCTCTGCAGGGAAAAAATGGATACAGATGTGGTGCTTATGTAGAGTGGAATATGACTCAGCCTGGAAATCAATGCAATATGGCCACTTGTAACAACTCCAGAGGAGTTACATATGATCATTCAAAGTCACAGAATTCAAAAAGAAAAAGACATACTATATCACTAATACATGGAATGTAAACTTGGCTACACATGAACTGAATTACAAAACAGAACAGGGTCTCAAATATAGAAAACCAAATTAGTTTTGCTTAAGGTTAAAGGTGACTTGGGGTGCTGCATAAAACCAGAGATTGAAATTAGCACAGATACTGTTCCATAAGCCAAATATGTAATAGTCAAGACCTACTGCTTGCTCAACAAAATGGACTCAACACCCCATATTTAATGCCTAGGATTATACCTGACTAGTAAGAATCTTCAAACCCATGGGTTTATATGTCTCCGTAAGAGAATCAAGCGTGTGTACAGCGGCATGAACACAGCAGTGAAAATACGATAAATCCCATTATCAAAATAAATTACAGAAACAAAAAACACAATGACAGTGAAATAGAGAGCAATTCTTACATAATTCATTCACGGCCTGTGATGCAACCTGGATTTACCACATCTACACCCAGAGCTGAGAGAGACATAAGGCTGGACACCAGGCTGATAGCATTGGTGAGGTTCGGTGAGCAAACGCAGACCCTTTGAAGTCATACTGCATGGTAACCATTCCATGGGTCCCAACTCTCCAGGTTTAAGGGATTCTTCCTTCAGCTAAAACATGCCTGGGAAACCCACAGTATGGTGCACCATGTGACTGAGAAACGTTTTCTTATGCATCTCAGGTTTCGTCCCCTTTTACATGGGTTCAACATTCAAGGCGCTTTACTAACACTCTCCCCCCTTGGAGAGTCAGTGCCTATAACCTCCTGTTTGGCACAGTTTGCAATTTCTGCGCAAGATGAACAGGAATAGGGAGAACCAATGAGAGACTAGCTGTAGGTGTCTGCACGGGCAAATGTAATGCTCATTTCCCACCAGGAAGAGGAATTAACGAAAGGCTCAGCATGCCATGCTGGTACCAGATTAGGGCCTGAAGCAATCCTGCGGTTTTGGGGCCAGCTCACAAGAAAGCGAGTTGAAGAAAGGAGCTCAGGGGCACTGTAATTCACAAACCTGCAGAGTTATGAATGACAGCTATCGTCCAAAAATGTATTGAAGTAAGTCTTCGAAGAGGACTTGAAAGCGGGGCAGAATTTCAGGAAAACGATTTCATGGGGTAGACTGGAATTGCACTTAAAGCATAGGAAAAGAGGCAGAATGTCCACAATGATGCACTTGGCCAAAAAGGGCGTATGCTTTTTTTCCTGTATATATTCAGGACAAAATGCATACGCCCTTTTTGGCCAACCAAGCAAGCGTGTAAAGGAAATCTGCACTACATTGAAGTCTCACTGCCCCCCGGTCAAAAGGGCCATCTGAAACAAGTGTAAACTCCAGAAAGGCAGGACAGGTCATGGAGAACAGGGAGCCTTGTTATGCTGATGGGCGGGATGTAAATTGCCAACTGCCACTGTGGAGAACTGTACCGTGTTCCCTGAAACACTTAGGAAACAACGCAACACAGCCTATGGCACTTCCACTTATGGTCCTATAGCTTAGGGAAATTAAAATCAAAAACACACAGCCACCACAAAGTTTGGGATGGCTCTGTTTACAAGAACCTCATGTACGGTACAAGTTAAATATCCGAGAAAGCAAAAAATGGATAAAGAAGTTGTGGTACGTACAATAGAATATCACTCAGCAATGAGATCTACGTCATCAGGCCCGTAGCGGCATAATGAGTGGATTCAGGTACGACGATTCTACGAGAAATAAGTCACACAGAAAAAGAAACATCGTAAGATATCACTAATACATGGAACATAAACTTGGCTACACATGAACTGAATTACAAAACAGAACAGGGTCTCAAATTTAGAAAACCAACTTAGGCTTGCTTACGGGGAAAGGTGAGTTTGGGTGCTGCATCAAACCAGAGATTGAAATTAGCACAGATACCGTTCCATAAGCCAAATATATAATAGACAAGACCTACTCCTTGCTCAACGAAATGGACTCAACACCCCATATTCAACGCCTGGGAATATACCTGACAAGTAAGAATCTTAAGACCCATGGATTTATATGTCTCCATAAGGAAATCAAGCGTGTGTACAGCGGCCTAAACGCAGCAGTGAAAATCCGATAAATCCCATTATCAAAATAAATTTCAAAAACAAAACACAATGACAGTGAAATAGAGAGCAATTCTTAAATTATTCATTCAGGGCTTGTGATGCAACCTGGATTTACCACATCTACACCCAGAGCTGGGTGAGACATAAGGCTGGACACTTCGGGCTGATAGCATTGGTGAGGTTCGGTGAGCAAACGCAGACCCTTTGAAGTCATACTGCATGGTAGCCATTCCATGGGTCCCAACTCTCCAGGTTTAAGGGATACTTCCTTCAGCTAAAACATGCATGGGAAACCCAGAGTTTGGTCCACCTTGTGATTGGGAAACGTTTTCAAATGCATCTCAGGTTTCGTCCCCTGGTCCTCGGGGTCACCATTCCAGACGCTTTACTAACACTCTCCCCACTTGGAGAGTCAGTGCCTTTAACCTCCTGTTTGGCACAGTTTGCAATTTCTGCGCAAGATGAATAGGAATAGGGAGAACCAATGAGAGACTAGCTGTAGGTGTCTGCACGGGCAAATGGAACGCTCATTTCCCACCAGGAAGAGGAATTAAGCAAAGGCTCAGCATGCCCTGCCGGAACCAGATGAGGGCCTGAAGCAATCCTGCGGTTTTGCGGCCAGCTCACAGGAAAGCGAGTTGAAGAAAGGAGCTAAGGGGCACTGTAATTCACAAACCTGCAGAGTTATGAATGACAGCTATCGTCCAAAAATATATTGAAGTAAGTCTTCGAAGAGGACCTGAAAGCGGGGCAGAATTTGAGGAAAACGATTTCGGGAGTAGACTGGAATTGCACTTAAAGCATAGGAAAAGAGGCAGAATGTCAACAATGATGCACTTGGCCAAAAAGGGCGTATGCGTTTTTTCCTGAATATATCCAGGAAAAAACGCATACGCCCTTTTTGGCCAACCAAGCAAGCGTTTAAAGGAAATGTGCACTATAATGAAGTCTCACTGCCCCCCGGTCCAAACGGCCATCTGAAACAAGTGTAAAATCCAGAAAGGCAGGACAGCTCATGGAAAGAGGGAGCCTTGTTATGCTGATGGGCGGGATGTAAATTGCCAACAGCCACTCTGGAGAAGTGTATGGTGTTTCCTGAAACACGTAGGAAACAAAGCAACACAGCCTATGGCACTTCCACTTAGGGTACTATAGCTTAGGGAAATTAAAATCAAAAACACACAGCCACCACAAAGTTTGGGACGGCTCTTTTTACAAGAACCTCATCTACGGTACAAGTTAAATATCCAAGAAAGCAAAAAATGGATAAAGAAGTTGTGGTACGCACGTACAATGGAATATCACTCAGCCATGAGATCTACGTCATCTGGCCTGTAGCGTCATAAGGTGTGCATTCAGGTACGACGATTCTACGAGAAATAAGTCACACAGAAAAAGAAACATCATAAGATATCACTAATACACGGAACGTAAACTTGGCTACACATGAACTGAATTACAAAACAGAACAGGGTCTCAAATTTAGAAAACCAACTTATGCTTGCTTATGGGGAAAGGTGAGTTGGGGTGCTGCATCAAACCAGAGATTGAAATTAGCACAGATACCGTTCCATAAGCCAAATATATCATAGACAAGACCTACTCCTTGCTCAACGAAATGGACTCAACACCCCATATTCAACGCCTGGGAATATACCTGACAAGTAAGAATCTTAAGACCCATGGATTTATATGTCTCCATAAGGAAATCAAGCGTGTGTACAGCGGCCTAAACGCAGCAGTGAAAATCCGATAAATCCCATTATCAAAATAAATTTCACAAACAAAACAAAATGACAGTGAAATAGAGAGCAATTCTTAAATAATTCATTCAGGGCTTGTGATGCAACCTGGATTTACCACACCTACACCCAGAGCTGGGTGAGACATAAGGCTGGACACTTCGGGCTGATAGCATTGGTGAGGTTCAGTGAGCAAACGCAGACCCTTTGAAGTCATACTGCATGGTAGCCATTCCATGGGTCCCAACTCTCCAGGTTTAAGGGATTCATCCTTCAGCTAAAACATGCATGGGAAACCCAGAGTATGGTCCACCTTGTGATTGGGAAACGTTTTCAAATGCATCTAAGGTTTCGTCCCCTGGTCCTCGGGGTCACCGTTCCAGACGCTTTACTAACACTCTCCCCACTTGGAGAGTCAGTGCCTTTAACCTCCTGTTTGGCACAGTTTGCAATTTCTGCGCAAGATGAACAGGAATAGGGAGATCCAATGAGAGACTAGTTCTAGGTGTCTGCACGGGCAAATGGAACGCTCATTTCCTACCAGGAAGAGGAATTAAGCAAAGGCTCAGCGTGCCCTGCCGGAACCAGATGAGGTCCTGAAGCAATCCTGCAGTGTTGCGGCCAGCTCACAAGAAAGCGAGTTGAAGAAATGAGCTCAGGGGCACTGTAATTCACACACCTGCAGAGTTATGAATGACAGCTATCGTCCAAAAATGTATTGAAGTAAGTCTTCGAAGAGGACCTGAAAGCGGGGCAGAATTTGAGGAAAACGATTTCGGGAGTAGACTGGAATGGCACTTAAAGCATATGAAAAGAGGCCGAATGTCGACAATGATGCACTTGGCCAAAAAGGGCGTATGCATTTTTTCCTGAATATATTCAGGAAAAAACGCATACGCCCTTTTTGGCCAACCAAGCAAGTGTGTAAAGGAAATCTGCACTACAATGAAGTCTCACTGCCCCCCGGTCAAAAGGGCCATCTGAAACAAGTGTAAAATCCAGAAAGGCAGGACAGGTCATGGAGAACAGGGAGCCTTGTTATGCTGATGGGCGGGATGTAAATTGCCAACAGCCACTCTGGAGAAGTGTATGGTGTTTCCTGAAACACGTAGGAAACAAAGCAACACAGCCTATGGCACTTCCACTTAGGGTCCTATAGCTTAGGGAAATTAAAATCAAAAACACACAGCCACCCCAAAGTTTGGGACGGCTCTGTTTACAAGAACCTCGTTTACGGTACAAGTTAAATATCCGAGAAAGCAAAAAATGGATAAAGATGTTGTGGTACGTACGTACAATAGAATATCACTCAGCCATGAGATCTATGTCATCAGGCCCGTAGCGGCATAATGAGTGCATTCAGGTACGACGATTCTACGAGAAATAAGTCACACAGAAAAAGAAACATCATAAGATATCACTAATACACGGAACGTAAACTTGGCTACACATGAACTGAATTACAAAACAGAACAGGGTCTCAAATTTAGAAAACCAACTTATGCTTGCTTATGGGGAAAGGTGAGTTGGGGTGCTGCATCAAACCAGAGATTGAAATTAGCACAGATACCGTTCCATAAGCCAAATATATCATAGACAAGACCTACTCCTTGCTCAACGAAATGGACTCAACACCCCATATTCAACGCCTGGGAATATACCTGACAAATAAGAATCTTAAGACCCATGGATTTATATGTCTCCATAAGGAAATCAAGCGTGTGTACAGCGGCTTAAGCGCAGCAGTGAAAATCCGATAAATCCCATTATCAAAATAAATTTCACAAACAAAACACAATGACAGTGAAATAGAGAGCAATTCTTAAATAATTCATTCAGGGCTTGTGATGCAACCTGGATTTACCACATCTACACCCAGAGCTGGGTGAGACATAAGGCTGGACACTTCGGGCTGATAGCATTGGTGAGGTTCGGTGAGCAAACGCAGACCCTTTGAAGTCATACTGCATGGTAGCCATTCCATGGGTCCCAACTCTCCAGGTTTAAGGGATTCTTCCTTCAGCTATAACATGCATGGGAAACCCAGAGTATGGTCCACCTTGTGATTGGGAAACGTTTTCAAATGCATCTCAGGTTTCATCTCCTGGTACTCGGGGTCACCGTTCCAGACGCTTTACTAACACTCTCCCCACTTGGAGAGTCAGTGCCTTTAACCTCCTGTTTGGCACAGTTTGCAATTTCTGCGCAAGATGAACAGGAATAGGGAGATCCAATGAGAGACTAGTTCTAGGTGTCTGCACGGGCAAATGGAACGCTCATTTCCTACCAGGAAGAGGAATTAAGCAAAGGCTCAGCGTGCCCTGCCGGAACCAGATGAGGTCCTGAAGCAATCCTGCAGTTTTGCGGCCAGCTCACAAGAAAGCGAGTTGAAGAAATGAGCTCAGGGGCACTGTAATTCACACACCTGCAGAGTTATGAATGACAGCTATCGTCCAAAAATGTATTGAAGTAAGTCTTCGAAGAGGACCTGAAAGCGGGGCAGAATTTGAGGAAAACGATTTCGGGAGTAGACTGGAATGGCACTTAAAGCATATGAAAAGAGGCCGAATGTCGACAATGATGCACTTGGCCAAAAAGGGCGTATGCATTTTTTCCTGAATATATTCAGGAAAAAACGCATACGCCCTTTTTGGCCAACCAAGCAAGTGTGTAAAGGAAATCTGCACTACAATGAAGTCTCACTGCCCCCCGGTCAAAAGGGCCATCTGAAACAAGTGTAAAATCCAGAAAGGCAGGACAGGTCATGGAGAACAGGGAGCCTTGTTATGCTGATGGGCGGGATGTAAATTGCCAACAGCCACTCTGGAGAAGTGTATGGTGTTTCCTGAAACACGTAGGAAACAAAGCAACACAGCCTATGGCACTTCCACTTAGGGTCCTATAGCTTAGGGAAATTCAAATCAAAAACACACAGCCACCCCAAAGTTTGGGACGGCTCTGTTTACAAGAAACTCGTCTACGGTACAAGTTAAATATCCGAGAAAGCAAAAAATGGATAAAGATGTTGTGGTACGAACGTACAATAGAATATCACTCAGCCATGAGATCTACGTCATCAGGCCCGTAGCGGCATAATGAGTGCATCCATGTACGACGATTCTACGAGAAATAAGTCACACAGAAAAAGAAATATCATAAGATATCACTAATACATGGAACGTAAACTTGGCTACACATGAACTGAATTACAAAACAGAACAGGGTCTCAAATTTAGAAAACCAACTTATGCTTGCTTATGGGGAAAGGTGAGTTGGGGTGCTGCATCAAACCAGAGATTGAAATTAGCACAGATACCGTTCCATAAGCCAAATATATAATAGACAAGACCTACTCCTTGCTCAACAAAATGGACTCAACACCCCATATTCAACGCCTGGGAATATACCTGACAAGTAAGAATCTTAAGACCCATGGATTTATATGTCTCCATAAGGAAATCAAGCGTGTGTACAGCGGCTTAAGCGCAGCAGTGAAAATCCGATAAATCCCATTATCAAAATAAATTTCAAAAACAAAACACAATGACAGTGAAATAGAGAGCAATTCTTAAATAATTCATTCAGGGCTTGTGATGCAACCTGGATTTACCACATCTACACCCAGAGCTGGGTGAGACATAAGGCTGGACACTTCGGGCTGATAGCATTGGTGAGGTTCGGTGAGCAAACGCAGACCCTTTGAAGTCATACTGCATGGTAGCCATTCCATGGGTCCCAACTCTCCAGGTTTAAGGGATTCTTCCTTCAGCTAAAACATGCATGGGAAACCCAGAGTATGGTCCACCTTGTGATTGGGAAACGTTTTCAAATGCATCTCAGGTTTCATCCCCTGGTACTCGGGGTCACCGTTCCAGACGCTTTACTAACACTCTCCCCACTTGGAGAGTCAGTGCCTTTAACCTCCTGTTTGGCACAGTTTGCAATTTCTGCGCAAGATGAACAGGAATAGGGAGAACCAATGAGAGACTAGCTGTAGGTGTCTGCACGGGCAAATGGAACGCTCATTTCCCACCAGGAAGAGGAATTAAGCAAAGGCTCAGCGTGCCCTGCCGGAACCAGATGAGGGCCTGAAGCAATCCTGCGGTTTTGCGGCCAGCTCACAGGAAAGCGAGTTGAAGAAAGGAGCTCAGGGGCACTGTAATTCACAAACCTGCAGAGTTATGAATGACAGCTATCCTCCAAAAATATATTGAAGTAAGTCTTCGAAGAGGACCTGAAAGCGGGGCAGAATTTGAGGAAAACGATTTCGGGAGTAGACTGGAATTGCACTTAAAGCATAGGAAAAGAGGCAGAATGTCGACAATGATGCACTTGGCCAAAAAGGGCGTATGCGTTTTTTCCTGAATATATCCAGGAAAAAACGCATACACACTTTTTGGCCAACCAAGCAAGCGTTTAAAGGAAATGTGCACTATAATGAAGTCTCACTGCCCCCCGGTCCAAACGGCCATCTGAAACAAGTGTAAAATCCAGAAAGGCAGGACAGCTCATGGAAAGAGGGAGCCTTGTTATGCTGATGGGCGGGATGTAAATTGCCAACAGCCACTCTGGAGAAGTGTATGGTGTTTCCTGAAACACGTAGTAAACAAAGCAACACAGCCTATGGCACTTCCACTTAGGGTACTATAGCTTAGGGAAATTAAAATCAAAAACACACAGCCACCACAAAGTTTGGGACGGCTCTTTTTACAAGAACCTCATCTACGGTACAAGTTAAATATCCGAGAAAGCACAAAATGGATAAAGAAGTTGTGGTACGTACGTACAATGGAATATCACTCAGCAATGAGATCTACGTCATCAGGCCCGTAGCGGCATAATGAGTGGATTCAGCTACGACGATTCTACGAGAAATAAGTCACACAGAAAAAGAAACATCATAAGATATCACTAATACACGGAACGTAAACTTGGCTACACATGAACTGAATTACAAAACAAAACAGGGACTCAAATATAGAAAGCCAACTTATGCTTGCTTATGGGGAAAGGTGAGTTGGGGTGCTGCATAAAACCAGAGATTGAAATTAGCACAGATACCGTTCCATAAGCCAAATATATAATAGACAAGACCTACTCCTTGCTCAACGAAATGGACTCAACCCCCCATATTCAACGCCTGGGAATATACCTGACAAGTAAGAATCTTAAGACCCATGGATTTATATGTCTCCATAAGGAAATCAAGCGTGTGTACAGCGGCCTAAACGCAGCAGTGAAAATCCGATAAATCCCATTATCAAAATAAATTTCAAAAAGAAAACACAATGACAGTGAAATAGAGAACAATTCTTAAATAATTCATTCAGGGCTTGTGATGCAACCTGGATTTACCACATCTACACCCAGAGCTGGGTGAGACATAAGGCTAGACACTTCGGGCTGATACAATTGGTGAGGTATGGTGAGCAAACGCAGACCCTTTGAAGTCATACTGCATGGTACCCATTCCATGGGTCCCAACTCTCCAGGTTTAAGGGATTCTTCCTTCAGCTAAAACATGCATGGGAAACCCAGAGTATGGTCCACCGTGTGATTGGGAAACGTTTTCAAATTCATCTCAGGTTTCGACCCCTGGTACTCGGGTTCACCGTTCCAGGCGCTTTACTAACACTCTCCGCACTTGGAGAGTCAGTGCATTTAACTTCCTGTTTGGCACAGTTTGCAATTTCTGCGCAAGATGAACAGGAATAGGGAGAACCAATGAGAGACTAGCTGTAGGTGTCTGCACGGGCAAATGGAACACTCATTTCCCACCAGGAAGTGGAATTAACCAAAGCTTAGCATGCCCTGCTGGAACCAGATTAGGGCCTAAAGCAATATAGCAGTTTTGCGGCCAGCTCACAAGAAAGCGAGTTGAAGAAAGGAGCTCAGGGCCACTGTAATTCACAAACCTGCTGAGTTATGAATGACAGCTATCGTCCAAAAATGTATTGAAGTAAGTCTTCGAAGTGGATTTGAAAGCGGGGCAGAATTTCAGGAAAACGATTTCAGGGGGTAGACTGGAATTGCCCTTAAAGCTTAGGAAAAGAGGCCGAATGTCGACAATGATGCACTTGGCCAAAAAGGGCGTATGCGTTTTTTCCTGAATATATTCAGGAAAAAACGCATACGCCCTTTTTGGCCAACCAAGCAAGCGTGTAAAGGAAATCTGCACTACAATGAAGTCTCACTGCCCCCCGGTCAAAAGGGCCATCTGAAACAAGTGTAAAATCCAGAAAGGCAGGACAGGTCATGGAGAACAGGGAGCCTTGTTATGCTGATGGGCGGGATGTAAATTGCCAACAGCCACTCTGGAGAAGTGTATGGTGTTTCCTGAAACACGTAGGAAACAAAGCAACACAGCCTATGGCAATTCCACTTAGGGTCCTATAGCTTAGGGAAATTAAAATGTAAAACACACAGCCACCCCAAAGTTTGGGACGGCTCTGTATACAAGAACCTCGTCTACTGTACAAGTTAAATATCTGAGAAAGCAAAAAATGGATAAAGAAGTTGTGGTACGTACGTACAAGGGAATATCACTCAGCCATGAGATCTACGTCATCAGGCCCGTAGCGGCATAATGAGTGCATTCATGTACGACGATTCTACGAGAAATAAGTCACACAGAAAAAGAAACATCATAAGTTATCACTAATACATGGAACGTAAACTTGGCTACACATGAACTGAATTACAAAACAGAAGAGGGTCTCAAATTTAGAAAACCAACTTATGCTTGCTTATGGGGAAAGGTGAGTTGGGGTGCTGCATCAAACCAGAGATTGAAATTAGCACAGATACCGTTCCATAAGCCAAATATATAATAGACAAGACCTACTCCTTGCTCAACGAAATGGACTCAACACCCCATATTCAACGCCTGGGAATATACCTGACAAGTAAGAATCTTAAGACCCATGGATTTATATGTCTCCATAAGGAAATCAAGCGTGTGTACAACGGCGTAAATGCAGCAGTGAGAATCCGATAAATCCCATTATCAAAATAAATTTGAAAAACAGAACACAATGACAGTGAAATAGAGAGCAATTCTTAAATAATTCATTCAGGGCTTGTGATGCAACCTGGATTTACCACATCTACACCCAGAGCTGAGTGAGACATAAGGCTGGACACTTCGGGCTGATAGCATTGGTGAGGTTCGGTGAGCAAACGCAGACCCTTTGAAGTCATACTGCATGGTACCCATTCCATGGGTCCCAACTCTCCAAGTTTAAGGGATTCTTCCTTCAGCTAAAACATGCATGGGAAACCCAGAGTATGGTCCACCGTGTGATTGGGAAACGTTTTCAAATGCATCTCAGGTTTCGACCCCTGGTACTCGGGTGCACCGTTCCAGACGCTTTACTAACACTCTCCCCACTTGGAGAGTCAGTGCCTTTAACCTCCTGTTTGGCACAGTTTGCAATTTCTGCACAGGATGAACAGGAATAGGGAGAACCAATGAGAGACTAGCTGTAGGTGTCTGCACGGGCAAATGGAACGCTCATTTCCCACCAGGAAGAGGAATTAACCAAAGGCTCAGCATGCCCTGCTGGAACCAGATTAGGGCCTAAAGCAATCCAGCAGTTTTGCGGCCAACTCACAAGAAAGCGAGTTGAAGAAAGGAGCTCAGGGGCACTGTAATTCACAAACCTGCAGAGTTATGAATGACAGCTATCGTCCAAAAATGTATTGAAGTAAGTCTTCGAAGTGGACTTGAAAGCGGGGCAGAATTTCAGGAAAACGATTTCAGGGGGTAGACTGGAATTGCACTTAAAGCATAGGAAAAGAGGCCGAATGTCGACAATGATGCACTTGGCCAAAAAGGGCGTATGCGTTTTTTCCTGAATATATTCAGGAAAAAACGCATACGCCCTTTTTGGCCAACCAAGCAAGCGTGTCAAGGAAATCTGCATTACAATGAAGTCTCATTGCCCCCCGGTCAAAAGGGCCATCTGAAACAAGTGTAAAATCCAGAAAGGCAGGACAGGTCATGGAGAACAGGGAGCCTTGTTATGCTGATGGGAGGGATGTAAATTGCCAACAGCCACACTGGAGAAGTGTATGGTGTTTCCTGAAACACGTAGGAAACAAAGCAACACAGCCTATGGCACTTCCACTTATGGTCCCATAGCTTAGGGAAATTAAAATCAAAAACACACAGCCACCCCAAAGTTTGGGACGGCTCTGTTTACAAGAACCTCGTCTACGGTACAAGTTAAATATCCGAGAAAGCAAAAAATGGATAAAGAAGTTGTGGTACGCACGTACAATGGCATATCACTCAGCCATGAGATCTACGTCATCTGGCCCGTAGCGGCATAATGAGTGCATTCAGGTACGACGATTCTACGAGAAATAAGTCACACAGAAAAAGAAACATCATAAGATATCACTAATACACGGAACGTAAACTTGGCTACACATGAACTGAATTACAAAACAGAACAGGGTCTCAAATTTAGAAAACCAACTTATGCTTGCTTATGGGGAAAGGTGAGTTGGGGTGCTGCATCAAACCAGAGATTGAAATTAGCACAGATACCGTTCCATAAGCCAAATATATAATAGACAAGACCTACTCCTTGCTCAACGAAATGGACTCAACACCCCATATTCAACGCCTGGGAATATACCTGACAAGTAAGAATCTTAAGACCCATGGATTTATATGTCTCCATAAGGAAATCAAGCGTGTGTACAGCGGCCTAAACGCAGCAGTGAAAATCCGATAAATCCCATTATCAAAATAAATTTCACAAACAAAACACAATGACAGTGAAATAGAGAGCAATTCTTAAATAATTGATTCAGGGCTTGTGATGCAACCTGGATTTACCACACCTACACCCAGAGCTGGGTGAGACATAAGGCTAGACACTTCGGGCTGATAGCATTGGTGAGGTTCGGTGAGCAAACGCAGACCCTTTGAAGTCATACTGCATGGTAACCATTCCATGGGTCCCAACTCTCCAGGTTTAAGGGATTCTTCCTTCAGCTAAAACATGCATGGGAAACCCAGAGTATGGTCCACCTTGTGATTGGGAAACATTTTCAAATGCATCTCAGGTTTCGTACCCTGGTACTCGGGGTCACCGTTCCAGACGCTTTACTAACACTCTCCCCACTTGGAGAGTCAGTGCCTTTAACCTCCTGTTTGGCACAGTTTGCAATTTCTGCGCAAGATGAACAGGAATAGGGAGAAGCAATGAGAGACTAGCTGTAGGTGTCTGCACGGGCAAATGGAACGCTCATTTCCCACCAGGAAGAGGAAATAAGCAAAGGCTCAGCGTGCGCTGCCGGAACCAGATGAGGGCCTGAAGCAATCCTGCGGTTTTGCGGCCAGCTCACAAGAAAGCGAGTGGAAGAAATGAGCTCAGGGGCACTGTAATTCACACACCTGCAGTGTTATGAATGACAGCTATCGTCCAAAAATATATTGAAGTAAGTCTTCGAAGAGGACCTGAAAGCGGGGCAGAATTTGAGGAAAACGATTTCGGGAGTAGACTGGAATTGCACTTAAAGCATAGGAAAAGAGGCAGAATGTCCACAATGATGCACTTGGCCAAAAAGGGCGTATGCGTTTTTTCCTGAATATATCCAGGAAAAAACGCATACGCCCTTTTTGGCCAACCAAGCAAGCGTTTAAAGGAAATGTGCACTATAATGAAGTCTCACTGCCCCCCGGTCCAAACGGCCATCTGAAACAAGTGTAAAATCCAGAAAGGCAGGACAGCTCATGGAAAGAGGGAGCCTTGTTATGCTGATGGGCGGGATGTAAATTGCCAACAGCCACTCTGGAGAAGTGTATGGTGTTTCCTGAAACACGTAGGAAACAAAGCAACACAGCCTATGGCACTTCCACTTAGGGTCCTATAGCTTAGGGAAATTAAAATCAAAAACACACAGCCACCCCAAATTTTGGGACGGCTCTGTTTACAAGAACCTCGTCTACGGTACAAGTTAAATATCCGAGAAAGCATAAAATGGATAAAGAAGTTGTGGTACGCACGTACAATGGAATATCACTCAGCCATGAGATCTACGTCATCTGGCCCGTAGCGGCATAATGAGTGCATTCAGGTACGACGATTCTACGAGAAATAAGTCACACAGAAAAAGAAACATCATAAGATATCACTAATACACGGAACGTAAACTTGGCTACACATGAACTGAATTACAAAACAGAACAGGGTCTCAAATTTAGAAAACCAACTTATGCTTGCTTATGGGGAAAGGTGAGTTGGGGCACTGCATCAAACCAGAGATTGAAATTAGCACAGATACCGTTCCATAAGCCAAATATATAATAGACAAGACCTACTCCTTGCTCAACGAAATGGACTCAACACCCCATATTCAACGCCTGGGAATATACCTGTCAAGTAAGAATCTTAAGACCCATGGATTTATATGTCTCCATAAGGAAATCAAGCGTGTGTACAGCGGCCTAAACGCAGCAGTGAAAATCCGATAAATCCCATTATCAAAATAAATTTCACAAACAAACACAATGACAGTGAAATAGAGAGCAATTCTTAAATAATTCATTCAGGGCTTGTGATGCAACCTGGATTTACCACACCTACACCCAGAGCTGGGTGAGACATAAGGCTGGACACTTTGGGCTGATAACAGTGGTGAGGATCTTAGAGCAAATACAGACCCTTTGAAGTCATACTGCATGGTACCCATTCTATGGGTCCCAACTCTCCAGGTTTAAGGGATTCTTCCTTCAGATAAAAGATGCATGAGAATCCCACAGTATGGTCCACCGTGTGACCGGGAAGTATTTTTAAATGCATCTCAGTTTTCGTCCCCTGGTGCTCGGGTTCACCATTCCAGAAGCTTTACTAACACTCTTCCCACTTGGAGAGTCAGTGCCTTTACCCTCCTGTTTGGCACACTTTGCGATTTCTGCGCAAGATGAAGAGCAATAGGGAGAACCCATGAGAGACTAGCTGTAGATTTCTGCACGGGCAAATTTAACGCTCATTTTCCACTAGGAAGAGGAATTAAACAAAGCTCAGCATGCCGTGCCGAATCCAGATTAGGGCCTGAAGCAAACCTGCGGTTTTGCGGCCAGCTCACAAGAAAGCGAGTTGAAGAAAGGAGCTCAGGGGCACTGTAATTCACAAACCTGCAGAGTTATAAATGACAGTTATCGTCCAAAAATATACTGAAGTAAGGCTGTGAAGAGGACTTGAGAGCGGGGCAGAATTGCAGGAAAACGATTTCAGGGGATAGACTGGAATTGCATTTAAAGCATAGGAAAAGAGGCAGAACGTCGACAATGATGCACTTGGCCAAAAAGGGCATATGCTTTTATTCCTGAATATATTCAGGAAAAAAACGCATACGCAATTTTTGGCCCTCAAGCAAGCATGTAAATGAAATCTGCACTAAAATGAAGTCTCACTGCCCCCCGGTCAAAAGGGCCTTCTGATAAAAGGGTAAACTCCTGAAACACAGCACAGGCCATGGAGAACTGGGAGCCTTGTTATGCTTATGGGCGGGATGTATATGGCCAACAGCCACTCTGGAGAAGTGTACGGTGTTTCCTGAAACACCTAAAAAACTAAGCAACGGAGCCTATGGCACTTCCACTTATGGCCCTATAACTTAGGGAAATTAAAATAAAAAACACACAGCCACCCCAAAGTTTTGGACGGCTCTGTTTACAAGAACCTCGTCTACAGTACAAGTTAAATATCCCAGAATGCGAAAAATGGATAAAGAAGTTGTGGTACATACGTACAATGGAATATCAATCAGCAATGAAATCTATGACATCAGGCCCGTTGCGGCATAATGAGTGGATTCAGATACGATGATTCTAAGTGAAATAAGTCACACAGAAAAAGAAACATTAAGATATCACTAATACACCGAATGTGAACTTGGCTACACATGAACTGAATTACAAAACAGAACAGTGTCTCAAATTTGGAAAACCAACTTATGCTTGCTTAAGGGGAAAGGTGAGTTGGGGTGCTGCATAAAACCAGAGATTGAGATTAGAATAGATATCGTTACATAAGCCAAATATTTAATAGTCAAGACCTACGCCTTGCTCAACGAAATGGACTTAACACCCCATATTCAACGCCTGGGGATATACCTGACAAGTAAGAATCTTAAGACCCATGGATTTATATGTCTCCATAAGGAAGTCAAGCGAGTGTACAGGGGCCTAAACGCAGCAGTGAAAATCCGATAAATCCCATTATCAAAATAAATTTAACAAACACAACACAATGACAGTGAAATAGAGAGCAATTCTTAAATAATTCAATCAGGGCTTGTGATGCAACCTGGATTTAACACATCTACACCCAGAGCTGGGTGAGACATAATGCTGGACACTTCGGGTTGATAACATTTGTGAGGTTGGTTGAGCAAACGCAGATCCTTTGAAGTCATACTGCATGGTACCCATTCCATGGGTCCCAACTCTCCAGGTTTAAGGGATTCTTCCTTCAGCTAAAACATGCATGGGAAACCCAGAGTATGGTCCACCGTGTGATTGGGAAACGTTTTCAAATACATCTCAGGTTTCGTCCCCTGGTACTCGGGTTCACCATTCCAAACGCTTTACTAACACTCTCCCCTCTTGGAAAGTCAGTGCCTTTAACCTCCTGTTTGGCACAGTTTGCAATTTCTGCGCAAGATGAACAGGAATAGGGAGAAGCAATGAGAGACTAGCTGTAGGTGTCTGCACGGGCAAATGGAACGCTCATTTCCCGCCAGGAAGAGGAATTAACCAAAGGCTCAGCATGCCTTGCCGGAACCAGATTAGGGCCTGAAGCAATCCTGCGGTTTTGCGGCCTGCTCACAAGAAAGCGAGTTGAAGAAAGGAGTTCAGGGGCACTGTAATTCACAATCCTGCAGAGTTATGAATGACAGCTATCGTCCAAAAATGTATTGAAGTAAGTTTTCGAAGAGGACTTGAAAGCGGAGCAGAATTTCAGGAAAACGATTTCAGGAGGTAGACTGGAATTGCACTTAAAGCATAGGAAAAGAGGCAGAATGTCGACAATGATGCACTTGGGCAAAAAGGGCGTATGCGTTTTTTCCTGAATATATTCAGGAAAAAACGCATACGCCCTTTTTGGCCAACCAAGCAAGCGTGTAAACGTAATCTGCACTACAATGAAGTCTCACTGCCCCCCGGTCAAAAGGGCCATGTGAAAAAAGTGTAAAATCCAGAAAGGCAGGACAGGTCATGGAGAACAGGGAGCCTTGTTATGCTGATGGGCGGGATGTAAATTGAAAACAGCCACTCTGGCGAAGTGTATGGTGTTTCCTGAAACACATAGGAAACAACGCAACACAGCCTATGGCACTTCCACTTATGGTCCTATAGCTTAGGGAAATTAAAATCAAAAACACACAGCCACCCCAAAGTTTGGGACGGCTCTGTATACAAGAACCTCGTCTACGGTACAAGTTAAATATCCGAGAAATCAAAAAATGGATAAAGAAATTGTGGTACGTACGTACAATGGAATATCACTCAGCAATCAGATCTACGTCATCAGGCCCATAGCGGCATAATGAGTGGATTCAGGTACGACGATTCTACGAGAAATAAGTCACACAGAAAAAGAAACATCATAAGATATCACTAATACACGTAACGTAAACTTGGCTACACATGAACTGAATTACAAAACAGAACAGGGTCTCAAATTTAGAAAACCAACTTATGCTTGCTTATGGGGAAAGGTGAGTTGGGGTGCTGCATAAAACCAGAGATTGAAATTAGCACAGATACTGCTCCATAAGCCAAATATATAATAGACAAGACCTACTCCTTGCTCAACGAAAAGGACTCAGCACCCCATATTAAACGCCTGGGAATATAGCTGACAAGTAAGAATCTTAAGACCCATGGATTTATATGTCTCCATAAGGAAATCAAGCATGTGTACAGGGGCCTAAACGAAGCAGTGAAAATCCGATAAATCCCATTATCAAAATAAATTTCACAAACACAACACAATGACAGTGAAATAGAGAGCAATTCTTAAATAATTCATTCAGGGCTTCTGATGCAACCTGGATTTAACACATCTACACCCAGAGCTGGGTGAGACATAATGCTGGACACTTCGGGCTGATAGCATTGGTGAGGTTGGTTGAGCAAAGGCAGATCCTTTGAAGTCATACTGCATGGTAGCCATTCCATGGGTCCCAACTCTCCAGGTTTAAGGGATTCCTCCTTCAGCTAAAACATGCATGGGAAACCCAGAGTATGGTCGACCGTGGGATTGGGAAACGTTTTCAAATACATCTCAGGTTTCGTCCCCTGGTACTCGGGTTCACCATTCCAAACGCTTTACTAACATTCTCCCCTCTTGGAAAGTCAGTGCCTTTAACCTCCTGTTTGGCACAGTTTGCAATTTCTGCGCAAGATGAACAGGAATAGGGAGAAGCAATGAGAGACTAGCTGTAGGTGTCTGCACGGGCAAATGGAACGCTCATTTCCCGCCAGGAAGAGGAATTAACCAAAGGCTCAGCATGCCCTGCCGGAACCAGATTAGGGCGTGAAGCAATCCTGCGGTTTTGCGGCCAGCTCACAAGAAAGCGAGTTGAAGAAAGGAGTTCAGGGGCACGGTAATTCACAATCCTGCAGAGTTATGAATGACAGCTATCGTCCAAAAATGTATTGAAGTAAGTTTTCGAAGAGGACTTGAAAGCGGAGCAGAATTTCAGGAAAACGATTTCAGGAGGTAGACTGGAATTGCACTTAAAGCATAGGAAAAGAGGTAGAATGTCGACAATGATGCACTTGGGCAAAAAGGGCGTATGTGTTTTTTCCTAAATATATTCAGGAAAAAACGCATACACACTTTTTGGACAACCAAGCAAGCGTGTAAAGGAAATCTGAACTACAATGAAGTCTCACTGCCCCCGGTCAAAATGGCCATCTGAAAAAAGTGTAAAATCCAGAAAGGCAGGACAGGCCATGGAGAACAGGGAGCCTTGTTATGCTGATGCGCGGGATGTAAATTGCCAACAGCCACTCTGGAGAAGTGTATAGTGTTTCATGAAACACGTAGGAAACAAAGCAACAGAGCCTATGGCATTTCCACTTATGTTTCTATAGCTTAGGGAAATTAAAATGTAAAACACACAGCCACCCCAAAGTTTGGAATGGCTCTGTTTACAAGAACCTCGTCTACGGTACAAGTTAAATATCCGAGAAAGCAAAAAATGGATAAAGAAGTTGTGGTACGTACGTACAATGGAATATCACTCAGCAATGAGATCTACGTCATCAGGCCTGTAGCGGTATAATGAGAGGATTCAGGTACGACGATTCTACGAGAAATAAGTCACACAGAAAAAGAAACATCATAAGTTATCACTAATAGACGGAATGTAAACTTGGCTACACATGAACTGAATTACAAAACAGAACAGGGTCTCAAATTTAGAAAACCAACTTATACTTGCTTATGGGGTAAGGTGAGTTGGGGTGCTGCATAAAACCAGAGATTGAAATTAGCACAGATACCGTTCCATAAGCCAAATATATAATAGACAAGACCTACTCCTTGCTCAACGAAATGGACTCAACACCCCATATTCAACGCCTGGGAATATACCTGACAAGTCAGAATCTTAAGACCCATGGATTTATATGTCTCCATAAGGAAATCAAGCGTGTGTACATTGGCCTAAATGCAGCAGTGAAAATCCGATAAATCCCATTATCAAAAAAATTTCACAAACAAAACACAATGACAGTGAAATAGAGAGCATTTCTCTAAATAATTCATTAAGGGCTTGTGATGCAACCTGATTTACCACATCTACACCCAGAGCTGGGTGAGACATAAGGCTGGACACTTCAGGCTGATAGCATTGGTGAGGTTCGGTGAGCAAATGCAGGCCTTTTGAAGTAATACTGCATGGTAGCCATTCCATGGGTCCCAACTCTCCAGGTTTAAAGGATTCTTCCTTCAGCTAAAACATGCATGGGAAACACAGAGTATGGTCCACCGTGTGATTGGGAAACGTTTTCAAATGCATCTCAGGTTTCGTCCCCTGGTACTCGTGTTCACCATTCCATATGCTTTACTAACACTCTCCCCACTTGGAGAGTCAGTGCCTTTTACCTCCTGTTTGGCACAGTTTGCAATTTCTGCGCAAGATGAACAGGAATAGGGAGAAGCAATGAGAGACTAGCTGTAGGTGTCTGCACGGGCAAATGGAACGCTCATTTCCCACCAGGAAGAGCAATTAACCATAGGCTCTGCGTGCCCTGGTGGAACCAGATTAGGTCCTGAAGCAATCCTTCGGTTTTGCGGCCAGCTCACAAGAAAGCGAGTTAAAGAAAGGAGCTCAGGGGCACTATAATTCACAAACCTGCAGAGTTATGAATGACAGCTATCGTCCAAAAATGTATTGAAGTAAGTCTTCGAAGAGGACTTGAAAGCGGGGCAGAATTTCAGGAAAACGATCTCAGGGTGTAGACTGGAATTGCACTTAAAGCATAAAAAAAGGGGCACAATGTCCACAATGATGCACTTGGCCAAAAAGGGCGTATGCGTTTTTTCCTGAATATATGGCCCTTTTTGGCCAACCAAGCAAGCGTGTAAAGGAAATCTGCACTACAATGAAGTCTCACTGCCCCCCGGTCAAAAGGGGCATCTGAAGAAAGTGTAAAATCCAGAAAGGCAGGACAGGTCATGGAGAACAGGGAGCCTTGTTATGCTGATGGGCGGGATGTAAATTGCCAACAGCCACTCTGGAGAAGAGTATGGGGTTTCCTGAAACACGTAGGAAACAAAGCAACACAGCCTATGGCACTTCCACTTATGGTCCTATAGCTTAGGGAAATTAAAATCAAAAACACACAGCCACCCCAAAGTTTGGGACGGCTCTGTTTAAAAGAACCTCGTTTACGGTACAAGTTAAATATCCGAGATAGCAAAAAATGGATAAAGAATTCGTGGTACGCACGTACAATTGAATATCACTCAGCAATGAAATCTACTTCATCAGGCCCGTAGCGGCATAATGAGTGGATTCAGGTACGATGATTCTACGAAAAATATGTCACACAGAAAAAGAAACATCATAAGATATCACTAATACACGGAATGTAATCTTGGCTACACATGAACTGAATTACAAAACAGAACAGGGTCTCAAATTTAGAAAACCATCTTATGCTTGCTTATGGGGAAAGGTGAGTTGGGGTGCTGCATAAAACAAGACATGGAAATTAGCACAGATACCGTTCCATAAGCCAAATATATAATAGACAAGACATACTCCTTGCTCAACGAAATGGACTCAACACCTCATATTCAACGCCTGGGAATATACCTGACAAGTAATAATCTTAAAACCCATGGATTTATATTTCTTCCTAAGGAAATCAAGCGTGTGTACAGCGGCCTAAATGCAGCAGTGAAAATCCGATAAATCCCATTATCAAAATAAATTTCAAATACAAAACACAATGATAGTGAAATAGAGAGCAATTCTTAAATAATTCATTCAGGCCTTGTGATGCAACCTGGATTTACCACATCTACACCCAGAGCTGGGTGAGTCATAAGGCTGGATACTTCGGGCTGATAGCATTGGTGAGATTCGGTGAGCAAACGCAGACCCTTTGAAGTCATACTCCATGGTACCCATTCCACGGGTCCCAACTCTCCAGGGTTAAGGGATCCTTCCTTCAGCTAAAACATGCATGGGAAACCCAGAGTATGGTCCACCGTGTGATTGGGAAACGTTTTCAAATGCATCTCAGTTTTCGAACCCTGATACTCGGGTTCACCATTCCAGACGCTTTACTAACACTCTCCCCACTTGGAGAGTCAGTGCCTTTAACCTCCTGTTTGGCACACTTTGCAATTTCTGCGCACGATGAACAGGAATAGGGAGAACCAATGAGAGACTAGCTGTAGGTGTCTGCACGGGCAAATGGAACGCTCATTTCCCACCAGGAAGAGGAATTAACCAAAGTTTCAGCATACCCTGCCGGAAACAGATTAGGGCCTGAAGCAATCCTGCGTTTTTGTCGCTGCTCACAAGAAAGCGAGTTGAAGAAAGGAGCTCAGGGGCACTGTAATTCACAAACCTGCAGAGTTATGAATGACAGCCATTGTCCAAAAATGTACTGAAGTAAGTCTTCGAAGAGGACTTGAAAGCGGGGCAGAATTTCAGGAAAACGATTTCAGGGGGTAGACTGGAATTGCACTAAAAGCATAGGAAAAGAGGCAGAATGTCGACAATGATGCACTTGGCCAAAAAGCGCGTATGCGTTTTTTCCTGAATATATTCAGGAAAAGACGCATATGCTCTTTTTGGCCAACCAAGCAAGCGTGTAATGGAAATCTGCACTACAATGAAGTCTCACTGCTGCCTGGTCAAAAGGGCCATCTGAAAAAAGTGTAAAATCCAGAAAGGCAGGACAGGTCATGGAGAACAGGGAGCCTTGTTATGCTGATGTGCGGGATGTAAATTGCCAACAGCCACTCTGGAGAAGTGTATTGTGTTTCCTGAAACACGTAGGAAACAAAGCAACACAGCCTATGGCACTTCCACTTAGGGTCCTATAGCTTAGGGAAATTAAAATCAAAAACACACAGCCACCCCAAAGTTTGGGATGGCTCTGTTTACAAGAACTTCGTCTACGGTACAAGTTACATATCGGAGAAAGCAAAAAATGGATAAAGAAGTTATGGTACGCACGTAAAATGGAATATCACACATCAATGAAATCTATGTCATCAGGCCCGTAGCGGCATAATGAGTGGATTCAGGTACGATGATTCTACGAGAAAGAAGTCACACAGAAAAAGAAACATCATAAGATATCACTAATACACGGAATGTAAATTTGGCGACACATGAACTGAATTACAAAACAGAACAGGGTCTCAAATTTTGAAAAGCAGCTTATGCTTGCTTATGGGGAAAGTTGAGTTGGGGTGCTGCATCAAACCAGAGATTGAAATTAGCACAGATACCGTTCCATAAGCCAAATATATAATAGACAAGACCTACTCCTTGCTCAACGAAATGGACTCAACACCCCATATTCAACGCCTGGGAAGATACCTGACAAGTAAGAATCTTAAAACCCATGGATTTATATGTTTCCATAAGGAAATCATGCATGTGAACAGCGGCCTAAACGCAGCAGTGAAAATCCGATAAATCCCATTATCAAAATTAGTTTCAAAAACAAAACACAATGACAGTGAAATAGAGAGCAATTCTTAAATAATTCATTCAGGGCTTGTGATGCAACCGGGATTTACCACATCTACACCCAGAGCTGGGTGAGACATAAGGCTGGACACTTCGGGCTGATAGCATTGGTGAGGTTCGGTGAGCAAACGCAGACCCTTTGAAGTCATACTGCATGGTACCCATTCCATGGGTCCCAACTCTCCAGGTTTAAGGGATTCTTCCTTCAGCTAAAACATGCATGGGAAACCCAGAGTATGGTCCACTGTGTGATTGGGAAACGTTTTCAAACGCATCTCAGTTTTCGTCCCATGGTACTCGGGTTCACCATCAAAGATGCTTTAGTAACACTCTCCCCACTTGGAGAGTCAGTGCCTATAACCTCCTGTTTGGCACAGTTTGAAATTTCTGCGCAAGATGAATAGGGAGAACCAATGAGAGACTAGCTGTAGGTGTCTGCACGGGCAAATGGAACGCTCATTTCCCACCAGGAAGAAGAATTAACCCTAGGCTCAGCGTGCTTTCCAGAAACAGATTAGGTACTGAGGCAATCCGGTGGTTTTTCGGCCAGCTCACAAGAAAGCGAGTTGAAGAAAGGAGCTCAGGGGCACTGTAATTCACAAACCTGCAGAGTTATGAATGACAGCTATCGTCCAAAAATGTATTGAAGTAAGTCTTCGAAGAGGACTTGATAGCGGGGCAGAATTTCAGGAAAACGATTTCAGGGGTAGACTGGAATTGCACTTAAAGCATAGAAAAAGAGGCAGAATGTCGACAATGATGCTCTTGGCCAAAAAGGGCGTATGCGTTTTTTCCTGAATATATTCAGGAAAAAACACACACGCCCTTTTTGGCCAACCAAGCAAGCGTGTAAATGAAATCTGCACTACAATGAAGTCTCACTGCCCCCCGGTCTAAAGGGCCATCTGAAAAAAGCATAAAATCCAGAAAGGCAGGACATGTCATGGAGATCAGGGAGCCTTGTTATGCTGATGGGCGGGATGTAAATAGCCAACAGCCATTCTGTAGAAGTGTATGGTGTTTCCTGAAACATGTAGGAAAGAAAGCAACACAGAATATGGCATTTCCACTTATGGTCCTATAGCTTAGGGAAATTAAAATCAAAAACACACAGCAACCCCAAAGTTTGGGACGGCTCTGTTTACAAGAACCTCGTCTACAGTACAAGTTAAATATCCGAGAAAGCAAAAAATGGATAAAGAAGTTGTGGTACGCACGTACAATGGAATATCACTCAGCAATGAAATCTACGTCATCAGGCCTGTAGCGGCATAATGAATGGATTCAGGTACGATGAATCTACGAGAAATAAGTCCCAGAGAAAAAGAAACATCATAAGATATCACTAATACACGGAATGTAAACTTGGCTACACATGAACTGAATTACAAAACAGAACAGGGTCTCAAATTTAGAAAACCATCTTATGCTTGCTTATGGGGAAAGGTGAGTTGGGGTGCTGCATCAAACCAGAGATTGAAATTAGCACAGATACCATTCCATAAGCCAAATATATAATAGACAAGACCTACTCCTTGCTCAACGAAATGGACTCAACACCTCATATTCAACGCCTGGAAGATACCTGAGAAGTAAGAATCTTAAAACCCATGGATTTATATGTCTCCTTAAGGAAATCAAGCGTGTGAACAGAGGCCTAAATGCAGCAGTGAAAATCCGATAAATCCGATTAACAAAATATATTTCAAAAACAAAAAAATGATAGTGAAATAGAGAGCAATTCTTAAATAATTCATTCAGGGCTTGTGAAACAACCTGGATTTACCACATCTACACCCAGACCTGGGTGAGTCATAAGGCTGGACACTTCGGGCTGAGAGTATTGGCGAGGTATGGTGAGCAAACGCAGACCCTTTGAAGTCATACTGCATGGTTCCCATTCCATGGGTCCCAACTCTCCAGGTTTAAGGGATTCTTCCTTCAGCTAAAATATGCATGGGAAACCCAGAGTATGGTCCACCGTGTGATTGGGAAACATTTTCAAATGCATCTCAGTTTTCGTCCCCTGATACTCGGGTTCACCATTCCAGACGTTTAACTAACAATCTCCCCACTTGGAGAGTCAGTGCCTTTAACCTCCTGTTTGGCACAGTTTGCAATTTCTGCGGAAGATGAACAGGAATAGGGAGAACCAATGAGAGACTAGCTGTAGGTATCTGCACGGGCAAATGGAACGCTCATTTCCCACCAGGAAGAGGAATTAACCAAAGGCTCAGCGTGCCCTGCCGGAAACAGATTAGGGCCTGAAGCAATCCTGCGGTTTTGCGGCCAGCTCACAAGAAAGCGAGTTGAAGAAAGGAGTTCAAGGGCACTGTAATTCACAAACCTGCAGAGTTATGAATGACAGCTATCGTCCTAAAATGAACTGAAATAAGTCTTCGAAGAGGACTTGAAAGCGGGGCAGAATTTCAGGAAAACGATTTCAGGGGGTAGACTGGAACTGCACTTAAAGCATAGGAAAAGAGGCAGAATGTCCACAATGATACACTTGGACAAAAAGGGCGTATGAGTTTTTTCCTGAATATATTCAGGAAAAAACGCATACGCACTTTTTGGCCAACCAAGCATGGGTGTAAAGGAAATCTGCCCTACAATGAAGTCTCACTGCGCCCCGGTCAAACGGGTCATCTGAATAAAGTGTAAAATCCAGAAAGGCAGGACAGGTCATGGAGAACAGGGAGCCTTGTTATGCTGATGGGCGGGCTGTAAATTGCCAACAGCCACTCTGGAGAAGTGTATGGTGTTTCCTGAAACACGTAGGAAACAAAGCAACACAGCCTAGGGCACTTCCACTTATGGTCCTATAGCTTAGGGAAATTAAAATCAAAAACACACAGCCACCCCAATGTTTGGGACGGCTCTGTTTACAAGAACCTCGTCTACGGTACAAGTTAAATATCCGAAAAAACAAAAATGGATAAAGAAATTGTGGTACGCATGTACAATGGAATATCACACAACAATGAAATCTATGTCATCAGGCCCATAGCGGCATAATGAGTGCATTCAGGTACGATGATTCTACGAGAAATAAGTCACACAGAGAAAGAAACATCATAAGATATCACTAATACACGGAATGTAAACTTGGCTACATATGTACTGAATTACAAAACAGAACAGGGTCTCAAATTTAGAAATCCAACTTATGCTTGCTTATGGGGAAAGGTGAGTTGGGGTGCTGCATAAATCCAGAGATTGAAATTAGCACAGATACCATTCCATAAGCCAAATATATAATAGACACGACCTACTCCTTGCTCAACGAGATGGACTCAACAACACATATTCAATGCCAGGGAATATACCTGACAAGTAAGAATCTTAAGACCCATGGATTTATATGTCTCCATAAGGAAATCAAGCGTTTGTACAGCGGCCTAAACCCAGCAGTGAAAATCCGAAAAATCCCATTATCAAAATATATTTCAAAAACAAAAGACAATGACAGTGAAATAGAGAGCAATTCTTAAATAATTCATTCAGGGCTTGTGATGCATCCTGGATTTACCACATCTACAACCAGAGCTGGGTGAGACATAAGGCTGGACACTTCGTGTTGATAGCATTGGTGAGGTTCGGTGAGCAAACGCAGACCCTTTGAAGTCATACTGCATGGTACCCATTCCATGGGTCCCAACTATCCAGGTTTAAGGGATTCTTCCATCAGCTAAAACATGCATGGGAAACCCAGAGTATGGTCCACCGTGTGATTGGGAAACATTTTCAAATGCATCTCAGGTTTCGTCCCCTGGTACTCAGGTTCACCGTTCCAGACGCTTTACTAACACTCTCCCCACTTGGAGAGTCAGTGCTTTTAACCTCCGTTTTGGCACAGTTTGCAATTTCTGCGCAAGATGAACAGGAATAGGGAGAACCAATGAGAGACTAGCTGTAGGTGTCTGCACGGGCAAATGGAACGCTCATTTCCCACCAGGAACAGGAATTAACCAAAGGCTCAGCGTGCCCTGCTGGAAGCAGATTAGGGCCTGAAGCAATCCTGCGGTATTGCGGCCAGCTCACAAGAAAGCGAGTTGTAGAAAGGAGCTCAGGGGCACTGTAATTCACAAACCTGCAGAGTTATGAATGACAGCTATCGTCCAAAAATGTATTGAAGTAAGTCTTCGAAGAGGACTTGAAAGCGGGGCAGAATTTCAGGAAAACGATTTAAGGGGGTAGACTGGAATTGCACTTAAAGCATAGGAAAAGAGGTAGAATGTCCACAATGATGCACTTGGCCAAAAAGTGCGTATGCGTTTTTTCCTGAATATATTCAGGATAAAACGCATACGCACTTTTTGGCCAACCAAGCAAGCGTGTAATGGAAATCTGCACTACAATGAAGTCTCACTGCCCCCCGGTCCAAAGGGCCATCTGAAACAAGTGTAAAATCCAGAAAGGCAGGACAGGTCATGGAGAACAGGAAGCCTTGTTATGCTGATGGGCGGGATGTAAATTGCCAACAGCCACTCTGGAGAAGTGTATGGTGTTTCCTGAAACACGTAGGAAAGAAAGCAACACAGCCTATGGCACATCCACTTATGGTCCTATAGCTTAGGTAAATTAAAATCAAAAATACACAGCCACCCCAAAGTTGAGGACGGCTCTCTTTAAAAGAACCCCGTCTACGGTACAAGTTAAATATCCGAGAAAGCAAAAAATGGATAAAGAAGTTGTGGTACGTACGTACAATGGAATATCACTCAGCAATGAGATCTACGTCATCAGGCCCGTAGCGGCATAATGAGTGGATTCAGCTACGACGATTCTACGAGAAATAAGTCACACAGAAAAAGAAACATCATAAGATATCACTAATACACGGAACGTAAACTTGGCTACACATGAACTGAATTACAAAACAGAACAGGTTCTCAAATTTACAAAACCAACTTATGCTTGCTTATGGGGAAAGGGGAGCTGGGGTGCTGCATAAAACCAGAGATTGAAATTAGCACAGATACCGTTCCATAAGCCAAATATATAATAGACAAGACCTACTCCTTGCTCAACGAAATGGACTCAACACCCCATATTCAACGCCTGGGAATATACCTGACAAGTAAGAATCTTAAGACCCATGGATTTATATGTCTCCATTAGGAAATCAAGCGTGTGTACAGCGGCCTAAACGCAGCAGTGAAAATCCGATAAATCCCATTATCAAAATAAATTTCACAAACACAACACAATGACAGTGAAATAGAGAGCAATTCTTAAATAATTCATTCAGGGCTTGTGATGCAACCGGGATTTACCACATCTACACCCAGAGCTGGGTGAGACATAATGCTGGACACTTCGGGCTGATAGCATTGGTGAGGTTCGGTGAGCAAACTCAGACCCTTTGAAGACATAGTGCATGGTAGCCATTCCATGGTTCCCAACTCTCCAGGTTTAAGGGATTCTTCCTTCAGCTAAAACATGCATGGGAAACCCTGAGTATGGTCCACCGTGTGATTGGGAAACGTTTTCAAATGCATCTCAGGTTTCGACCCCTGGTACTCGGGTTCACCGTTCCAGACGCTTTACTAACACTCTCCCCACTTGGAGAGTCAGTGCCTTTAACCTCCTGGTTGGCACAGTTTGCAATTTCTGCGCAAGATGAACAGGAATAGGGAGAACCAATGAGAGACTAGCTGTAGGTGTCTGCACGGGCAAATGGAACGCTCATTTCCCACCAGGAAGAGGAATTAACCAAAGGCTCAGCGTACCCTGCCAGAACCAGATTAAGGCCTGAAGCAATCCAGCGCTTTTGTGGGCAGCTCACAAGAAAGCGAGTTGAAGAAAGGAGCTCAGGGGCACTGTAATTCAAAAACCTGCACAGTTATGAATGACAGCTATCGTCCAAAAATGTATTGAAGTAAGTCTTCGAAGAGGACTTGAAAGCGGGGCAGAATTTCAGGAAAACGATTTCATGGGGTAGACAGGAATTGCACTTAAAGCATAGGAAACGAGGCAGAATGTCGACAATGAGGCACTTGGCCAAAAAGGGCGTATGCGTTTTTTCCTGAATATATTCAGGATAAAACGCATACGCCCTTTTTGGCCAACCAAGCAAGCATGAAAAGGAAATCTGCACTACAATGAAGTCTCACTGCCCCCCGGTCGAAACGGACATCTGAAACATGTGTAAAATCCAGAAAGTCAGGACAGGTCATGGAGAAGAGGGAGCCTTGTTATGCTGATGGGCGGGATGTAAATTGCCAACAGCCACTCTGGAGAAGTGTATGGTGTTTCCTGAAACACGTAGGAAACAAAGCAACACAGCCTATGGCAATTCCACTTAGGGTCCTATAGCTTAGGGAAATTAAAATCAAAAACACACAGCCACCCCAAAGTTTGGGACGACTCTGTTTACAAGAACCTCGTCTACGGTACAAGTTATATATCCGAGAAAGCAAAAAATGGATAAAGAAATTGTGGTACGTACGTACAATGGAATATCACTCAGCAATGAGATCTACGTCATCAGGCCCGTAGCGGCATAATGAGTGGATTCCGGTACGACGATTCTACGAGAAATAAGTCACACAGAAAAAGAAACATCATAAGATATCACTAATACACGGAACGTAAACTTGGCTACACATGAACTGAAATAGAAAACAGAACAGGGTCTCAAATTTAGAAAACCAACTTATGCTTGCTTATGGGGAAAGGTGAGTTGGGGTGCTGCATAAAACCAGAGATTGAAATTAGTACAGATACCGTTCCATAAGCCAAATATATAATACACAAGACCTACTCCTTGCTCAACGAATTGGACTCAACACCCCTTATTCAACGCCTGGGAATATACCTGACAAGTCAGAATCTTAAGACCCATGGATTTATATGTCTCCATAAGGAAATCAAGCGTGTGTACATTGGCCTAAATGCAGCAGTGAAAATCCGATAAATCCCATTATCAAAAAAATTTCACAAACAAAACACAATGACAGTGAAATAGAGAGCATTTCTCTAAATAATTCATTGAGGGCTTGTGATGCAACCTGATTTACCACATCTACACCCAGAGCTGGGTGAGACATAAGGCTGGACACTTCAGGCTGATAGCATTGGTGAGGTTTGGTGAGCAAATGCAGGCCTTTTGAAGTAATACTGCATGGTAGCCATTCCATGGGTCCCAACTCTCCAGGTTTAAAGGATTCTTCCTTCAGCTAAAACATGCATGGGAAACACAGAGTATGGTCCACCGTGTGATTGGGAAACGTTTTCAAATGCATCTCAGGTTTCGTCCCCTGGTACTCGGGTTCACCGTTCCATACGCTTTACTAACACTCTCCCCACTTGGAGAGTCAGTGCCTTTTACCTCCTGTTTGGCACAGTTTGCAATTTCTGCGCAAGATGAACAGGAATAGGGAGAAGCAATGAGAGACTAGCTGTAGGTGTCTGCACGGGCAAATGGAACGCTCATTTCCCACCAGGAAGAGGAATTAACCATAGGCTCTGCGTGCCCTGGTGGAACCAGATTAGGTCCTGAAGCAATCCTTCGGTTTTGCGGCCAGCTCACAAGAAAGCGAGTTAAAGAAAGGAGCTCAGGGGCACTATAATTCACAAACCTGCAGAGTTATGAATGACAGCTATCGTCCAAAAATGTATTGAAGTAAGTCTTCGAAGAGGACTTGAAAGCGGGGCAGAATTTCAGGAAAACGATTTCAGGGTGTAGACTGGAATTGCACTTAAAGCATAAAAAAAGGGGCACAATGTCCACAATGATGCACTTGGCCAAAAAGGGCGTATGCGTTTTTTCCTGAATATATGGCCCTTTTTGGCCAACCAAGCAAGCGTGTAAAGGAAATCTGCACTACAATGAAGTCTCACTGCCCCCCGGTCAAAAGGGGCATCTGAAAAAAGTGTAAAATCCAGAAAGGCAGGACAGGTCATGGAGAACAGGGAGCCTTGTTATGCTGATGGGCGGGATGTAAATTGCCAACAGCCACTCTGGAGAAGAGTATGGGGTTTCCTGAAACACGTAGGAAACAAAGCAACACAGCCTATGGCACTTCCACTTATGGTCCTATAGCTTAGGGAAATTAAAATCAAAAACACACAGCCGCCCCAAAGTTTGGGACGGCTCTGTTTAAAAGAACCTCGTTTACGGTACAAGTTAAATATCCGAGATAGCAAAAAATGGATAAAGAATTCGTGGTACGCACGTACAATTGAATATCACTCAGCAATGAAATCTACTTCATCAGGCCCGTAGCGGCATAATGAGTGGATTCAGGTACGATGATTCTATGAAAAATATGTCACACAGAAAAAGAAACATCATAAGATATCACTAATACACGGAATGTAATCTTGGCTACACATGAACTGAATTACAAAACAGAACAGGGTCTCAAATTTAGAAAACCATCTTATGCTTGCTTATGGGGAAAGGTGAGTTGGGGTGCTGCATAAAACAAGACATGGAAATTAGCACAGATACCGTTCCATAGGCCAAATATATAATAGACAAGACATACTCCTTGCTCAACGAAATGGACTCAACACCCCATATTCAACGCCTGGGAATATACCTGACAAGTAATAATCTTAAAACCCATGGATTTATATTTCTTCCTAAGGAAATCAAGCGTGTGTACAGCGGCCTAAATGCAGCAGTGAAAATCCGATAAATCCCATTATCAAAATAAATTTCAAATACAAAACACAATGATAGTGAAATAGAGAGCAATTCTTAAATAATTCATTCAGGCCTTGTGATGCAACCTGGATTTACCACATCTACACCCAGAGCTGGGTGAGTCATAAGGCTGGACACTTCGGGCTGATAGCATTGGTGAGATTCGGTGAGCAAACGCAGACCCTTTGAAGTCATACTCCATGGTACCCATTCCATGGGTCCCAACTCTCCAGGGTTAAGGGATCCTTCCTTCAGCTAAAACATGCATGGGAAACCCAGGGTATGGTCCACCGTGTGATTGGGAAACGTTTTCAAATGCATCTCAGTTTTCGAACCCTGATACTCGGGTTCACCATTCCAGACGCTTTACTAACACTCTCCCCACTTGGAGAGTCAGTGCCTTTAACCTCCTGTTTGGCACACTTTGCAATTTCTGCGCACGATGAACAGGAATAGGGAGAACCAATGAGAGACTAGCTGTAGGTGTCTGCACGGGCAAATGGAACGCTCATTTCCCACCAGGAAGAGGAATTAACCAAAGTTTCAGCATACCCTGCCGGAAACAGATTAGGGCCTGAAGCAATCCTGCGTTTTTGTCGCTGCTCACAAGAAAGCGAGTTGAAGAAAGGAGCTCAGGGGCACTGTAATTCACAAACCTGCAGAGTTATGAATGACAGCCATTGTCCAAAAATGTACTGAAGTAAGTCTTCGAAGAGGACTTGAAAGCGGGGCAGAATTTCAGGAAAACGATTTCAGGGGGTATACTGGAATTGCACTAAAAGCATAGGAAAAGAGGCAGAATGTCGACAATGATGCACTTGGCCAAAAAGCGCGTATGCGTTTTTTCCTGAATATATTCAGGAAAAGACGCATACGCTCTTTTTGGCCAACCAAGCAAGCGTGTAATGGAAATCTGCACTACAATGAAGTCTCACTGCTGCCCGGTCAAAAGGGCCATCTGAAAAAAGTGTAAAATCCAGAAAGGCAGGACAGGTCATGGAGAACAGGGAGCCTTGTTATGCTGATGTGCGGGATGTAAATTGCCAACAGCCACTCTGGAGAAGTGTATTGTGTTTCCTGAAACACGTAGGAAACAAAGCAACACAGCCTATGGCACTTCCACTTAGGGTCCTATAGCTTAGGGAAATTAAAATCAAAAACACACAGCCACCCCAAAGTTTGGGATGGCTCTGTTTACAAGAACTTCGTCTACGGTACAAGTTACATATCGGAGAAAGCTAAAAATGGATAAAGAAGTTATGGTACGCACGTAAAATGGAATATCACACATCAATGAAATCTATGTCATCAGGCCCGTAGCGGCATAATGAGTGGATTCAGGTACGATGATTCTACGAGAAAGAAGTCACACAGAAAAAGAAACATCATAAGATATCACTAATACACGGAATGTAAATTTGGCGACACATGAACTGAATTACAAAACAGAACAGGGTCTCAAATTTTGAAAACCAGCTTATGCTTGCTTATGGGGAAAGTTGAGTTGGGGTGCTGCATAAAACCAGAGATTGAAATTAGCACAGATACCGTTCCATAAGCCAAATATATAATAGACAAGACCTACTCCTTGCTCAACGAAATGGACTCAACACCCCATATTCAACGCCTGGGAAGATACCTGACAAGTAAGAATCTTAAAACCCATGGATTTATATGTTTCCATAAGGAAATCATGCATGTGAACAGCGGCCTAAACGCAGCAGTGAAAATCCGATAAATCCCATTATCAAAATAAGTTTCAAAAACAAAACACAATGACAGTGAAATAGAGAGCAATTCTTAAATAATTCATTCAGGGCTTGTGATGCAACCGGGATTTACCACATCTACACCCAGAGCTGGGTGAGACATAAGGCTGGACACTTCGGGCTGATAGCATTGGTAAGGTTCGGTGAGCAAACGCAGACCCTTTGAAGTCATACTGCATGGTACCCATTCCATGGGTCCCAACTCTCCAGGTTTAAGGGATTCTTCCTTCAGCTAAAACATGCATGGGAAACCCAGAGTATGGTCCACTGTGTGATTGGGAAACGTTTTCAAACGCATCTCAGTTTTCGTCCCATGGTACTCGGGTTCACCATCAAAGATGCTTTAGTAACACTCTCCCCACTTGGAGAGTCAGTGCCTATAACCTCCTGTTTGGCACAGTTTGAAATTTCTGCGCAAGATGAATAGGGAGAACCAATGAGAGACTAGCTGTAGATGTCTGCACGGGCAAATGGAACGCTCATTTCCCACCAGGAAGAAGAATTAACCCTAGGCTCAGCGTGCTTTCCAGAAACAGATTAGGTACTGAGGCAATCCGGTGGTTTTTCGGCCAGCTCACAAGAAAGCGAGTTGAAGAAAGGAGCTCAGGGGCACTGTAATTCACAAACCTGCAGAGTTATGAATGACAGCTATCGTCCAAAAATGTATTGAAGTAAGTCTTCGAAGAGGACTTGATAGCGGGGCAGAATTTCAGGAAAACGATTTCAGGGGTAGACTGGAATTGCACTTAAAGCATAGGAAAAGAGGCAGAATGTCCACAATGATGCACTTGGCCAAAAAGGGCGTATGCGTTTTTTCCTGAATATATTCAGGAAAAAACACATACGCCCTTTTTGGCCAACCAAGCAAGCGTGTAAATGAAATCTGCACTACAATGAAGTCTCACTGCCCCCCGGTCTAAAGGGCCATCTGAAAAAAGCATAAAATCCAGAAAGGCAGGACAGGTCATGGAGATCAGGGAGCCTTGTTATGCTGATGGGCCGGATGTAAATAGCCAACAGCCATTCTGTAGAAGTGTATGGTGTTTCCTGAAACATGTAGGAAAGAAAGCAACACAGAATATGGCATTTCCACTTATGGTCCTATAGCTTAGAGAAATTAAAATCAAAAACACACAGCAACCCCAAAGTTTGGGACGGCTCTGTTTACAAGAACCTCGTCTACAGTACAAGTTAAATATCCGAGAAAGCAAAAAATGGATAAAGAAGTTGTGGTACGCACGTACAATGGAATATCACTCAGCAATGAAATCTACGTCATCAGGCCTGTAGCGGCATAATGAATGGATTCAGGTACGATGAATCTACGAGAAATAAGTCCCAGAGAAAAAGAAACATCATAAGATATCACTAATACACGGAATGTAAACTTGGCTACACATGAACTGAATTACAAAACAGAACAGGGTCTCAAATTTAGAAAACCATCTTATGCTTGCTTATGGGGAAAGGTGAGTTGGGGTGCTGCATCAAACCAGAGATTGAAATTAGCACAGATACCATTCCATAAGCCAAATATATAATAGACAAGACCTACTCCTTGCTCAACGAAATGGACTCAACACCCCATATTCAACGCCTGGAAGATACCTGAGAAGTAAGAATCTTAAAACCCATGGATTTATATGTCTCCTTAAGGAAATCAAGCGTGTGAACAGAGGCCTAAATGCAGCAGTGAAAATCCGATAAATCCGATTAACAAAATATATTTCAAAAACAAAACACAATGATAGTGAAATAGAGAGCAATTCTTAAATAATTCATTCAGGGTTTGTGAAACAACCTGGATTTACCACATCTACACCCAGACCTGGGTGAGTCATAAGGCTGGACACTTCGGGCTGAGAGTATTGGCGAGGTATGGTGAGCAAACGCAGACCCTTTGAAGTCATACTGCATGGTTCCCATTCCATGGGTCCCAACTCTCCAGGTTTAAGGGATTCTTCCTTCAGCTAAAATATGCATGGGAAACCCAGAGTATGGTCCACCGTGTGATTGGGAAACATTTTCAAATGCATCTCAGTTTTCGTCCCCTGATACTCGGGTTCACCATTCCAGACGTTTAACTAACAATCTCCCCACTTGGAGAGTCAGTGCCTTTAACCTCCTGTTTGGCACAGTTTGCAATTTCTGCGGAAGATGAACAGGAATAGGGAGAACCAATGAGAGACTAGCTGTAGGTATCTGCACGGGCAAATGGAACGCTCATTTCCCACCAGGAAGAGGAATTAACCAAAGGCTCAGCGTGCCCTGCCGGAAACAGATTAGGGCCTGAAGCAATCCTGCGGTTTTGCGGCCAGCTCACAAGAAAGCGAGTTGAAGAAAGGAGTTCAGGGGCACTGTAATTCACAAACCTGCAGAGTTGTGAATGACAGCTATCTTCCAAAAATGTACTGAAGTAAGTCTTCGAAGAGGACTTGAAAGCGGGGCAGAATTTCAGGAAAACGATTTCAGGGGGTAGACTGGAACTGCACTTAAAGCATAGGAAAAGAGGCAGAATGTCCACAATGATGCACTTGGACAAAAAGGGCGTATGAGTTTTTTCCTGAATATATTCAGGAAAAAACGCATACGCACTTTTTGGCCAACCAAGCATGGGTGTAAAGGAAATCTGCCCTACAATGAAGTCTCACTGCGCCCCGGTCAAACGGGTCATCTGAATAAAGTGTAAAATCCAGAAAGGCAGGACAGGTCATGGAGAACAGGGAGCCTTGTTATGCTGATGGGCGGGATGTAAATTGCCAACAGCCACTCTGGAGAAGTGTATGGTGTTTCCTGAAACACGTAGGAAACAAAGCAACACAGCCTATGGCACTTCCACTTATGGTCCTATAGCTTAGGGAAATTAAAATCAAAAACACACAGCCACCCCAATGTTTGGGACGGCTCTGTTTACAAGAACCTCGTCTACGGTACAAGTTAAATATCCGAAAAAACAAAAATGGATAAAGAAATTGTGGTACGCATGTACAATGGAATATCACACAACAATGAAATCTATGTCATCAGGCCCATAGCGGCATAATGAGTGGATTCAGGTACGATGATTCTACGAGAAATAAGTCACACAGAGAAAGAAACATCATAAGATATCACCAATACACGGAATGTAAACTTGGCTACACATGTACTGAATTACAAAACAGAACAGGGTCTCAAATTTAGAAATCCAACTTATGCTTGCTTATGGGGAAAGGTGAGTTGGGGTGCTGCATAAATCCAGAGATTGAAATTAGCACAGATACCATTCCATAAGCCAAATATATAATAGACACGACCTACTCCTTGCTCAACGAGATGGACTCAACAACACATATTCAATGCCAGGGAATATACCTGACAAGTAAGAATCTTAAGACCCATGGATTTATATGTCTCCATAAGGAAATCAAGCGTGTGTACAGCGGCCTAAACCCAGCAGTGAAAATCCGAAAAATCCCATTATCAAAATATATTTCAAAAACAAAAGACAATGACAGTGAAATAGAGAGCAATTCTTAAATAATTCATTCAGGGCTTGTGATGCATCCTGGATTTACCACATCTACAACCAGAGCTGGGTGAGACATAAGGCTGGACACTTCGTGTTGATAGCATTGGTGAGGTTCGGTGAGCAAACGCAGACCCTTTGAAGTCATACTGCATGGTACCCATTCCATGGGTCCCAACTATCCAGGTTTAAGGGATTCTTCCATCAGCTAAAACATGCATGGGAAACCCAGAGTATGGTCCACCGTGTGATTGGGAAACATTTTCAAATGCATCTCAGGTTTCGTCCCCTGGTACTCAGGTTCACCGTTCCAGACGCTTTACTAACACTCTCCCCACTTGGAGAGTCAGTGCCTTTAACCTCCGTTTTGGCACAGTTTGCAATTTCTGCGCAAGATGAACAGGAATAGGGAGAACCAATGAGAGACTAGCTGTAGGTGTCTGCACGGGCAAATGGAACGCTCATTTCCCACCAGGAACAGGAATTAACCAAAGGCTCAGCGTGCCCTGCTGGAAGCAGATTAGGGCCTGAAGCAATCCTGCGGTATTGCGGCCAGCTCACAAGAAAGCGAGTTGTAGAAAGGAGCTCAGGGGCACTGTAATTCACAAACCTGCAGAGTTATGAATGACAGCTATCGTCCAAAAATGTATTGAAGTAAGTCTTCGAAGAGGACTTGAAAGCGGGGCAGAATTTCAGGAAAACGATTTAAGGGGGTAGACTGGAATTGCACTTAAAGCATAGGAAAAGAGGTAGAATGTCCACAATGATGCACTTGGCCAAAAAGGGCGTATGCGTTTTTTCCTGAATATATTCAGGATAAAACGCATACGCACTTTTTGGCCAACCAAGCAAGCGTGTAATGGAAATCTGCACTACAATGAAGTCTCACTGCCCCCCGGTCCAAAGGGCCATCTGAAACAAGTGTAAAATCCAGAAAGGCAGGACAGGTCATGGAGAACAGGGAGCCTTGTTATGCTGATGGGCGGGATGTAAATTGCCAACAGCCACTCTGGAGAAGTGTATGGTGTTTCCTGAAACACGTAGGAAAGAAAGCAACACAGCCTATGGCACATCCACTTATGGTCCTATAGCTTAGGTAAATTAAAATCAAAAATACACAGCCACCCCAAAGTTGTGGACGGCTCTCTTTAAAAGAACCCCGTCTACGGTACAAGTTAAATATCCGAGAAAGCAAAAAATGGATAAAGAAGTTGTGGTACGTACGTACAATGGAATATCACTCAGCAATGAGATCTACGTCATCAGGCCCGTAGCGGCATAATGAGTGGATTCAGGTACAAAGATTCTACGAGAAATAAGTCACACAGAAAAAGAAACATCATAAGATATCACTAATACACGGAACGTAAACTTGGCTACACATGAACTGAATTACAAAACAGAACAGGTTCTCAAATTTACAAAACCAACTTATGCTTGCTTATGGGGAAAGGGGAGCTGGGGTGCTGCATAAAACCAGAGATTGAAATTAGCACAGATACCGTTCCATAAGCCAAATATATAATAGACAAGACCTACTCCTTGCTCAACGAAATGGACTCAACACCCCATATTCAACGCCTGGGAATATACCTGACAAGTAAGAATCTTAAGACCCATGGATTTATATGTCTCCATTAGGAAATCAAGCGTGTGTACAGCGGCCTAAACGCAGCAGTGAAAATCCGATAAATCCCATTATCAAAATAAATTTCACAAACACAACACAATGACAGTGAAATAGAGAGCAGTTCTTAAATAATTCATTCAGGGCTTGTGATGCAACCTGGATTTACCACATCTACACCCAGAGTTGGGTGAGACATAAGGCTGGACACTTCGGGCTGATAGCATTGGTGAGGTTCGGTGAGCAAACTCAGACCCTTTGAAGACATAGTGCATGGTAGCCATTCCATGGTTCCCAACTCTCCAGGTTTAAGGGATTCTTCCTTCAGCTAAAACATGCATGGGAAACCCTGAGTATGGTCCACCGTGTGATTGGGAAACGTTTTCAAATGCATCTCAGGTTTCGACCCCTGGTACTCGGGTTCACCGTTCCAGACGCTTTACTAACACTCTCCCCACTTGGAGAGTCAGTGCCTTTAACCTCCTGGTTGGCACATTTTGCAATTTCTGCGCAAGATGTACAGGAATAGGGAGAACCAATGAGAGACTAGCTGTAGGTGTCTGCACGGGCAAATGGAACGCTCATTTCCCACCAGGAAGAGGAATTAACCAAAGGCTCAGCGTACCCTGCCAGAACCAGATTAAGGCCTGAAGCAATCCAGCGCTTTTGTGGGCAGCTCACAAGAAAGCGAGTTGAAGAAAGGAGCTCAGGGGCACTGTAATTCAAAAACCTGCACAGTTATGAATGACAGCTATCGTCCAAAAATGTATTGAAGTAAGTCTTCGAAGAGGACTTGAAAGCGGGGCAGAATTTCAGGAAAACGATTTCATGGGGTAGACAGGAATTGCACTTAAAGCATAGGAAACGAGGCAGAATGTCGACAATGAGGCACTTGGCCAAAAAGGGCGTATGCGTTTTTTCCTGAATATATTCAGGATAAAACGCATACGCCCTTTTTGGCCAACCAAGCAAGCATGAAAAGGAAATCTGCACTACAATGAAGTCTCACTGCCCCCCGGTCGAAACGGACATCTGAAACATGTGTAAAATCCAGAAAGTCAGGACAGGTCATGGAGAAGAGGGAGCCTTGTTATGCTGATGGGCGGGATGTAAATTGCCAACAGCCACTCTGGAGAAGTGTATGGTGTTTCCTGAAACACGTAGGAAACAAAGCAACACAGCCTATGGCAATTCCACTTAGGGTCCTATAGCTTAGGGAAATTAAAATCAAAAACACACAGCCACCCCAAAGTTTGGGACGACTCTGTTTACAAGAACCTCGTCTACGGTACAAGTTATATATCCGAGAAAGCAAAAAATGGATAAAGAAATTGTGGTACGTACGTACAATGGAATATCACTCAGCAATGAGATCTACGTCATCAGGCCCGTAGCGGCATAATGAGTGGATTCCGGTACGACGATTCTACGAGAAATAAGTCACACAGAAAAAGAAACATCATAAGATATCACTAATACACGGAACGTAAACTTGGCTACACATGAACTGAAATAGAAAACAGAACAGGGTCTCAAATTTAGAAAACCAACTTATGCTTGCTTATGGGGAAAGGTGAGTTGGGGTGCTGCATAAAACCAGAGATTGAAATTAGTACAGATACCGTTCCATAAGCCAAATATATAATACACAAGACCTACTCCTTGCTCAACGAATTGGACTCAACACCCCTTATTCAACGCCTGGGAATATACCTGACAAGTCAGAATCTTAAGACCCATGGATTTATATGTCTCCATAAGGAAATCAAGCGTGTGTACATTGGCCTAAATGCAGCAGTGAAAATCCGATAAATCCCATTATCAAAAAAATTTCACAAACAAAACACAATGACAGTGAAATAGAGAGCATTTCTCTAAATAATTCATTGAGGGCTTGTGATGCAACCTGATTTACCACATCTACACCCAGAGCTGGGTGAGACATAAGGCTGGACACTTCAGGCTGATAGCATTGGTGAGGTTTGGTGAGCAAATGCAGGCCTTTTGAAGTAATACTGCATGGTAGCCATTCCATGGGTCCCAACTCTCCAGGTTTAAAGGATTCTTCCTTCAGCTAAAACATGCATGGGAAACACAGAGTATGGTCCACCGTGTGATTGGGAAACGTTTTCAAATGCATCTCAGGTTTCGTCCCCTGGTACTCGGGTTCACCGTTCCATACGCTTTACTAACACTCTCCCCACTTGGAGAGTCAGTGCCTTTTACCTCCTGTTTGGCACAGTTTGCAATTTCTGCGCAAGATGAACAGGAATAGGGAGAAGCAATGAGAGACTAGCTGTAGGTGTCTGCACGGGCAAATGGAACGCTCATTTCCCACCAGGAAGAGGAATTAACCATAGGCTCTGCGTGCCCTGGTGGAACCAGATTAGGTCCTGAAGCAATCCTTCGGTTTTGCGGCCAGCTCACAAGAAAGCGAGTTAAAGAAAGGAGCTCAGGGGCACTATAATTCACAAACCTGCAGAGTTATGAATGACAGCTATCGTCCAAAAATGTATTGAAGTAAGTCTTCGAAGAGGACTTGAAAGCGGGGCAGAATTTCAGGAAAACGATTTCAGGGTGTAGACTGGAATTGCACTTAAAGCATAAAAAAAGGGGCACAATGTCCACAATGATGCACTTGGCCAAAAAGGGCGTATGCGTTTTTTCCTGAATATATGGCCCTTTTTGGCCAACCAAGCAAGCGTGTAAAGGAAATCTGCACTACAATGAAGTCTCACTGCCCCCCGGTCAAAAGGGGCATCTGAAAAAAGTGTAAAATCCAGAAAGGCAGGACAGGTCATGGAGAACAGGGAGCCTTGTTATGCTGATGGGCGGGATGTAAATTGCCAACAGCCACTCTGGAGAAGAGTATGGGGTTTCCTGAAACACGTAGGAAACAAAGCAACACAGCCTATGGCACTTCCACTTATGGTCCTATAGCTTAGGGAAATTAAAATCAAAAACACACAGCCGCCCCAAAGTTTGGGACGGCTCTGTTTAAAAGAACCTCGTTTACGGTACAAGTTAAATATCCGAGATAGCAAAAAATGGATAAAGAATTCGTGGTACGCACGTACAATTGAATATCACTCAGCAATGAAATCTACTTCATCAGGCCCGTAGCGGCATAATGAGTGGATTCAGGTACGATGATTCTATGAAAAATATGTCACACAGAAAAAGAAACATCATAAGATATCACTAATACACGGAATGTAATCTTGGCTACACATGAACTGAATTACAAAACAGAACAGGGTCTCAAATTTAGAAAACCATCTTATGCTTGCTTATGGGGAAAGGTGAGTTGGGGTGCTGCATAAAACAAGACATGGAAATTAGCACAGATACCGTTCCATAGGCCAAATATATAATAGACAAGACATACTCCTTGCTCAACGAAATGGACTCAACACCCCATATTCAACGCCTGGGAATATACCTGACAAGTAATAATCTTAAAACCCATGGATTTATATTTCTTCCTAAGGAAATCAAGCGTGTGTACAGCGGCCTAAATGCAGCAGTGAAAATCCGATAAATCCCATTATCAAAATAAATTTCAAATACAAAACACAATGATAGTGAAATAGAGAGCAATTCTTAAATAATTCATTCAGGCCTTGTGATGCAACCTGGATTTACCACATCTACACCCAGAGCTGGGTGAGTCATAAGGCTGGACACTTCAGGCTGATAGCATTGGTGAGATTCGGTGAGCAAACGCAGACCCTTTGAAGTCATACTCCATGGTACCCATTCCATGGGTCCCAACTCTCCAGGGTTAAGGGATCCTTCCTTCAGCTAAAACATGCATGGGAAACCCAGGGTATGGTCCACCGTGTGATTGGGAAACGTTTTCAAATGCATCTCAGTTTTCGAACCCTGATACTCGGGTTCACCATTCCAGACGCTTTACTAACACTCTCCCCACTTGGAGAGTCAGTGCCTTTAACCTCCTGTTTGGCACACTTTGCAATTTCTGCGCACGATGAACAGGAATAGGGAGAACCAATGAGAGACTAGCTGTAGGTGTCTGCACGGGCAAATGGAACGCTCATTTCCCACCAGGAAGAGGAATTAACCAAAGTTTCAGCATACCCTGCCGGAAACAGATTAGGGCCTGAAGCAATCCTGCGTTTTTGTCGCTGCTCACAAGAAAGCGAGTTGAAGAAAGGAGCTCAGGGGCACTGTAATTCACAAACCTGCAGAGTTATGAATGACAGCCATTGTCCAAAAATGTACTGAAGTAAGTCTTCGAAGAGGACTTGAAAGCGGGGCAGAATTTCAGGAAAACGATTTCAGGGGGTATACTGGAATTGCACTAAAAGCATAGGAAAAGAGGCAGAATGTCGACAATGATGCACTTGGCCAAAAAGCGCGTATGCGTTTTTTCCTGAATATATTCAGGAAAAGACGCATACGCTCTTTTTGGCCAACCAAGCAAGCGTGTAATGGAAATCTGCACTACAATGAAGTCTCACTGCTGCCCGGTCAAAAGGGCCATCTGAAAAAAGTGTAAAATCCAGAAAGGCAGGACAGGTCATGGAGAACAGGGAGCCTTGTTATGCTGATGTGCGGGATGTAAATTGCCAACAGCCACTCTGGAGAAGTGTATTGTGTTTCCTGAAACACGTAGGAAACAAAGCAACACAGCCTATGGCACTTCCACTTAGGGTCCTATAGCTTAGGGAAATTAAAATCAAAAACACACAGCCACCCCAAAGTTTGGGATGGCTCTGTTTACAAGAACTTCGTCTACGGTACAAGTTACATATCGGAGAAAGCTAAAAATGGATAAAGAAGTTATGGTACGCACGTAAAATGGAATATCACACATCAATGAAATCTATGTCATCAGGCCCGTAGCGGCATAATGAGTGGATTCAGGTACGATGATTCTACGAGAAAGAAGTCACACAGAAAAAGAAACATCATAAGATATCACTAATACACGGAATGTAAATTTGGCGACACATGAACTGAATTACAAAACAGAACAGGGTCTCAAATTTTGAAAACCAGCTTATGCTTGCTTATGGGGAAAGTTGAGTTGGGGTGCTGCATAAAACCAGAGATTGAAATTAGCACAGATACCGTTCCATAAGCCAAATATATAATAGACAAGACCTACTCCTTGCTCAACGAAATGGACTCAACACCCCATATTCAACGCCTGGGAAGATACCTGACAAGTAAGAATCTTAAAACCCATGGATTTATATGTTTCCATAAGGAAATCATGCATGTGAACAGCGGCCTAAACGCAGCAGTGAAAATCCGATAAATCCCATTATCAAAATAAGTTTCAAAAACAAAACACAATGACAGTGAAATAGAGAGCAATTCTTAAATAATTCATTCAGGGCTTGTGATGCAACCTGGATTTACCACATCTACACCCAGAGCTGGGTGAATCATAAGGCCGGACACATTGGGCTGATAGCATTGGTGAGGTTCGGTGAGCAAACGCAGATCCTTTGAAGTCATACTGCATGGTCCCCATTCCATGGGTCCCAACTCTCCAGGTTTAAGGGATTCTTCCTTCAGCTAAAACTTGCATGGGAAACCCAGAGTATGGTCCACCGTGTGATTGGGAAATGTTTTCAAATGCATCTCAGGTTTCGTCCCCTGATACTCGGGTTCACCGTTCCAGACGCTTTACTAACACTCTCCCCACATGGAGAGTCAGTGCCTTTAACTTCCTGTTTGGCACAGTTTGCAATTTCTGCACAAGATGAACAGGAATAGAGAGAACCATTGAGAGACTAGCTGTAGGTGCCTGCACGGGCAAATGGAACGCTCGTTTCCCACAAGGAAGGGGAATTAGCCAAAGGCTCAGTGTGCCCTGCCAGAACAAGATTAGGGCCTGAAGCAATCCTGCAGTTTTGCGGCCAGCTCACCAGAAAGCGAGTTGAAGAAAGGAGCTCAGGGGCACTGTAATTCACAAACCTGCAGAGTTATAAATGACAGCTATCATCCAAAAATATATTGAAGTAAGGCTACAAAGAGGACTTGAACGTGGGGCAGAATTCCAGGACTACGATTTCAGGAGGTAGACGGGAAATCCTCTGAAAGTATAGGAAAAGAGTCAGAATGTCGACAATGATGCACTTGGTCAAAAAGGGCATATGCATTTTTTCCAGGGCCCTCATTAAAGAGGGTTGGAGGCTCCCAGTATGCTTCAGTGGCCAACAGAAGTCCCACGTCGCCAAGGCGACGTGAGCCAGCCATGCAGGAGTGACCTCACATCAGAGGGCCCACCTCACAGAAGGGTAAGGAACCCAGGAATGATCAGACCCTCACCAGAGTGCCCACAACAGCAAGGGGCTGGGAACCAGGCAGGAGTGTCCTCACACCCGTGGGACCACATCATCGAAATTTGAGGTACCCAGTACATGTGGCCTCAAACCAGAGGACCCACATCACCATGGGTCTCGGAGTGAGGCAGGCAGGATTAACCTCCCAACACATGGCCCATTGTATAAAAAAGGTGAGGAATCCAGCCGTTGGAACATCCCAGCAGGCGGCCCAGATCACCGAGGCTATGGGATCCAGGCAGTGATGAACTCACAACAGAGGGCCCTCATCGTGATACTGTAAGCAACCCAGCCGTTGTGACCTCAGAGCACAAGGCCCACATCCCCATGGGGGAGGGAACCAAGCAGGAGTGTCATCGCACCAGTGGGCACACATCAGAAAATGTGGGGAGCCCAGCAGTTAGGGCCAGACGCCAGAGGGCCCTCATCACTGAGGAGAGGAGGCTCCCAGCAAGCTCCAACTGCTACCAGAGGGCTGACGTCGCCAATGCGGTGTGTGCCAGCCAGGCAGGAGTGACCTCAGAGCAGAGGGCCAACCACACAAAAGTGTGAGGAACCCAAAGAGGATCAGACTCTCACCAGAGGGCCCACATCACCAAGGGAATGGAAACCAGGCAGGAGTGTCCTCACACCAGTGGGGCCACATCACCGAAATGTGATGGACCCAGCACACATGGCCTCAAACTAGAGGACACACATCACCAAGGGGCTGGGAGTGAGGCAGGCAGGAGGAGCCTCAAAACAGAGGGCCCATAGAATAAAAAAGGTGAGGAATCCCGCAGTTGGAACCTCCCAGCAGGCGGCCAGGAGCAGCGAGGATATGGGATCCAGGCCTGACTGAACACAAAACAGCGGGCCCTCATCATGAAACTGTGAGCAACCCAGCCGTTGGGGCCTCAGAGCAGAAGGCCCACATTCCCATGTGGTTGGGAACCTGGCAGGAGTGTACTCGCACCACAGGGCGCACATCAGAGAATATTGGGAGCCCAGAAGTTAGGGCCTGACGCCAGAGGGCCCTCATCACCGAGGAGAGGAAGCTCCCAGCAGGCTCCAACTGCCACAAGAGGGCCAACGTTGCCAAGGCGGGGTGTGCCAGCCAGGCAAGAGTGACCTCACAGCAGAGAGTCCACCTCACAGAATGGTGAGGAACCCAGCCAGGATCAGACTCTCACCAGAGGGCCCACATCACCAAGGGGATAGGAACCAGGCAGGAGTGTCCTCACACCAGTGGGGCCACATAATCGAAAGGTGAGGGACCCAGCACACGTAGCCTCAAACCAGAGGACACACATCACCAAGGGGCTGGGAGTCAGGCAGGCAGGAGGAGTCTCAAAACAGAGGGCCCATAGAAGAAAAAAGTGAGGAATCCCACAGTTGGAACCTCCCCGCAGGCAGCCAGGAGCAGCGAGGCTATTGGATCCAGGGCGGAGTGAACTCACACCAGAGGACCCTCATCATGAAACTGAGCAACCCACCGTTGGGACCTCAGAGCAGAAGGCCCACATTCCCATGGGGTTGGGAACCTGGCAGGAGTGTAGTCGCACCACAGGGCGCACAGCAGAAAGTTTTGGGAGCCCAGGAGTTAGGGTCTGATGCCAGAGGGCCCTCATTACCGAGGGGTGGAGATCCCCAGCAGGCACCAACTCCCAACTGAGGGCCCACGTCGCCAAGGTGATGTGTGCCAGCCAGGCAGGAGTGACCTCACAGCAGAGGGTCTACCTCACAGAAGGGTGAGGAAACCAGCCAGGATAAGACTCTCACCAGAGAGCCCACATCACCAAGGGGATCGGAAAAAGGCAGGAGTGTCCTCACACCAATGTGGCCACATTATAGAAAGGTGAGGAACCCAGCACATGTGGCCTAAACCAGAGGACCCACATTTCCAAGGTGCTCCAAGTGAGGCAAGCAGGAGTAGCCTAACAACACAGGGCCCACAGAATAAAAAATGTGAGGAATCCAGCAGTTTGAACCTCCCAGCAGGTGGCCCAGAGCACGGAGTCTATGGGATCCAGGCCACAGTGAACTCACAGCAGAGGGCCCACATCATGAAACTGTGAGCAACCCAGCCAGTGGAACCTCACAGCAGAAGGCCCACATCCCCATGGGGATAGGAACCTCGCAGGAGTGTCCTCGCACAACTTAACACGTATCAGAAAATGTGGGAACCCAGCAGTTAGGGCCTGACGCCAGAGGGCCCTCATCACCGAGGAGAGGAGGCTACCAGCAGGCTCCAAATGCCACCAGAGGGCCGACGTCACCAAGGCAATGGGAGAAAGCCAGGCAGGAGTTACCTCACAGAAGAGGGCCCACCTCACAGAAGTGTGAGGAACCCAACCAGGATCAGACTCTAACCAGAGGGCCCACATCACCAAGGGGATGGAAACCAGGCAGGAGTGTCCTCACACCAGTGGGGCCACATCAGCCAAAGGTGAGGAACACAGCACATGTGGCCTCAAATAAGGGGACACACATCACGAAAGGGCTGGGAGTGAGGCATGCAGGAGGAGACTCACAACAGAGGGCCCATAGAATAAAAAGGTGAGGAACCCCGCAGTTGGAAGCTCCAAGCAGGTGGCCCAGAGCACTGAGGCTATGGGATCCATGCCGGAGTGAACTCACAGTAGACGGCCCACATTCTGACACTGTGAGAAACCCAGCCGTTGGGAGCCCAGAGCAGAAAGCCAACATCCCCATGGGGATGGGACCCTGGCAGGAGTGTACTCGCACGACAGGGCGCACATCAGAAAATTTTGGGAGCCCATGAGTTAGGGCCTGACGCCAGAGGGTCCTCATTACCGAGGGGAGGAGACTCCCAGCAGGCACCAACTCCCAAATGAGGGCCCACATCGCCAAGGTGACGTGTGCCAGCCAGGCAGGAGTGACCTCACAGCAGAGGGTCTACCTCACAGAAGGGTGAGGAATCCAGCCAGGATCAGACTCTCACCAGAGGACCCCCATCACCAAGTGGATGGGAACCAGGCAGGAGTGTCCTCACACCAGTGGGGCCACATCAATAAAGGTGAGGAAACCGGCACATGTGGCCTCAAACCAGAGGACCTACATCACAAAGGGGCTGGGAGTGAGTCAGGAAGGAGGAGCATGAAAACACAGGACCCAAAGAATAGAAAAGGTAAGGAATCCAGCAGTAGGAACCTCCCAGCAGGTGGCTCAGAGCACAGAGTCTATGGGATCTAGGCCTGAGTGAACTAACACCAGAGAGCCAACATCATGAAACGGTGAACAACACAGGTGTTGGGACCTTAGAGCAGAAGGCCCACATGCCCATGGGGATGGGAACCTGGCAGGAGTGCCCTCGCACCAGTTAGCACGTATCAGAAAATGTGGGAACCCAGCAGTTAGGGCCTGATGCCAGAGGGCCTCATCACCGAGGGGAGGAGGCTCCCAGCAGGCTCCAACTGCCACCAGAGGTCCGACGTCACCAAGGAGGGGTGTGCTAGCCAGGCAGGAGTGACCTCAGAGAAGAGGGCCCACCTCACAGAAGTGTGAGGAACCCAACCAGGATCAGACTCTCGCCGGAGGGACCACATCACCAAGGGGATGGGAAGCAGGCAGGAGTGTCCTCACACGAGTGGGGCCACATCATCAAAAGATGAGGAACCCATCACATGTGGCCTCAAACCAGAGGACGCACATCACCAAGGGGCTGGGAGTGAGGCAGGTGTCTGGAGGGGCACATTTAACTCTAATTTCCCACCAGTAAGAGGAATTAACCAAAGGCTCAGAGTGCTGTGCCACACCCTGATTACGGCCTGAAGCAAACCTGCGGTTTTCTGGCCAGCTTTCAAGGAAACGAGTTAAGAAAGGAAATCACGGGCACTGTAATTCACAAACCTGCAGAGTTATAAATCACAGCTATTGGCAAAAATATATTGAAATAAGTCTGCAAAGAGGACTTGAAAACGAGGCAGAATTGCAGGAATCATATTTCAGGAGGTAGATTGGAATTGCATTTAAAGCATGTGAAAAGCGGCAGATCTTTGACAGTGATGCACTTGGACAAACAGTGCGTATACATTTTTTCCTGAATATATTCAGGAAAAAACGCATATGCCCTTTTTGGCCAACCAAGCACTCGAGCAATGGAAATCCGTACTACAATGAAGTCTCATTTCCCATTCGTCAAAAGGGCCATTTGAAAAATGTGTAAAAACCAGAAACACAGGACAGGCCATGGAGAACAGGGAGCCTTGTTATGCTGATGGGTGGGATGTAAATTGACAACAGACACTCTGGAGATGTTTATGGTGTATCCTGAAACATCTGAAAAACAAAGCTACAGAGACTGGGGCACTTCCACTTGTGGCCCTATAGCTTAGGAAAATTAAAATCAACAAGACACAGCCAACACAAAATTTAGGGCTGCTGTGTTTACAAGAACCTCGAATCCAGTACAAATTAAATATCCCAGAAAGAAAAAAATGGATAAAGGAGTTGTGCTACTTACGTACAACGGAATATCACTCAGCAATGAAATCAATGTCATCAGGCCTGTAGCAGCAAATTGAGTGGATTTAAGTATGATGATTCTAAGAGAAATATGTCACACAGAGAAAGATAATTATCATAAGATATCACTAATAGAGGGAGTGTAAACTTGGCTACACATAAACTGAATTACAAAACCGAACAGAGTCTCACATTTAGATAAAAACTTATGCTTGCTTAAGGGGAAAGTTGAGTTGGGGTGCTGTATAAAACCAGAGCTTGAAATTAGCACACATACCGTTCCATAAGCCAAATATGTAATAGACAAGACCTACTCTTTGCTCAACGAAATAGACTCATACATGTTGTATCACTTCACACCTGTAAGAATGGGCATCATCAGAAAATCCACAAAAAACAAATGCCGGAAAGGGTGTGGAGATAAGGAACCCTCTTCCACTATTGTTGGGAATGTAAATTGATACAGTCACTGTGGAGAACATTATGGAGTTTCTTATAAAACTAAGAATAGAATTACCATATGATACAGCAATCCCACTACTGGGCATATACCCAGACAAAACCATAAATCAAAAAGAGACATTCACCGCAATGTTCATTGCATCACTATTTACAATATCCAGGTAATGGAAGCAACCTAAATGCCCACAGACAGACGAATGCATAAAGATGTGGTACAAATATAAAATGGAATATTACTAAGCCATAAAAAGGAATGAAATTGGGTCATTTGTAGAGACGTTGATGGATCTAGAGACTGTCATACAGAGTGAAGTAAGTCAGAAATAGAAAAACAAATCTTGTATATTAATGCATATATGTGGAACCTAGAAAAATTATACAGATGAACCGTTTTTTAAGGCAGAAATAGAGCAACAGATGTAGACAACAAACGTATGGACACCAAGGGGGGAAAGCTGTTGGGGGGTGGTTGTGGGAGGATTGAGAGATTGGGATTGGCATGTATACATTTATATGTATAAAATAGATAACCAAAAAGAACCTGCTGTATAAAAAAATAAAATAAAATTCAAAATTACAAAAAGTAAAACAGAAAAAATATTCTTCCCTTCACATACATGTATTTATATGAATAAATTATTTCCATGCTTATATCTGTAAATACAAAAAAGAGGAATAAAATCTACCTTGAACCAAAAATGAAAAAAAGAAAAAAAAAACAGAACCCACCAGTTACACAGAGGAAAACCGTATCAGGGCACTTGCTCCAGTTGTAAACAATTCTGAAGTTGGCCAGTGGTGGGGAATCATCTCCCATTCAGCCAGCAGGCCCCACGCAACAAGCGTCCTCATTGCAAAGCTGGGGGACCGTGCCGAGGCATCTGTGAGTAAATGTGGGCCGAGCCCCAGGCCAGCTGCTGCTGAAATGTTCCCACCCTTCCCAGGTAAAACACCTGAATATGTACAAGGACTTGAAAGCCTAGAGGAAGGGCCATGGAGCCACATGAGCGACAGCATGCCAGCCGACTTGGTGCCTGCAGGCCAGCCAGGATGGTCCTGGCCCTGGGTGCTCTTCTGGAAGCTTTCCATTTCCCTGCCTGAGATACCCCTGCTGTCCGGGCCCCCACTGCTTTCTTCCTCACTCACCTCTGCCCAGGGAGAAATTCCAGAGGCAGGTATGGGTGACACATCCTCTTCTTTAGCAGGTGGCATCTTGGTAACTGCTGCAGAAAGTCCAGCAGAGCCCCACTCACACTGGGCCACCCACAAAGCCGTGGCCTCTCACTCCCTCCCACCAGTCCAGCCCCGAGACTGCTGACAGGGCAGAGAAAATGGCATCAGGCACAGCTGCAGGGGCTCTTGCTGCCTGGAGCGGTGTTTATATTGATCTCAAACAGGCACACTTGGGGAGGGCTGGCCGGCACGGTCAGGCTTCCCAGGCCAGCCAATAATCACCCCTCAGGTGCTCACAGTTGCAGAAACTGGAACTTGCTGAATCGGCCAGGTCCAAGGAACAGGTGTGGGCTCCTGAGAGTCAGGATAGACAAGGGGTTGCAGCTCTGGCTTGTTTTCTAATTATATTATCTGGCCCATGAGTGGGAGACAACTTCAAGAAAACCCTCTCCTAATGAGAGGAACCCAGGAGTCAGGGAGAGGAGGGGTGGGTGGTGGGTCTAGACAGAGGCCTGGCGCCCCAGGTGCAGTGGAAGTCTCTGGAAGACCAGGTGGAGGGAGGCCACACAGAGTGATGCCCAGGGTCACAGACCTGTTGGAGCTGCTGTTTCTTAGTTCAAGTCCTGCTCTGAGGTGCTCTGTGTCAGATCTGAGTGACAGGTGAGCTGGAAGTGCTCTGCAATGAGGGCGATGTGCATGGTACCTGTGTGCCCAGCCCTGCCAGGGTAACTGCAAGGGTAGCTCTGTATCCTGGGAGGGGCCTGACCATGAGAGCCCCATGGGCTGCAGGGGAACCTGCCCAGGGAACCCCATATCCTGGGAGGGGCCTGAACAGGAGAGCACCGTGGGCTGCGGTGGGGGTGGGGTACCTGCCCAGGTGAGCTCCATATCCTGGGATTGGCCTGACCTCGAGAGCCCCATGGGCTGCTGGAGTCCTGGTAAAGGATGTCAGGACAGTCAGTGAAGCCACCGAGGATATACCTCCAGTAGTTCCTAAATCCTACACCCTGCTGGTCATTCTACCAACCACCGGGACATGGTATTCTGTATTAGTCTTCAATGATGCCTTCTTTTGTATTCTATTAGTCCCAGAGTCACAAGAAATTTTGGCTTGTGAGTGGCAGGACTCAACATACAACTAAAACAATACTTCTGGACCGTGTTGCCCCAAGGGTTCAAAAATTCCCACACCATCTTTGAGGAAAGCTCAGCTAAAGACCTAAAAGTTCTACCTCTGGAAAAGGAAACACTCCTTCAATATGCAGACGACATTCTGATCGCCAGCCCTACTAAGGAGACCTCTGAACTACCAAGCCAATAAAGGATAGAAGTTGTCAAATAAAAAGCTCAAATATCACAGACTACGGTGACCTGCCTGGGCTTCATTCTCACAGAAGGTCGGAGAAGCCCATCTCAGGAAAGGGAAGAAACAATTTACAGCCTTACCCATTTCTAAAACTAGAAGACAGCTTAGGGGTTCCTGGGGAGGCCAGGGTTGGTGCTTCTGGATCCCTAACTACAGTCTACTAGCTGGGCCTCTATATGAAACACTGAAAGGAAAAGATGATGATCCTTTTGAATAGAATCCAGAAGTGGCCTTTCAAGAATGGAAAGAGCAGTCAATTCAGACCCTTGCCCTGGAACTCCCTAATTTAGCTAAACCCTTTGACCTTTACATTCCTGGTGAATGGTGAATCGCTATTGGATTATTAGTGCAAAAACTGGGACCACTTGAAATGGAACAATGCAAGAATGCCATCCCGGTAGGACAAACTACGGTCACCAATGGGCTTGGCCCACCGCCACATCTGGCCAAGATACTGGCGGTATCTGAAAACCTGGAAATCAGCAGCACAAAAGGCCACCTCCCTCCTAAGGGAAAAGGACCCCACGTGGTGATTCTAAGCCCCAACCATGCCCTGAAGTTGCAGGGTTTGCTCCGTGGGCACACTGACCTCGAGTGAGGAGGCCCTCCAACTCCAACCTCCAGAGAGATAACCGGGGTAAAGGTGCACCATGACGACTCATGTGACCATCACTTGACCTGGAGTTTCTCTCATAAAACAACAAGAGTGTGTCCCAAAAGAGTAGACTACTGCTTGCAGGACTTACTGCACCCAGAGCGGACCTAATAATCTTGGCGGGGGAAACGTATATCACGCTGTCACCATAGAAGAGCCTACAGACACTGTGATGATGGTGGCCAATAAGACCGGCTGGACTCCTGTTTACTTCAAAAGGCTGTTGACTCAGTGGCCATCATGGTCCTTCATCACCACTGACCCTGGGCTGTCTGGGAGTTGAGCAGGCAGGGTCCTGACACCTGGTGCTGTTTTTACGTTAATTCAGGGGCCTAATTGAAGAAAGCACAGACTACTGGTCAGAGCATCTAGGCTGTCAGAAACGGTCAGCCTAAGGTGGCCGAACAAATGCGGGGCGGGGTGAAACTGGACCTCACAGCGTCACTGCACATCTCCTTCCTGGAAACTTAAAGGTCATTAGAATCTATAACACTTCCAATACTGGTGCTCAGGCGGACGAGCAGGGAGGCAGGAGGCCTGTGGGCAATCAACGTCACCTGGAGGCTGCTGGGGAGAAGTTCTGACCCTCGCCCACAGGTATGAGAGCTCCTAACTCAGCACTCAGCAGTTAGAGAAGAAGGGTCTGCACCCTCAGCACTCTAAGAATGAGGAAGGGGAAAAAAGGCAGAAGAGGGCTTTTTCCCAGGCAAAGCCCCTTAAAAATCCCTGGGAGATAAAAATAGAATCTGGGCAATAAAATAAAGTCTAACCTTTTTTATCCTTTGTGCTTTGTCTAATTTCACATGCTCCTAGGGTCCCGCATACAGAGGTTCAACAGCTGGCACTTCAGACCAGATTTCCTAGTGCGGAATGGCTGGGTCGACACATCAGCTCCTGGGGCACAGTGCACACTCCGCGATATAGAGCCTGAGCTGCAGCCAACCGGGCCCTCGAGAGCTCCGCCCCCTCCCTCCCACTGACTCTGACAGGATCTCTACACAGCAGCCCAGCCCACAGCCCACGGGGTAGCACATGCTCTCACCTCTCCATTCTCTGATCAAAATATAAAGTTTCCTTTGCTTCTGAACCAAACTCAGTCTCAATCTGTTGGCTCCAATGACACTGGGCAGGGGGACACTTGTTGGGGTCCACTCTGGAGGATCAGTAACAGAAATTGAGAACATTGTAACTTCAATGAACAGATGTGTGAGCCAAACCTTAATTAACATAGAACCGTGTATAAGGCTCGGGTAAAATAAGATGTTTCTAACACTCCCATTTGATATTTCCATCACTTTATTAGAAGCAAGTTCAGTGAAAAGGTTTGTCTTATTTGTCAGGTCAATATTAGAGAAACGAAGTGATTTCTTTCCAAGGATGTACATCTAATAATCTTGGTTAAAGCTTCAATCTTGTTTTAAATGCTTTTCCATTGAAAATGATACCTCTCTTTCAGCTCCCCCAATTCTGAGAAGTATAAAATCTTATAATTTATTATTACCAAAGGGGAAAGGTGGGAGGAGGGATAAATTACAGTTTGGGATTAACACATACACACTGCTATGTATAAAACCGATCATCAACAAGGAACTACTGTATAGCACAGGGAACTACACTCAATATTTTACAATAACCTATAAGGGGAAATCATCTGAAAAAGAATAGATATTTTTATTGACATCATCTATTAATGACAGTTAAAATGGAACGTAAGGGAAGCCGGTGGTGAGTGCTTCTGACCCTGAAGACTTCAATCATCTAAAGTTTGGACTCTGCCTACTTCCCAAGGCCCTTAATGAACATATGTGCAGCCGTAGCTTAAAAAATTCCCCAGTTTGGGTTGTGGAGAGACACTGATTTTGTAAAAGCCCTGGTGTTCTCCTCACATGAATGGGACCCTTCCTACAGCTAAAACATGCCTGTCACACCCAGAGGATGGTATACCGTCTGATCGGGAAGAGTTTGGAAAAGACATCTCATCTCCTCATCTCCTGGTGCTCGGGTTCACCCCTCCAGCGTCTTTACGAACAGTCTCCCCACTTGGAGATGTCAGCACTGTCAACATCCTGTTGCAGACAGTTTGGAATTTGTCCAGAGGATGAAGCAGAAGGAGGAGGAACAATGAGAGACAAGTCCTAGGTGTTCGGACAGGCACATGTCACTCTTATTTCCAATCAGGAAGACGAATTGACCAAAGGCTAGGGTTGCCCATGGAAACAGAATAGGGCTTGAGGTAATTCTGCTGCTTTGTGGCCAGTTCCCATAAACACAAGTTGAAAAATGGAACTCAGGGACACTAACATTCACGAAACTGCAGAGTTGAAAATATCTATCACTGAAAAATGTCTTGAGGAAAGTCAGAGAAAAGGACTTGTAAGCAATGGAGAATGGCAGGAAAGGGATTGGAAGAGGTAGAAAGGACTCGCCATTAAGCACAAGAAAAGAGGCTGAACATTGCCAACATTGCAGTTGGCTAAAAAGGGTGTATGCGTCTTTTTCTGTATGTATTCAAGAAAAGGGCATACACTTTTTTAGCCAACCAAACAGGTGGGCACTGGAAATCAATACTACAAAACATATCACTTCGCATCAGTCAGAAGAGCCTTCCTCATAAAGTGTAAACACCAGAAATGCAGGACAGGGCAAGGAGAAAAGGGAGCCCTCTGAGGCTTATACTGGAAATGTATATTGCCAACGGTCACTCTGGAGAAGTGTATTGTGTTTACTAAAGCATCTAAAAAATGAGCTACAGAGCACAGGGCACTTGCACTCATGGACGTATATCTTGGGAAAAACAAAAATCGAGAGGACACAGGCACCCCAATGTTTACCGCCTCTATGTTTAAAAGATCCTCGACTAGGATATAATTTATATGTCTCTGGAGGGAAAAAATGGATAGAGATGTGGCACTTATGTAGAGTGGAATATTACTCAGCCTGGAAATCAATGAAATATGGCCAGTTGTAACAACCACAGAGGAGTTACGTATGATCATTCGAAGTCACCTAATTCAAAAAGAAAAAGACATACGATATTACTAATACATGGAATGTAAACGTGGCTACAAATGAACTGAATTACAAAACAGAACGGGGTCTCAAATTTAGAAAACCAACATATGCTTGCTTAAGGATAAAGAAGAGTTGGGGTGCTGCATATAACCAGAGATAGAAATTAGCACAGATAACTTTCCATAAGCCAAATATGTAATAGACAAGACCTACCACTTGCTCAACGAAATGGACTAAACACCCCATATTCAACGCCTAGGAATACACCTGACTAGTAAGAATCTTCAAACCCATGGATTTATATGTCTCCGTAAGAGAATCAAGCGTGTGTATAGATTTATGAATGCAGCAGAGAAAATCCGATAAACCCAATTATCAAAATGAATTACAAAAACAAAACACAATGACAGTGAAATAGAGAGCTATTCTGAAATAATTCATTCAGAGCTTGTGATGCAACCTGCATTAACCACATCTGCACCAAGAGCTGAGTGAGACATAAGGTTGGACACTTCGGGCGGATAGCATTGGTGAGGTACAATGAGCAAATGCAGAACCTTTGAAGTCATACTCAATGGTACCCATTCCATGGGTCCCAACTCTCCAGGTTTAAGAGATCCTTCGTTCAGCTAAAACATGCATGGGAAACCAAAAGTATGGTCCACCATGTGACTGGGAAGCGTTTTCAAATGCATCTCAGTTTTCGTCCCCATTTACTCGTGTTCACCATTCCAGACCCTTTACTAACACTCTCTCCACATGGAGAGTCAGTGCCTTTAACGTCCTGTTTGACACAGTTTGTAAATTCTGCGCAAGGTGAACAGGAATAGGGAGAACCAATGAGAGACTAGCTGTAGGTGTCTGCACATGCAAATTTAACGCTCATTTCCCACCAGGAAGAGGAATTAACCAAAGGCTCAGCATGCCGTGCCGGAACCAGATTAGGGCCTGAAGCAATCCTGTGGCTTTGCGGCCAGCTCACAAGAGAGCGAGTTGAAGAAAGGAGCTCAGGGGCACTGTAATTCACAAACCTGCAGAGATATAAATGACAGCTATCATCCAAAAATGTATTGAAGGAAGGCTGCGAAGAGGACTTGAAAGCGGGGCAGAATTGCAGGAAAACGATTTCAGGGGGTAGACTGGATTTGCATTTAAAGCACAGGAAAAGAGGGGGAACGTCGACAATGATGCACTTGGCCAAAAAGTGCGTATGTGTTTTTTCCTGAATATCCCAGGAAAAAACGCATACGCACTTTTTGGCCAACGAAGCAAGCATGTTAAAGAAATCTGCACTACAATGAAGTCTCACTGCCCCCCGGTCAAAAGGGCCATCTGAAAAAAGTGTAAAATCCAGAAAGGCAGGACAGGTCATGGCGAACAGGGAGCCTTGTTCTGCTGATGGGCGGGATGTAAATTGCCAACAGCCACTCTGGAGAAGTGTATGGTGTTTCATGAAACACGTAGGAAACAAAGCAACACAGCCTATGGCACTTCCACTTAGGGTCCTATAGCTTAGGGAAATTAAAATCAAAAACACACAGCCACCCCAAAGTTTGGGACGGCTCTGTTTACAAGAACCTCGTCTACGGTACAAGTTAAATATCCGAGAAAGCAAAAAATGGATAAAGAAGTTGTGGTATGTACGTACAATGGAATATCACTCAGCCATGAGATCTACGTCATCAGCCCCTTAGCGGCATAATGAGTGCATTCAGGTACGACGATTCTACGAGAAATAAGTCACACAGAAAAAGAAACCTCATAAGATATCACTAATACATGGAACGTAAACTTGGCTACACATGAACTGAATTACAAAACAGAACAGGGTCTCAAATTTAGAAAACCAACTTATGCTTGCTTATGTGGAAAGGTGAGTTGAGGTGCTGCATCAAACCAGAGATTGAAATTAGCACAGATACCGTTCCATAAGCCAAATATATAAGAGACAAGACCTACTCCTTGCTCAACGAAATGGACTCAACACCCCATATTCAAGGCCTGGGGATATACCTGACAAGTAAGAATCTTAAGACCCATGGATTTATATGTCTCCATAAGGAAATCAAGCGTGTGTACAGCGGCCTAAACGCAGCAGTGAAAATCCGATAAATCCCATTATCAAAATAAAATTCACAAACAAAACACAATGACAGTGAAATAGAGAGCAATTCTTAAATAATTCATTCAGGGCATGTGATGCAACCTGGATTTCCCACATCTACACCTAGAGCTGGGTGAGACATAAGGCTAGACACTTCGCGCTGATAGCATTGGTGAGGTACGTTGAGCAAACGCAGACCCTTTGAAGTCATACTGCATGGTACCCATTCCATGGGTCCCAACTCTCCAGGTTTAAGGGATTCTTCCTTCAGCTGAAACATGCATGGGAAACACAGAGTATGGTCCACCGTGTGATTGGGAAACGTTTTCAAATGCATCTCAGGTTTCGACCCATTGTACTCGGGTGCACCGTTCCAGACGCTTTACTAACACTCTCCCCACATGGAGAGTCAGTGCCTTTAACCTCCTGTTTGGCACAGTTTGCAATTTCTGCGCAAGATGAACAGGAATAGGGAGAACCAATGAGAGACTAGCTGTAGGTGTCTGCACGGGCAAATGGAACGCTCATTTCCCACCAGGAAGAAGAATTAACCAAAGGCTCAGCATGCCCTGCCGGAACCAGATTAGGGCCTAAAGCAATCCAGCAGTTTTGCGGCCAGCTCAGAAGAAAGCGAGTTGAAGAAAGGAGCTCAGGGGCACTGTAATTCACAAACCTGCTGAGTTATGAATGACAGCTATCGTCCAAAAATGTATTGAAGTAAGTCTTCGAAGTGGATTTGAAAGCGGGGCAGAATTTCAGGAAAACGATTTCAGGGGGTAGACTGGAATTGCACTTAAAGCATAGGAAAAGAGGCCAAATGTCGACAATGATGCACTTGGCCAAAAAGGGCGTATGCGTTTTTTCCTGAATATATTCAGGAAAAAACGCATACGCCCTTTTTGGCCAACCAAGCAAGCGTGTCAAGGAAATCTGCACTACAATGAAGTCTCACTGCCCCCCGGTCAAAAGGGCCATCTGAAACAAGTGTAAAATCCAGAAAGGCAGGACAGGTCATGGAGAACAGGGAGCCTTGTTATGCTGATGGGCGGGATGTAAATTGCCAACAGCCACTCTGGAGAAGTGTATGGTGTTTCCTGAAACACGTAGGAAACAAAGCAACACAGCCTATGGCACTTCCACTTAGGGTCCTATAGCTTAGGGAAATTAAAATCAAAAACACACAGCCACCCCAAAGTTTGGGACGGCTCTGTTTACAAGAACCTCGTCTACGGTACAAGTTAAATATCCGAGAAAGCAAAAAATGGATAAAGAAGTTGTGGTACGTACGTACAATGGAATATCACTCAGCAATGAGATCTACGTCATCTGGCCCATAGAGGAATAATGAGTGCATTCAGGTACGACGATTCTACGAGAAATAAGTCACACAGAAAAAGAAACATCATAAGATATCACTAATACACGGAACGTAAACTTGGCTACACATGAACTGAATTACAAAACAGAACAGGGTCTCAAATTTAGAAAACCAACTTATGCTTGCTTATGGGGAAAGGTGAGTTGGGGTGCTGCATCAAACCAGAGATTGAAATTAGCACAGATACCGTTCCATAAGCCAAATATATAATAGACAAGACCTACTCCTTGCTCAACGAAATGGACTCAACACCCCATATTCAACGCCTGGGAATATACCTGAAAAGTAAGAATCTTAAGACCCATGGATTTATATGTCTCCATAAGGAAATCAAGCGTGTGTAGAGCGGCCTAAACGCAGCAGTGAAAATCCGATAAATCCCATTATCAAAATAAGTTTCACAAACAAAACACAATGACAGTGAAATAGAGAGCAATTCTTAAATAATTCATTCAGGGCTTGTGATGCAACCTGGATTTACCACACCTACACCCAGAGCTGGGTGAGACATAAGGCTGGACACTTCGGGCTGATAGCATTGGTGAGGTTCGGTGAGCAAACGCAGACCCTTTGAAGTCATACTGCATGGTAGCCATTCCATGGGTCCCAACTCTCCAGGTTTAAGGGATTCTTCCTTCAGCTAAAACATGCATGGGAAACCCAGAGTATGGTCCACCGTGTGATTGGGAAACGTTTTCAAATGCATCTCAGGTTTCGACCCCTGGTACTCGGGTGCACCATTCCAGACGCTTTACTAACACTCTCCCCACTTGGAGAGTCAGTGCCTTTAACCTCCTGTTTGGCACAGTTTGCAATTTCTGCACAAGATGAAGAGGAATAGGGAGAACCAATGACAGACTAGATGTAGGTGTCTGCACGGGCAAATGGAACACTCATTTCCCACCAGGAAGTGGAATTAACCAAAGCTCAGCGTGCCCTGCTGGAACCAGATTAGGGCCTAAAGCAATCCAGCAGTTTTGCGGCCAGCTCACAAGAAAGCGAGTTGAATAAAGGAGCTCAGGGGCACTGTAATTCACAAACCTGCAGAGTTATGAATGACAGCTATCGTCCAAAAATGTATTGAAGTAAGTCTTCGAAGTGGACTTGAAAGCGGGGCAGAATTTCAGGAAAACGATTTCAGGGGGTAGACTGGAATTGCACTTAAAGCATAGGAAAAGAGGCAGAATGTCGACAATGATGCACTTGGCCAAAAAGGGCGTATGTGTTTTTTCCTGAATATATTCAGGAAAAAACGCATACGCCCTTTTTGGCCAACCAAGCAAGCGTTTAAAGGAAATGTGCACTACAATGAAGTCTCACTGCCCCCCGGTCCAAACGGCCATCTGAAACAAGTGTAAAATCCAGAAAGGCAGGACAGCTCATGGAAAGAGGGAGCCTTGTTATGCTGATGGGCGGGATGTAAATTGCCAACAGCCACTCTGGAGAAGTGTATGGTGTTTCCTGAAACACGTAGGAAACAAAGCAACACAGCCTATGGCACTTCCACTTAGGGTCCTATAGCTTAGGGAAATTAAAATCAAAAACACACAGCCACCCCAAAGTTTGGGACGGCTCTGTTTACAAGAACCTCGTCTACGGTACAAGTTAAATATCCGAGAAAGCAAAAAATGGATAAAGAAGTTGTGGTACGCACGTACAATGGAATATCACTCAGCCATGAGATCTACGTCATCTGGCCCGTAGCGGCATAATGAGTGCATTCAGGTACGACGATTCTACGAGAAATAAGTCACACAGAAAAAGAAACATCATAAGATATCACTAATACATGGAACGTAAACTTGGCTACACATGAACTGAATTACAAAACAGAAGAGGGTCTCAAATTTAGAAAACCAACTTATGCTTGCTTATGGGGAAAGGTGAGTTGGGGTGCTGCATCAAACCAGAGATTGAAATTAGCACAGATACCGTTCCATAAGCCAAATATATAATAGACAAGACCTACTCCTTGCTCAACGAAATGGACTCAACACCCCATATTCAACGCCTGGGAATATACCTGACAAGTAAGAATCTTAAGACCCATGGATTTATATGTCTCCATAAGGAAATCAAGCGTGTGTACAACGGCCTAAATGCAGCAGTGAGAATCCGATAAATCCCATTATCAAAATAAATTTGAAAAACAGAACACAATGACAGTGAAATAGAGAGCAATTCTTAAATAATTCATTCAGGGCTTGTGATGCAACCTGGTTTTACCACATCTACACCCAGAGCTGGGTGAGACATAAGGCTGGACACTTCGGGCTGATAGCATTGGTGAGGTTCGGTGAGCAAACGCAGACCCTTTGAAGTCATACTGCATGGTACCCATTCCATGGGTCCCAACTCTCCAAGTTTAAGGGATTCTTCCTTCAGCTAAAACATGCATGGGAAACCCAGAGTATGGTCCACCATGTGATTGGGAAACGTTTTCAAATGCATCTCAGGTTTCGACCCCTGGTACTCGGGTGCACCGTTCCAGACGCTTTACTAACACTCTCCCCACATGGAGAGTCAGTGCCTTTAACCTCCTGTTTGGCACAGTTTGCAATTTCTGCACAGGATGAACAGGAATAGGGAGAACCAATGAGAGACTAGCTGTAGGTGTCTGCACGGGCAAATGGAACGCTCATTTCCCACCAGGAAGAGGAATTAACCAAAGGCTCAGCATGCCCTGCTGGAACCAGATTAGGGCCTAAAGCAATCCAGCAGTTTTGCGGCCAACTCACAAGAAAGCGAGTTGAAGAAAGGAGCTCAGGGGCACTGTAATTCACAAACCTGCAGAGTTATGAATGACATCTATCGTCCAAAAATGTATTGAAGTAAGTCTTCGAAGTGGACTTGAAAGCGGGGCAGAATTTCAGGAAAACGATTTCAGGGGGTAGACTGGAATTGCACTTAAAGCATAGGAAAAGAGGCCGAATGTCGACAATGATGCACTTGGCCAAAAAGTGCGTATGCGTTTTTTCCTGAATATATTCAGGAAAAAACGCATACGCCCTTTTTGGCCAACCAAGCAAGCGTGTCAAGGAAATCTGCATTACAATGAAGTCTCACTGCCCCCCGGTCAAAAGGGCCATCTGAAACAAGTGTAAAATCCAGAAAGGCAGGACAGGTCATGGAGAACAGGGAGCCTTGTTATGCTGATGGGAGGGATGTAAATTGCCAACAGCCACGCTGGAGAAGTGTATGGTGTTTCCTGAAACACGTAGGAAACAAAGCAACACAGCCTATGGCACTTCCACTTGTGGTCCCATAGCTTAGGGAAATTAAAATCAAAAACACACAGCCACCCCAAAGTTTGGGACGGCTCTGTTTACAAGAACCTCGTCTACGGTACAAGTTAAATATCCGAGAAAGCAAAAAATGGATAAAGAAGTTGTGGTACGCACGTACAATGGCATATCACTCAGCCATGAGATCTACGTCATCTGGCCCGTAGCGGCATAATGAGTGCATTCAGGTACGACGATTCTACGAGAAATAAGTCACACAGAAAAAGAAACATCATAAGATATCACTAATACACGGAACGTAAACTTGGCTACACATGAACTGAATTACAAAACAGAACAGGGTCTCAAATTTAGAAAACCAACTTATGCTTGCTTATGGGGAAAGGTGAGTTGGGGTGCTGCATCAAACCAGAGATTGAAATTAGCACAGATACCGTTCCATAAGCCAAATATATAATAGACAAGACCTACTCCTTGCTCAACGAAATGGACTCAACACCCCATATTCAACGCCTGGGAATATACCTGACAAGTAAGAATCTTAAGACCCATGGATTTATATGTCTCCATAAGGAAATCAAGCGTGTGTACAGCGGCCTAAACGCAGCAGTGAAAATCCGATAAATCCCATTATCAAAATAAATTTGAAAAACAAAACACAATGACAGTGAAATAGAGAGCAATTCTTAAATAATTCATTCAGGGCTTGTGATGCAACCTGGATTTACCACACCTACACCCAGAGCTGGGTGAGACATAAGGCTAGACACTTCGGGCTGATAGCATTGGTGAGGTTCGGTGAGCAAACGCAGACCCTTTGAAGTCATACTGCATGGTAACCATTCCATGGGTCCCAACTCTCCAGGTTTAAGGGATTCTTCCTTCAGCTAAAACATGCATGGGAAACCCAGAGTATGGTCCACCTTGTGATTGGGAAACGTTTTCAAATGCATCTCAGGTTTCGTACCCTGGTACTCGGGGTCACCGTTCCAGACGCTTTACTAACACTCTCCCCACTTGGAGAGTCAGTGCCTTTAACCTCCTGTTTGGCACAGTTTGCAATTTCTGCGCAAGATGAACAGGAATAGGGAGAACCAATGAGAGACTAGCTCTAGGTGTCTGCACGGGCAAATGGAACGCTCATTTCCCACCAGGAAGAGGAAATAAGCAAAGGCTCAGCGTGCGCTGCCGGAACCAGATGAGGGCCTGAAGCAATCCTGCGGTTTTGCGGCCAGCTCACAAGAAAGCGAGTGGAAGAAATGAGCTCAGGGGCACTGTAATTCACACACCTGCAGTGTTATGAATGACAGCTATCGTCCAAAAATATATTGAAGTAAGTCTTCGAAGAGGACCTGAAAGCGGGGCAGAATTTGAGGAAAACGATTTCGGGAGTAGACTGGAATTGCACTTAAAGCATAGGAAAAGAGGCAGAATGTCGACAATGATGCACTTGGCCAAAAAGGGCGTATGCGTTTTTTCCTGAATATATCCAGGAAAAAACGCATACGCCCTTTTTGGCCAACCAAGAAAGCGTTTAAAGGAAATGTGCACTATAATGAAGTCTCACTGCCCCCCGGTCCAAACGGCCATCTGAAACAAGTGTAAAATCCAGAAAGGCAGGACAGCTCATGGAAAGAGGGAGCCTTGTTATGCTGATGGGCGGGATGTAAATTGCCAACAGCCACTCTGGAGAAGTGTATGGTGTTTCCTGAAACACGTAGGAAACAAAGCAACACAGCCTATGGCACTTCCACTTAGGGTCCTATAGCTTAGGGAAATTAAAATCAAAAACACACAGCCACCCCAAATTTTGGGACGGCTCTGTTTACAAGAACCTCGTCTACGGTACAAGTTAAATATCCGAGAAAGCATAAAATGGATAAAGAATTTGTGGTACGCACGTACAATGGAATATCACTCAGCCATGAGATCTACGTCATCTGGCCCGTAGCTGCATAATGAGTGCATTCAGGTACGACGATTCTACGAGAAATAAGTCACACAGAAAAAGAAACATCATAAGATATCACTAATACACGGAACGTAAACTTGGCTACACATGAACTGAATTACAAAACAGAACAGGGTCTCAAATTTAGAAAACCAACTTATGCTTGCTTATGGGGAAAGGTGAGTTGGGGCGCTGCATCAAACCAGAGATTGAAATTAGCACAGATACCGTTCCATAAGCCAAATATATAATAGACAAGACCTACTCCTTGCTCAACGAAATGGACTCAACACCCCATATTCAACGCCTGGGAATATACCTGTCAAGTAAGAATCTTAAGACCCATGGATTTATATGTCTCCATAAGGAAATCAAGCGTGTGTACAGCGGCCTAAACGCAGCAGTGAAAATCCGATAAATCCCATTATCAAAATAAATTTCACAAACAAACACAATGACAGTGAAATAGAGAGCAATTCTTAAATAATTCATTCAGGGCTTGTGATGCAACCTGGATTTACCACACCTACACCCAGAGCTGGGTGAGACATAAGGCTGGACACTTTGGGCTGATAACAGTGGTGAGGATCTTAGAGCAAATACAGACCCTTTGAAGTCATACTGCATGGTACCCATTCTATGGGTCCCAACTCTCCAGGTTTAAGGGATTCTTCCTTCAGATAAAAGATGCATGAGAATCCCACAGTATGGTCCACCGTGTGACCGGGAAGTATTTTTAAATGCATCTCAGTTTTCGTCCCCTGGTGCTCGGGTTCACCATTCCAGAAGCTTTACTAACACTCTTCCCACTTGGAGAGTCAGTGCCTTTACCCTCCTGTTTGGCACACTTTGCGATTTCTGCGCAAGATGAAGAGCAATAGGGAGAACCCATGAGAGACTAGCTGTAGATTTCTGCACGGGCAAATTTAACGCTCATTTTCCACTAGGAAGAGGAATTAAACAAAGCTCAGCATGCCGTGCCGAATCCAGATTAGGGCCTGAAGCAAACCTGCGGTTTTGCGGCCAGCTCACAAGAAAGCGAGTTGAAGAAAGGAGCTCAGGGGCACTGTAATTCACAAACCTGCAGAGTTATAAATGACAGTTATCGTCCAAAAATATACTGAAGTAAGGCTGTGAAGAGGACTTGAGAGCGGGGCAGAATTGCAGGAAAACGATTTCAGGGGATAGACTGGAATTGCATTTAAAGCATAGGAAAAGAGGCAGAACGTCGACAATGATGCACTTGGCCAAAAAGGGCATATGCTTTTATTCCTGAATATATTCAGGAAAAAAACGCATACGCAATTTTTGGCCCCCAAGCAAGCATGTAAATGAAATCTGCACTAAAATGAAGTCTCACTGCCCCCCGGTCAAAAGGGCCTTCTGATAAAAGGGTAAACTCCTGAAACACAGCACAGGCTATGGAGAACTGGGAGCCTTGTTATGCTTATGGGCGGGATGTATATTGCCAACAGCCACTCTGGAGAAGTGTACGGTGTTTCCTGAAACACCTAAAAAACTAAGCAATGGAGCCTACGGCACTTCCACTTATGGCCCTATAACTTAGGGAAATTAAAATAAAAAACACACAGCCACCCCAAAGTTTTGGACGGCTCTGTTTACAAGAACCTCGTCTACAGTACAAGTTAAATATCCCAGAATGCGAAAAATGGATAAAGAAGTTGTGGTACATACGTACAATGGAATATCAATCAGCAATGAAATCTATGACATCAGGCCCGTTGCGGCATAATGAGTGGATTCAGATACGATGATTCTAAGTGAAATAAGTCACACAGAAAAAGAAACATTAAGATATCACTAATACACCGAATGTGAACTTGGCTACACATGAACTGAATTACAAAACAGAACAGGGTCTCAAATTTGGAAAACCAACTTATGCTTGCTTAAGGGGAAAGGTGAGTTGGGGTGCTGCATAAAACCAGAGATTGAGATTAGAATAGATATCGTTACATAAGCCAAATATTTAATAGCCAAGACCTACTCCTTGCTCAACGAAATGGACTTAACACCCCATATTCAACGCCTGGGGATATACCTGACAAGTAAGAATCTTAAGACCCATGGATTTATATGTCTCCATAAGGAAGTCAAGCGTGTGTACAGGGGCCTAAACGCAGCAGTGAAAATCCGATAAATCCCATTATCAAAATAAATTTAACAAACACAACACAATGACAGTGAAATAGAGAGCAATTCTTAAATAATTCAATCAGGGCTTGTGATGCAACCTGGATTTAACACATCTACACCCAGAGCTGGGTGAGACATAATGCTGGACACTTCGGGCTGATAACATTTGTGAGGTTGGTTGAGCAAACGCAGATCCTTTGAAGTCATACTGCATGGTACCCATTCCATGGGTCCCAACTCTCCAGGTTTAAGGGATTCTTCCTTCAGCTAAAACATGCATGGGAAACCCAGAGTATGGTCCACCGTGTGATTGGGAAACGTTTTCAAATACATCTCAGGTTTCGTCCCCTGGTACTCGGGTTCACCATTCCAAACGCTTTACTAACACTCTCCCCTCTTGGAAAGTCAGTGCCTTTAACCTCCTGTTTGGCACAGTTTGCAATTTCTGCGCAAGATGAACAGGAATAGGGAGAAGCAATGAGAGACTAGCTGTAGGTGTCTGCACGGGCAAATGGAACGCTCATTTCCCGCCAGGAAGAGGAATTAACCAAAGGCTCAGCATGCCCTGCCGGAACCAGATTAGGGCCTGAAGCAATCCTGCGGTTTTGCGGCCAGTTCACAAGAAAGCGAGTTGAAGAAAGGAGTTCAGGGGCACTGTAATTCACAATCCTGCAGAGTTATGAATGACAGCTATCGTCCAAAAATGTATTGAAGTAAGTTTTCGAAGAGGACTTGAAAGCGGAGCAGAATTTCAGGAAAACGATTTCAGGAGGTAGACTGGAATTGCACTTAAAGCATAGGAAAAGAGGCAGAATGTCGACAATGATGCACTTGGGCAAAAAGGGCGTATGCGTTTTTTCCTGAATATATTCAGGAAAAAACGCATACGCCCTTTTTGGCCAACCAAGCAAGCGTGTAAACGAAATCTGCACTACAATGAAGTCTCACTGCCCCCCGGTCAAAAGGGCCATGTGAAAAAAGTGTAAAATCCAGAAAGGCAGGACAGCTCATGGAGAACAGGGAGCCTTGTTATGCTGATGGGCGGGATGTAAATTGCCAACAGCCACTCTGGCGAAGTGTATGGTGTTTCCTGAAACACATAGGAAACAACGCAACACAGCCTATGGCACTTCCACTTATGGTCCTATAGCTTAGGGAAATTAAAATCAAAAACACACAGCCACCCCAAAGTTTGGGACGGCTCTGTATACAAGAACCTCGTCTACGGTACAAGTTAAATATCCGAGAAATCAAAAAATGGATAAAGAAGTTGTGGTACGTACGTACAATGGAATATCACTCAGCAATCAGATCTACGTCATCAGGCCCATAGCGGCATAATGAGTGGATTCAGGTACGACGATTCTACGAGAAATAAGTCACACAGAAAAAGAAACATCATAAGATATCACTAATACACGTAACGTAAACTTGGCTACACATGAACTGAATTACAAAACAGAACAGGGTCTCAAATTTAGAAAACCAACTTATGCTTGCTTATGGGGAAAGGTGAGTTGGGGTGCTGCATAAAACCAGAGATTGAAATTAGCACAGATACTGCTCCATAAGCCAAATATATAATAGACAAGACCTACTCCTTGCTCAACGAAATGGACTCAGCACCCCATATTAAACGCCTGGGAATATAGCTGACAAGTAAGAATCTTAAGACCCATGGATTTATATGTCTCCATAAGGAAATCAAGCATGTGTACAGGGGCCTAAACGAAGCAGTGAAAATCCGATAAATCCCATTATCAAAATAAATTTCACAAACACAACACAATGACAGTGAAATAGAGAGCAATTCTTAAATAATTCATTCAGGGCTTCTGATGCAACCTGGATTTAACACATCTACACCCAGAGCTGGGTGAGACATAATGCTGGACACTTCGGGCTGATAGCATTGGTGAGGTTGGTTGAGCAAAGGCAGATCCTTTGAAGTCATACTGCATGGTAGCCATTCCATGGGTCCCAACTCTCCAGGTTTAAGGGATTCTTCCTTCAGCTAAAACATGCATGGGAAACCCAGAGTATGGTCGACCGTGGGATTGGGAAACGTTTTCAAATACATCTCAGGTTTCGTCCCCTGGTACTCGGGTTCACCATTCCAAACGCTTTACTAACATTCTCCCCTCTTGGAAAGTCAGTGCCTTTAACCTCCTGTTTGGCACAGTTTGCAATTTCTGCGCAAGATGAACAGGAATAGGGAGAAGCAATGAGAGACTAGCTGTAGGTGTCTGCACGGGCAAATGGAACGCTCATTTCCCGCCAGGAAGAGGAATTAACCAAAGGCTCAGCATGCCCTGCCGGAACCAGATTAGGGCGTGAAGCAATCCTGCGGTTTTGCGGCCAGCTCACAAGAAAGCGAGTTGAAGAAAGGAGTTCAGGGACACTGTAATTCACAATCCTGCAGAGTTATGAATGACAGCTATCGTCCAAAAATGTATTGAAGTAAGTTTTCGAAGAGGACTTGAAAGCGGAGCAGAATTTCAGGAAAACGATTTCAGGAGGTAGAGTGGAATTGCACTTAAAGCATAGGAAAAGAGGTAGAATGTCGACAATGATGCACTTGGGCAAAAAGGGCGTATGCGTTTTTTCCTAAATATATTCAGGAAAAAACGCATACACCCTTTTTGGACAACCAAGCAAGCGTGTAAAGGAAATCTGAACTACAATGAAGTCTCACTGCCCCCGGTCAAAATGGCCATCTGAAAAAAGTGTAAAATCCAGAAAGGCAGGACAGGCCATGGAGAACAGGGAGCCTTGTTATGCTGATGCGCGGGATGTAAATTGCCAACAGCCACTCTGGAGAAGTGTATGGTGTTTCATGAAACACGTAGGAAACAAAGCAACAGAGCCTATGGCATTTCCACTTATGTTTCTATAGCTTAGGGAAATTAAAATGTAAAACACACAGCCACCCCAAAGTTTGGAATGGCTCTGTTTACAAGAACCTCGTCTACAGTACAAGTTAAATATCCGAGAAAGCAAAAAATGGATAAAGAAGTTGTGGTACGTACGTACAATGGAATATCACTCAGCAATGAGATCTACGTCATCAGGCCTGTAGCGGTATAATGAGAGGATTCAGGTACGACGATTCTACGAGAAATAAGTCACACAGAAAAAGAAACATCATAAGTTATCACTAATAGACGGAATGTAAACTTGGCTACACATGAACTGAATTACAAAACAGAACAGGGTCTCAAATTTAGAAAACCAACTTATGCTTGCTTATGGGGAAAGGTGAGTTGGGGTGCTGCATCAAACCAGAGATTGAAATTAGCACAGATACCGTTCCATAAGCCAAATATATAATAGACAAGACCTACTCCTTGCTCAACGAAATGGACTCAACACCCCATATTCAACGCCTGGGAATATACCTGACAAGTAAGAATCTTAAGACCCATGGATTTATATGTCTCCATAAGGAAATCAAGCGTGTGTACAGCGGCCTAAATGCAGCAGTGAAAATCCGATAAATCCCATTATCAAAATAAATTTGAAAAACAAAACACAATGACAGTGAAATAGAGAGCAATTCTTAAATAATTCATTCAGGGCTTGTGATGCAACCTGGATTTACCACACCTACACCCAGAGCTGGGTGAGACATAAGGCTAGACACTTCGGGCTGATAGCATTGGTGAGGTTCGGTGAGCAAACGCAGACCCTTTGAAGTCATACTGCATGGTAACCATTCCATGGGTCCCAACTCTCCAGGTTTAAGGGATTCTTCCTTCAGCTAAAACATGCATGGGAAACCCAGAGTATGGTCCACCTTGTGATTGGGAAACGTTTTCAAATGCATCTCAGGTTTCGTACCCTGGTACTCGGGGTCACCGTTCCAGACGCTTTACTAACACTCTCCCCACTTGGAGAGTCAGTGCCTTTAACCTCCTGTTTGGCACAGTTTGCAATTTCTGCGCAAGATGAACAGGAATAGGGAGAACCAATGAGAGACTAGCTGTAGGTGTCTGCACGGGCAAATGGAACGCTCATTTCCCACCAGGAAGAGGAAATAAGCAAAGGCTCAGCGTGCGCTGCCGGAACCAGATGAGGGCCTGAAGCAATCCTGCGGTTTTGCGGCCAGCTCACAAGAAAGCGAGTGGAAGAAATGAGCTCAGGGGCACTGTAATTCACACACCTGCAGTGTTATGAATGACAGCTATCGTCCAAAAATATATTGAAGTAAGTCTTCGAAGAGGACCTGAAAGCGGGGCAGAATTTGAGGAAAACGATTTCGGGAGTAGACTGGAATTGCACTTAAAGCATAGGAAAAGAGGCAGAATGTCGACAATGATGCACTTGGCCAAAAAGGGCGTATGCGTTTTTTCCTGAATATATCCAGGAAAAAACGCATACGCCCTTTTTGGCCAACCAAGAAAGCGTTTAAAGGAAATGTGCACTATAATGAAGTCTCACTGCCCCCCGGTCCAAACGGCCATCTGAAACAAGTGTAAAATCCAGAAAGGCAGGACAGCTCATGGAAAGAGGGAGCCTTGTTATGCTGATGGGCGGGATGTAAATTGCCAACAGCCACTCTGGAGAAGAGTATGGTGTTTCCTGAAACACGTAGGAAACAAAGCAACACAGCCTATGGCACTTCCACTTAGGGTCCTATAGCTTAGGGAAATTAAAATCAAAAACACACAGCCACCCCAAATTTTGGGACGGCTCTGTTTACAAGAACCTCGTCTACGGTACAAGTTAAATATCCGAGAAAGCATAAAATGGATAAAGAAGTTGTGGTACGCACGTACAATGGAATATCACTCAGCCATGAGATCTACGTCATCTGGCCCGTAGCGGCATAATGAGTGCATTCAGGTACGACGATTCTACGAGAAATAAGTCACACAGAAAAAGAAACATCATAAGATATCACTAATACACGGAACGTAAACTTGGCTACACATGAACTGAATTACAAAACAGAACAGGGTCTCAAATTTAGAAAACCAACTTATGCTTGCTTATGGGGAAAGGTGAGTTGGGGCGCTGCATCAAACCAGAGATTGAAATTAGCACAGATACCGTTCCATAAGCCAAATATATAATAGACAAGACCTACTCCTTGCTCAACGAAATGGACTCAACACCCCATATTCAACGCCTGGGAATATACCTGTCAAGTAAGAATCTTAAGACCCATGGATTTATATGTCTCCATAAGGAAATCAAGCGTGTGTACAGCGGCCTAAACGCAGCAGTGAAAATCCGATAAATCCCATTATCAAAATAAATTTCACAAACAAACACAATGACAGTGAAATAGAGAGCAATTCTTAAATAATTCATTCAGGGCTTGTGATGCAACCTGGATTTACCACACCTACACCCAGAGCTGGGTGAGACATAAGGCTGGACACTTTGGGCTGATAACAGTGGTGAGGATCTTAGAGCAAATACAGACCCTTTGAAGTCATACTGCATGGTACCCATTCTATGGGTCCCAACTCTCCAGGTTTAAGGGATTCTTCCTTCAGATAAAAGATGCATGAGAATCCCACAGTATGGTCCACCGTGTGACCGGGAAGTATTTTTAAATGCATCTCAGTTTTCGTCCCCTGGTGCTCGGGTTCACCATTCCAGAAGCTTTACTAACACTCTTCCCACTTGGAGAGTCAGTGCCTTTACCCTCCTGTTTGGCACACTTTGCGATTTCTGCGCAAGATGAAGAGCAATAGGGAGAACCCATGAGAGACTAGCTGTAGATTTCTGCACGGGCAAATTTAACGCTCATTTTCCACTAGGAAGAGGAATTAAACAAAGCTCAGCATGCCGTGCCGAATCCAGATTAGGGCCTGAAGCAAACCTGCGGTTTTGCGGCCAGCTCACAAGAAAGCGAGTTGAAGAAAGGAGCTCAGGGGCACTGTAATTCACAAACCTGCAGAGTTATAAATGACAGTTATCGTCCAAAAATATACTGAAGTAAGGCTGTGAAGAGGACTTGAGAGCGGGGCAGAATTGCAGGAAAACGATTTCAGGGGATAGACTGGAATTGCATTTAAAGCATAGGAAAAGAGGCAGAACGTCGACAATGATGCACTTGGCCAAAAAGGGCATATGCTTTTATTCCTGAATATATTCAGGAAAAAAACGCATACGCAATTTTTGGCCCCCAAGCAAGCATGTAAATGAAATCTGCACTAAAATGAAGTCTCACTGCCCCCCGGTCAAAAGGGCCTTCTGATAAAAGGGTAAACTCCTGAAACACAGCACAGGCTATGGAGAACTGGGAGCCTTGTTATGCTTATGGGCGGGATGTATATTGCCAACAGCCACTCTGGAGAAGTGTACGGTGTTTCCTGAAACACCTAAAAAACTAAGCAATGGAGCCTACGGCACTTCCACTTATGGCCCTATAACTTAGGGAAATTAAAATAAAAAACACACAGCCACCCCAAAGTTTTGGACGGCTCTGTTTACAAGAACCTCGTCTACAGTACAAGTTAAATATCCCAGAATGCGAAAAATGGATAAAGAAGTTGTGGTACATACGTACAATGGAATATCAATCAGCAATGAAATCTATGACATCAGGCCCGTTGCGGCATAATGAGTGGATTCAGATACGATGATTCTAAGTGAAATAAGTCACACAGAAAAAGAAACATTAAGATATCACTAATACACCGAATGTGAACTTGGCTACACATGAACTGAATTACAAAACAGAACAGGGTCTCAAATTTGGAAAACCAACTTATGCTTGCTTAAGGGGAAAGGTGAGTTGGGGTGCTGCATAAAACCAGAGATTGAGATTAGAATAGATATCGTTACATAAGCCAAATATTTAATAGCCAAGACCTACTCCTTGCTCAACGAAATGGACTTAACACCCCATATTCAACGCCTGGGGATATACCTGACAAGTAAGAATCTTAAGACCCATGGATTTATATGTCTCCATAAGGAAGTCAAGCGTGTGTACAGGGGCCTAAACGCAGCAGTGAAAATCCGATAAATCCCATTATCAAAATAAATTTAACAAACACAACACAATGACAGTGAAATAGAGAGCAATTCTTAAATAATTCAATCAGGGCTTGTGATGCAACCTGGATTTAACACATCTACACCCAGAGCTGGGTGAGACATAATGCTGGACACTTCGGGCTGATAACATTTGTGAGGTTGGTTGAGCAAACGCAGATCCTTTGAAGTCATACTGCATGGTACCCATTCCATGGGTCCCAACTCTCCAGGTTTAAGGGATTCTTCCTTCAGCTAAAACATGCATGGGAAACCCAGAGTATGGTCCACCGTGTGATTGGGAAACGTTTTCAAATACATCTCAGGTTTCGTCCCCTGGTACTCGGGTTCACCATTCCAAACGCTTTACTAACACTCTCCCCTCTTGGAAAGTCAGTGCCTTTAACCTCCTGTTTGGCACAGTTTGCAATTTCTGCGCAAGATGAACAGGAATAGGGAGAAGCAATGAGAGACTAGCTGTAGGTGTCTGCACGGGCAAATGGAACGCTCATTTCCCGCCAGGAAGAGGAATTAACCAAAGGCTCAGCATGCCCTGCCGGAACCAGATTAGGGCCTGAAGCAATCCTGCGGTTTTGCGGCCAGTTCACAAGAAAGCGAGTTGAAGAAAGGAGTTCAGGGGCACTGTAATTCACAATCCTGCAGAGTTATGAATGACAGCTATCGTCCAAAAATGTATTGAAGTAAGTTTTCGAAGAGGACTTGAAAGCGGAGCAGAATTTCAGGAAAACGATTTCAGGAGGTAGACTGGAATTGCACTTAAAGCATAGGAAAAGAGGCAGAATGTCGACAATGATGCACTTGGGCAAAAAGGGCGTATGCGTTTTTTCCTGAATATATTCAGGAAAAAACGCATACGCCCTTTTTGGCCAACCAAGCAAGCGTGTAAAGGAAATCTGAACTACAATGAATTCTCACTGCCCCCCGGTCAAAAGGGCCATGTGAAAAAAGTGTAAAATCCAGAAAGGCAGGACAGGTCATGGAGAACAGGGAGCCTTGTTATGCTGATGGGCGGGATGTAAATTGCCAACAGCCACTCTGGCGAAGTGTATGGTGTTTCCTGAAACACATAGGAAACAACGCAACACAGCCTATGGCACTTCCACTTATGGTCCTATAGCTTAGGGAAATTAAAATCAAAAACACACAGCCACCCCAAAGTTTGGGACGGCTCTGTATACAAGAACCTCGTCTACGGTACAAGTTAAATATCCGAGAAATCAAAAAATGGATAAAGAAGTTGTGGTACGTACGTACAATGGAATATCACTCAGCAATCAGATCTACGTCATCAGGCCCATAGCGGCATAATGAGTGGATTCAGGTACGACGATTCTACGAGAAATAAGTCACACAGAAAAAGAAACATCATAAGATATCACTAATACACGTAACGTAAACTTGGCTACACATGAACTGAATTACAAAACAGAACAGGGTCTCAAATTTAGAAAACCAACTTATGCTTGCTTATGGGGAAAGGTGAGTTGGGGTGCTGCATAAAACCAGAGATTGAAATTAGCACAGATACTGCTCCATAAGCCAAATATATAATAGACAAGACCTACTCCTTGCTCAACGAAATGGACTCAGCACCCCATATTAAACGCCTGGGAATATAGCTGACAAGTAAGAATCTTAAGACCCATGGATTTATATGTCTCCATAAGGAAATCAAGCATGTGTACAGGGGCCTAAACGAAGCAGTGAAAATCCGATAAATCCCATTATCAAAATAAATTTCACAAACACAACACAATGACAGTGAAATAGAGAGCAATTCTTAAATAATTCATTCAGGGCTTCTGATGCAACCTGGATTTAACACATCTACACCCAGAGCTGGGTGAGACATAATGCTGGACACTTCGGGCTGATAGCATTGGTGAGGTTGGTTGAGCAAAGGCAGATCCTTTGAAGTCATACTGCATGGTAGCCATTCCATGGGTCCCAACTCTCCAGGTTTAAGGGATTCTTCCTTCAGCTAAAACATGCATGGGAAACCCAGAGTATGGTCGACCGTGGGATTGGGAAACGTTTTCAAATACATCTCAGGTTTCGTCCCCTGGTACTCGGGTTCACCATTCCAAACGCTTTACTAACATTCTCCCCTCTTGGAAAGTCAGTGCCTTTAACCTCCTGTTTGGCACAGTTTGCAATTTCTGCGCAAGATGAACAGGAATAGGGAGAAGCAATGAGAGACTAGCTGTAGGTGTCTGCACGGGCAAATGGAACGCTCATTTCCCGCCAGGAAGAGGAATTAACCAAAGGCTCAGCATGCCCTGCCGGAACCAGATTAGGGCGTGAAGCAATCCTGCGGTTTTGCGGCCAGCTCACAAGAAAGCGAGTTGAAGAAAGGAGTTCAGGGACACTGTAATTCACAATCCTGCAGAGTTATGAATGACAGCTATCGTCCAAAAATGTATTGAAGTAAGTTTTCGAAGAGGACTTGAAAGCGGAGCAGAATTTCAGGAAAACGATTTCAGGAGGTAGAGTGGAATTGCACTTAAAGCATAGGAAAAGAGGTAGAATGTCGACAATGATGCACTTGGGCAAAAAGGGCGTATGCGTTTTTTCCTAAATATATTCAGGAAAAAACGCATACACCCTTTTTGGACAACCAAGCAAGCGTGTAAAGGAAATCTGAACTACAATGAAGTCTCACTGCCCCCGGTCAAAATGGCCATCTGAAAAAAGTGTAAAATCCAGAAAGGCAGGACAGGCCATGGAGAACAGGGAGCCTTGTTATGCTGATGCACGGGATGTAAATTGCCAACAGCCACTCTGGAGAAGTGTATGGTGTTTCATGAAACACGTAGGAAACAAAGCAACAGAGCCTATGGCATTTCCACTTATGTTTCTATAGCTTAGGGAAATTAAAATGTAAAACACACAGCCACCCCAAAGTTTGGAATGGCTCTGTTTACAAGAACCTCGTCTACAGTACAAGTTAAATATCCGAGAAAGCAAAAAATGGATAAAGAAGTTGTGGTACGTACGTACAATGGAATATCACTCAGCAATGAGATCTACGTCATCAGGCCTGTAGCGGTATAATGAGAGGATTCAGGTACGACGATTCTACGAGAAATAAGTCACACAGAAAAAGAAACATCATAAGTTATCACTAATAGACGGAATGTAAACTTGGCTACACATGAACTGAATTACAAAACAGAACAGGGTCTCAAATTTAGAAAACCAACTTATGCTTGCTTATGGGGAAAGGTGAGTTGGGGTGCTGCATCAAACCAGAGATTGAAATTAGCACAGATACCGTTCCATAAGCCAAATATATAATAGACAAGACCTACTCCTTGCTCAACGAAATGGACTCAACACCCCATATTCAACGCCTGGGAATATACCTGACAAGTAAGAATCTTAAGACCCATGGATTTATATGTCTCCATAAGGAAATCAAGCGTGTGTACAGCGGCCTAAACGCAGCAGTGAAAATCCGATAAATCCCATTATCAAAATAAATTTGAAAAACAAAACACAATGACAGTGAAATAGAGAGCAATTCTTAAATAATTCATTCAGGGCTTGTGATGCAACCTGGATTTACCACACCTACACCCAGAGCTGGGTGAGACATAAGGCTAGACACTTCGGGCTGATAGCATTGGTGAGGTTCGGTGAGCAAACGCAGACCCTTTGAAGTCATACTGCATGGTAACCATTCCATGGGTCCCAACTCTCCAGGTTTAAGGGATTCTTCCTTCAGCTAAAACATGCATGGGAAACCCAGAGTATGGTCCACCTTGTGATTGGGAAACGTTTTCAAATGCATCTCAGGTTTCGTACCCTGGTACTCGGGGTCACCGTTCCAGACGCTTTACTAACACTCTCCCCACTTGGAGAGTCAGTGCCTTTAACCTCCTGTTTGGCACAGTTTGCAATTTCTGCGCAAGATGAACAGGAATAGGGAGAACCAATGAGAGACTAGCTCTAGGTGTCTGCACGGGCAAATGGAACGCTCATTTCCCACCAGGAAGAGGAAATAAGCAAAGGCTCAGCGTGCGCTGCCGGAACCAGATGAGGGCCTGAAGCAATCCTGCGGTTTTGCGGCCAGCTCACAAGAAAGCGAGTGGAAGAAATGAGCTCAGGGGCACTGTAATTCACACACCTGCAGTGTTATGAATGACAGCTATCGTCCAAAAATATATTGAAGTAAGTCTTCGAAGAGGACCTGAAAGCGGGGCAGAATTTGAGGAAAACGATTTCGGGAGTAGACTGGAATTGCACTTAAAGCATAGGAAAAGAGGCAGAATGTCGACAATGATGCACTTGGCCAAAAAGGGCGTATGCGTTTTTTCCTGAATATATCCAGGAAAAAACGCATACGCCCTTTTTGGCCAACCAAGCAAGCGTTTAAAGGAAATGTGCACTATAATGAAGTCTCACTGCCCCCCGGTCCAAACGGCCATCTGAAACAAGTGTAAAATCCAGAAAGGCAGGACAGCTCATGGAAAGAGGGAGCCTTGTTATGCTGATGGGCGGGATGTAAATTGCCAACAGCCACTCTGGAGAAGTGTATGGTGTTTCCTGAAACACGTAGGAAACAAAGCAACACAGCCTATGGCACTTCCACTTAGGGTCCTATAGCTTAGGGAAATTAAAATCAAAAACACACAGCCACCCCAAATTTTGGGACGGCTCTGTTTACAAGAACCTCGTCTACGGTACAAGTTAAATATCCGAGAAAGCATAAAATGGATAAAGAAGTTGTGGTACGCACGTACAATGGAATATCACTCAGCCATGAGATCTACGTCATCTGGCCCATAGCGGCATAATGAGTGCATTCAGGTACGACGATTCTACGAGAAATAAGTCACACAGAAAAAGAAACATCATAAGATATCACTAATACACGGAACGTAAACTTGGCTACACATGAACTGAATTACAAAACAGAACAGGGTCTCAAATTTAGAAAACCAACTTATGCTTGCTTATGGGGAAAGGTGAGTTGGGGTGCTGCATCAAACCAGAGATTGAAATTAGCACAGATACCGTTCCATAAGCCAAATATATAATAGACAAGACCTACTCCTTGCTCAACGAAATGGACTCAACACCCCATATTCAACGCCTGGGAATATACCTGTCAAGTAAGAATCTTAAGACCCATGGATTTATATGTCTCCATAAGGAAATCAAGCGTGTGTACAGCGACCTAAACGCAGCAGTGAAAATCCGATAAATCCCATTATCAAAATAAATTTCACAAACAAACACAATGACAGTGAAATAGAGAGCAATTCTTAAATAATTCATTCAGGGCTTGTGATGCAACCTGGATTTACCACACCTACACCCAGAGCTGGGTGAGACATAAGGCTGGACACTTTGGGCTGATAACAGTGGTGAGGATCTTAGAGCAAATACAGACCCTTTGAAGTCATACTGCATGGTACCCATTCTATGGGTCCCAACTCTCCAGGTTTAAGGGATTCTTCCTTCAGATAAAAGATGCATGAGAATCCCACAGTATGGTCCACCGTGTGACCGGGAAGTATTTTTAAATGCATCTCAGTTTTCGTCCCCTGGTGCTCGGGTTCACCATTCCAGAAGCTTTACTAACACTCTTCCCACTTGGAGAGTCAGTGCCTTTACCCTCCTGTTTGGCACACTTTGCGATTTCTGCGCAAGATGAAGAGCAATAGGGAGAACCCATGAGAGACTAGCTGTAGATTTCTGCACGGGCAAATTTAACGCTCATTTTCCACTAGGAAGAGGAATTAAACAAAGCTCAGCATGCCGTGCCGAATCCAGATTAGGGCCTGAAGCAAACCTGCGGTTTTGCGGCCAGCTCACAAGAAAGCGAGTTGAAGAAAGGAGCTCAGGGGCACTGTAATTCACAAACCTGCAGAGTTATAAATGACAGTTATCGTCCAAAAATATACTGAAGTAAGGCTGTGAAGAGGACTTGAGAGCGGGGCAGAATTGCAGGAAAACGATTTCAGGGGATAGACTGGAATTGCATTTAAAGCATAGGAAAAGAGGCAGAACGTCGACAATGATGCACTTGGCCAAAAAGGGCATATGCTTTTATTCCTGAATATATTCAGGAAAAAAACGCATACGCAATTTTTGGCCCCCAAGCAAGCATGTAAATGAAATCTGCACTAAAATGAAGTCTCACTGCCCCCCGGTCAAAAGGGCCTTCTGATAAAAGGGTAAACTCCTGAAACACAGCACAGGCTATGGAGAACTGGGAGCCTTGTTATGCTTATGGGCGGGATGTATATTGCCAACAGCCACTCTGGAGAAGTGTACGGTGTTTCCTGAAACACCTAAAAAACTAAGCAATGGAGCCTACGGCACTTCCACTTATGGCCCTATAACTTAGGGAAATTAAAATAAAAAACACACAGCCACCCCAAAGTTTTGGACGGCTCTGTTTACAAGAACCTCGTCTACAGTACAAGTTAAATATCCCAGAATGCGAAAAATGGATAAAGAAGTTGTGGTACATACGTACAATGGAATATCAATCAGCAATGAAATCTATGACATCAGGCCCGTTGCGGCATAATGAGTGGATTCAGATACGATGATTCTAAGTGAAATAAGTCACACAGAAAAAGAAACATTAAGATATCACTAATACACCGAATGTGAACTTGGCTACACATGAACTGAATTACAAAACAGAACAGGGTCTCAAATTTGGAAAACCAACTTATGCTTGCTTAAGGGGAAAGGTGAGTTGGGGTGCTGCATAAAACCAGAGATTGAGATTAGAATAGATATCGTTACATAAGCCAAATATTTAATAGCCAAGACCTACTCCTTGCTCAACGAAATGGACTTAACACCCCATATTCAACGCCTGGGGATATACCTGACAAGTAAGAATCTTAAGACCCATGGATTTATATGTCTCCATAAGGAAGTCAAGCGTGTGTACAGGGGCCTAAACGCAGCAGTGAAAATCCGATAAATCCCATTATCAAAATAAATTTAACAAACACAACACAATGACAGTGAAATAGAGAGCAATTCTTAAATAATTCAATCAGGGCTTGTGATGCAACCTGGATTTAACACATCTACACCCAGAGCTGGGTGAGACATAATGCTGGACACTTCGGGCTGATAACATTTGTGAGGTTGGTTGAGCAAACGCAGATCCTTTGAAGTCATACTGCATGGTACCCATTCCATGGGTCCCAACTCTCCAGGTTTAAGGGATTCTTCCTTCAGCTAAAACATGCATGGGAAACCCAGAGTATGGTCCACCGTGTGATTGGGAAACGTTTTCAAATACATCTCAGGTTTCGTCCCCTGGTACTCGGGTTCACCATTCCAAACGCTTTACTAACACTCTCCCCTCTTGGAAAGTCAGTGCCTTTAACCTCCTGTTTGGCACAGTTTGCAATTTCTGCGCAAGATGAACAGGAATAGGGAGAAGCAATGAGAGACTAGCTGTAGGTGTCTGCACGGGCAAATGGAACGCTCATTTCCCGCCAGGAAGAGGAATTAACCAAAGGCTCAGCATGCCCTGCCGGAACCAGATTAGGGCCTGAAGCAATCCTGCGGTTTTGCGGCCAGTTCACAAGAAAGCGAGTTGAAGAAAGGAGTTCAGGGGCACTGTAATTCACAATCCTGCAGAGTTATGAATGACAGCTATCGTCCAAAAATGTATTGAAGTAAGTTTTCGAAGAGGACTTGAAAGCGGAGCAGAATTTCAGGAAAACGATTTCAGGAGGTAGACTGGAATTGCACTTAAAGCATAGGAAAAGAGGCAGAATGTCGACAATGATGCACTTGGGCAAAAAGGGCGTATGCGTTTTTTCCTGAATATATTCAGGAAAAAACGCATACGCCCTTTTTGGCCAACCAAGCAAGCGTGTAAACGAAATCTGCACTACAATGAAGTCTCACTGCCCCCCGGTCAAAAGGGCCATGTGAAAAAAGTGTAAAATCCAGAAAGGCAGGACAGCTCATGGAGAACAGGGAGCCTTGTTATGCTGATGGGCGGGATGTAAATTGCCAACAGCCACTCTGGCGAAGTGTATGGTGTTTCCTGAAACACATAGGAAACAACGCAACACAGCCTATGGCACTTCCACTTATGGTCCTATAGCTTAGGGAAATTAAAATCAAAAACACACAGCCACCCCAAAGTTTGGGACGGCTCTGTATACAAGAACCTCGTCTACGGTACAAGTTAAATATCCGAGAAATCAAAAAATGGATAAAGAAGTTGTGGTACGTACGTACAATGGAATATCACTCAGCAATCAGATCTACGTCATCAGGCCCATAGCGGCATAATGAGTGGATTCAGGTACGACGATTCTACGAGAAATAAGTCACACAGAAAAAGAAACATCATAAGATATCACTAATACACGTAACGTAAACTTGGCTACACATGAACTGAATTACAAAACAGAACAGGGTCTCAAATTTAGAAAACCAACTTATGCTTGCTTATGGGGAAAGGTGAGTTGGGGTGCTGCATAAAACCAGAGATTGAAATTAGCACAGATACTGCTCCATAAGCCAAATATATAATAGACAAGACCTACTCCTTGCTCAACGAAATGGACTCAGCACCCCATATTAAACGCCTGGGAATATAGCTGACAAGTAAGAATCTTAAGACCCATGGATTTATATGTCTCCATAAGGAAATCAAGCATGTGTACAGGGGCCTAAACGAAGCAGTGAAAATCCGATAAATCCCATTATCAAAATAAATTTCACAAACACAACACAATGACAGTGAAATAGAGAGCAATTCTTAAATAATTCATTCAGGGCTTCTGATGCAACCTGGATTTAACACATCTACACCCAGAGCTGGGTGAGACATAATGCTGGACACTTCGGGCTGATAGCATTGGTGAGGTTGGTTGAGCAAAGGCAGATCCTTTGAAGTCATACTGCATGGTAGCCATTCCATGGGTCCCAACTCTCCAGGTTTAAGGGATTCTTCCTTCAGCTAAAACATGCATGGGAAACCCAGAGTATGGTCGACCGTGGGATTGGGAAACGTTTTCAAATACATCTCAGGTTTCGTCCCCTGGTACTCGGGTTCACCATTCCAAACGCTTTACTAACATTCTCCCCTCTTGGAAAGTCAGTGCCTTTAACCTCCTGTTTGGCACAGTTTGCAATTTCTGCGCAAGATGAACAGGAATAGGGAGAAGCAATGAGAGACTAGCTGTAGGTGTCTGCACGGGCAAATGGAACGCTCATTTCCCGCCAGGAAGAGGAATTAACCAAAGGCTCAGCATGCCCTGCCGGAACCAGATTAGGGCGTGAAGCAATCCTGCGGTTTTGCGGCCAGCTCACAAGAAAGCGAGTTGAAGAAAGGAGTTCAGGGACACTGTAATTCACAATCCTGCAGAGTTATGAATGACAGCTATCGTCCAAAAATGTATTGAAGTAAGTTTTCGAAGAGGACTTGAAAGCGGAGCAGAATTTCAGGAAAACGATTTCAGGAGGTAGAGTGGAATTGCACTTAAAGCATAGGAAAAGAGGTAGAATGTCGACAATGATGCACTTGGGCAAAAAGGGCGTATGCGTTTTTTCCTAAATATATTCAGGAAAAAACGCATACACCCTTTTTGGACAACCAAGCAAGCGTGTAAAGGAAATCTGAACTACAATGAAGTCTCACTGCCCCCGGTCAAAATGGCCATCTGAAAAAAGTGTAAAATCCAGAAAGGCAGGACAGGCCATGGAGAACAGGGAGCCTTGTTATGCTGATGCGCGGGATGTAAATTGCCAACAGCCACTCTGGAGAAGTGTATGGTGTTTCATGAAACACGTAGGAAACAAAGCAACAGAGCCTATGGCATTTCCACTTATGTTTCTATAGCTTAGGGAAATTAAAATGTAAAACACACAGCCACCCCAAAGTTTGGAATGGCTCTGTTTACAAGAACCTCGTCTACAGTACAAGTTAAATATCCGAGAAAGCAAAAAATGGATAAAGAAGTTGTGGTACGTACGTACAATGGAATATCACTCAGCAATGAGATCTACGTCATCAGGCCTGTAGCGGTATAATGAGAGGATTCAGGTACGACGATTCTACGAGAAATAAGTCACACAGAAAAAGAAACATCATAAGTTATCACTAATAGACGGAATGTAAACTTGGCTACACATGAACTGAATTACAAAACAGAACAGGGTCTCAAATTTAGAAAACCAACTTATGCTTGCTTATGGGGAAAGGTGAGTTGGGGTGCTGCATCAAACCAGAGATTGAAATTAGCACAGATACCGTTCCATAAGCCAAATATATAATAGACAAGACCTACTCCTTGCTCAACGAAATGGACTCAACACCCCATATTCAACGCCTGGGAATATACCTGACAAGTAAGAATCTTAAGACCCATGGATTTATATGTCTCCATAAGGAAATCAAGCGTGTGTACAGCGGCCTAAACGCAGCAGTGAAAATCCGATAAATCCCATTATCAAAATAAATTTGAAAAACAAAACACAATGACAGTGAAATAGAGAGCAATTCTTAAATAATTGATTCAGGGCTTGTGATGCAACCTGGATTTACCACACCTACACCCAGAGCTGGGTGAGACATAAGGCTAGACACTTCGGGCTGATAGCATTGGTGAGGTTCGGTGAGCAAACGCAGACCCTTTGAAGTCATACTGCATGGTAACCATTCCATGGGTCCCAACTCTCCAGGTTTAAGGGATTCTTCCTTCAGCTAAAACATGCATGGGAAACCCAGAGTATGGTCCACCTTGTGATTGGGAAACGTTTTCAAATGCATCTCAGGTTTCGTACCCTGGTACTCGGGGTCACCGTTCCAGACGCTTTACTAACACTCTCCCCACTTGGAGAGTCAGTGCCTTTAACCTCCTGTTTGGCACAGTTTGCAATTTCTGCGCAAGATGAACAGGAATAGGGAGAACCAATGAGAGACTAGCTCTAGGTGTCTGCACGGGCAAATGGAACGCTCATTTCCCACCAGGAAGAGGAAATAAGCAAAGGCTCAGCGTGCGCTGCCGGAACCAGATGAGGGCCTGAAGCAATCCTGCGGTTTTGCGGCCAGCTCACAAGAAAGCGAGTGGAAGAAATGAGCTCAGGGGCACTGTAATTCACACACCTGCAGTGTTATGAATGACAGCTATCGTCCAAAAATATATTGAAGTAAGTCTTCGAAGAGGACCTGAAAGCGGGGCAGAATTTGAGGAAAACGATTTCGGGAGTAGACTGGAATTGCACTTAAAGCATAGGAAAAGAGGCAGAATGTCGACAATGATGCACTTGGCCAAAAAGGGCGTATGCGTTTTTTCCTGAATATATCCAGGAAAAAACGCATACGCCCTTTTTGGCCAACCAAGCAAGCGTTTAAAGGAAATGTGCACTATAATGAAGTCTCACTGCCCCCCGGTCCAAACGGCCATCTGAAACAAGTGTAAAATCCAGAAAGGCAGGACAGCTCATGGAAAGAGGGAGCCTTGTTATGCTGATGGGCGGGATGTAAATTGCCAACAGCCACTCTGGAGAAGTGTATGGTGTTTCCTGAAACACGTAGGAAACAAAGCAACACAGCCTATGGCACTTCCACTTAGGGTCCTATAGCTTAGGGAAATTAAAATCAAAAACACACAGCCACCCCAAATTTTGGGACGGCTCTGTTTACAAGAACCTCGTCTACGGTACAAGTTAAATATCCGAGAAAGCATAAAATGGATAAAGAAGTTGTGGTACGCACGTACAATGGAATATCACTCAGCCATGAGATCTACGTCATCTGGCCCATAGCGGCATAATGAGTGCATTCAGGTACGACGATTCTACGAGAAATAAGTCACACAGAAAAAGAAACATCATAAGATATCACTAATACACGGAACGTAAACTTGGCTACACATGAACTGAATTACAAAACAGAACAGGGTCTCAAATTTAGAAAACCAACTTATGCTTGCTTATGGGGAAAGGTGAGTTGGGGTGCTGCATCAAACCAGAGATTGAAATTAGCACAGATACCGTTCCATAAGCCAAATATATAATAGACAAGACCTACTCCTTGCTCAACGAAATGGACTCAACACCCCATATTCAACGCCTGGGAATATACCTGTCAAGTAAGAATCTTAAGACCCATGGATTTATATGTCTCCATAAGGAAATCAAGCGTGTGTACAGCGACCTAAACGCAGCAGTGAAAATCCGATAAATCCCATTATCAAAATAAATTTCACAAACAAACACAATGACAGTGAAATAGAGAGCAATTCTTAAATAATTCATTCAGGGCTTGTGATGCAACCTGGATTTACCACACCTACACCCAGAGCTGGGTGAGACATAAGGCTGGACACTTTGGGCTGATAACAGTGGTGAGGATCTTAGAGCAAATACAGACCCTTTGAAGTCATACTGCATGGTACCCATTCTATGGGTCCCAACTCTCCAGGTTTAAGGGATTCTTCCTTCAGATAAAAGATGCATGAGAATCCCACAGTATGGTCCACCGTGTGACCGGGAAGTATTTTTAAATGCATCTCAGTTTTCGTCCCCTGGTGCTCGGGTTCACCATTCCAGAAGCTTTACTAACACTCTTCCCACTTGGAGAGTCAGTGCCTTTACCCTCCTGTTTGGCACACTTTGCGATTTCTGCGCAAGATGAAGAGCAATAGGGAGAACCCATGAGAGACTAGCTGTAGATTTCTGCACGGGCAAATTTAACGCTCATTTTCCACTAGGAAGAGGAATTAAACAAAGCTCAGCATGCCGTGCCGAATCCAGATTAGGGCCTGAAGCAAACCTGCGGTTTTGCGGCCAGCTCACAAGAAAGCGAGTTGAAGAAAGGAGCTCAGGGGCACTGTAATTCACAAACCTGCAGAGTTATGAATGACAGCTATTATCCAAAAATGTATTGAAGTAAGTCTTCGAAGAGGAATTGAAAGCGGGGCAGAATTTCAGGAAAACGATTTCAGGGGGTAGACTGGAATTGCACTTAAAGCATAGGAAAAGAGGCGGAATGTCGACAATGATGCACTTGGCCAAAAAGGGCGTATGGGTTTTTTCCTGAATATATTCAGGAAAAAACGCATACGCCCTTTTTGACCAACCAAGCAAGCGTGTAAAGGAAATCTGCACTACAATGAAGTCTCACTGCCCCCCGGGCCAAACGGCCATCTGAAACAAGTGTAAAATCCGGAAAGGCAGGACAGCTCATGGAAAGAGGGAGCCTTGTTATGCTGATGGGCGGGATGTAAATTGCCAACAGCCACTCTGGAGAAGTGTATGGTGTTTCCTGAAACACGTAGGAAACAAAGCAACACAGCCTATGGCACTTCCACTTAGGGTCCTATAGCTTAGGGAAATTAAAATCAAAAACACACAGCCACCCCAAAGTTTGGGATGGCTCTGTTTACAAGAACCTCGTCTACGGTACAAGTTAAGTATCCGAGAAAGCAAAAAATGGATAAAGAAGTTGTGGTACGTACGTACAATGGAATATCACTCAGCAATGAGATCTACGTCATCAGGCCCGTAGCGGCATAATGAGTGCATTCAGGTACGACGATTCTACGAGAAATAAGCCACACAGAAAAAGAAACATCATAAGATATCACTAATACACGGAACGTAAACTTGGCTACACATGAACAGAATTACAAAACAGAACAGGGTCTCAAATTTAGAAAACCAACTTATGCTTGCTTATGGGGAAAGGTGAGTTTTTGGTGCTGCATCAAACCAGAGATTGAAATTAGCACAGATACCGTTCCATAAGCCAAATATATAATAGACAAGACCTACTCCTTGCTCAACGAAATGCACTCAACACCCCATATTCAACGCCTGGGAATATAACTGACAAGTAAGAATTTTAAGACCCATGGATTTATATGTCTCCATAAGGAAATCAAGCGTGTGTACAGCGGCCTAAACGCAGCAGTGAAAATCCGATAAATCCCATTATCAAAATAAATTTCACAAACAAAACACAATGACAGTGAAATAGAGAGCAATTCTTAAATAATTCATTCAGGGCTTGTGATGCAACCTGGATTTACCACATCTACACCCAGAGCTGGGTGAGACATAAGGCTGGACACTTCGGGCTGATAGCATTGGTGAGGTTCGGTGAGGAAACGCAGACCCTTTGAAGTCATACTGCATTGTAGCCATTCCATGGGTCCCAACTCTCCAGGTTTAAGGGTTTCTTCCTTTAGCTAAAACATGCATGGGAAACCCAGATTATGGTCCACCGTGTGATTGGGAAACGTTTTCAAATGCATCTCAGGTTTCGTCCCTGGTTCACCGTTCCAGACGCTTTACTAACACTCTCCCCACTTGGAGAGTCAGTGCCTTTAACCTCCTGTTTGGCACAGTTTGCAATTTCTGCGCGAGATGAACAGGAATTCGGAGAACCAATGAGAGACTAGCTGTAGGTGTCTGCACGGGCAAATGGAACGCTCATTTCCCACCAGGAAGAGGGATTAACCAAAGGCTCAGCGTGCCCTGCTGGAACCAGATTAGGGCCTGAAGCAATCCTGCGGTTTTGCGGCCAGCTCACAAGAAAGCGAGTTGAAGAAAGGAGCTCAGGGGCACTGTAATTCACAAACCTGCAGAGTTATGAATGACAGCTATCGTCCAAAAATGTATTGAAGTAAGTCTTCGAAGAGGACTTGAAAGCGGGGCAGAATTTCAGGAAAACGATTTCAGGGGGTAGACTGGAATTGCACTTAAAGCATAGGAAAAGAGGCAGAATGTCGACAATGATGCACCTGGCCAAAAAGGGCGTATGCGTTTTTTCCTGAATATATTCAGGAAAAAACGCATACGCTCTTTTTGGCCAACCAAGAAAGCGTGTCAAGGAAATCTGCACTACAATGAAGTCTCACTGCCCCCCGGTCCAAACGGCCATCTGAAACAAGTGTAAAATCCAGAAAGGCAGGACAGCTCATGGAAAGAGGGAGCCTTGTTATGCTGATGGGCGGGATGTAAATTGCCAACAGCCACTCTGGAGAAGTGTATGGTGTTTCCTGAAACACGTAGGAAACAAAGCAACACAGCCTATGGCACTTCCACTTAGGGTCCTATAGCTTAGGGAAATTAAAATCAAAAACACACAGCCACCCCAAAGTTTGGGACGGCTCTGTTTACAAGAACCTCGTCTACGGTACAAGTTAAATATCCGAGAAAGCAAAAAATGGATAAAGAAGTTGTGGTACGTACGTACAATGGAATATCACTCAGCCATGAGATCTACATCAACAGGCCCGTAGCGGCATAATAAGTGCATTCAGGTACGACGATTCTACGAGAAATAAGTCACACAGAAAAAGAAACATCATAAGATATCACTAATACACGGAACGTAAACTTGGCTACACATGAACTGAATTACAAAACAGAACAGGGTCTCAAATTTAGAAAACCATCTTATGCTTGCTTATGGGGAAAGGTGAGTTGGGGTGCTGCATCAAACCAGAGATTGAAATTAGCACAGATACCGTTCCATAAGCCAAATATATAATAGACAAGACCTACTCCTTGCTCAACGAAATGGACTCAACACCCCATATTCAACGCCTGGGAATATACCTGACAAGTAAGAATCTTAAGACCCATGGATTTATATGTCTCCATAAGGAAATCATGCGTGTGTACAGCGGCCTAAACGCAGCAGTGAAAATCCGATAAATCCCATTATCAAAATAAATTTCAAAAACTAATCACCATGACAGTGAAATAGAGAGCAATTCTTAAATAATTCATTCAGGGCTTGTGATGCAACCTGGATTTACCACATCTACACCCAGAGCTGGGTGAGACATAAGGCTGGACACTTCGGGCTGATAGCATTGGAGAGGTTCGGTGAGCAAATGCAGACCCTTTGAAGTCATACTGCATGGTACCCATTCCAAGGGTCCCAACTCTCCAGGCTTAAGGGATTCTTCCTTCAGCTAAAACATGCATGGGAAACCCAGAGTATGGTCCACTGTGTGATTGGGAAACGTTTTCAAATGCATCTCAGGTTTCGTCCCTGGTTCACCGTTCCAGACGCTTTACTAACACTCTCCCCACTTGGAGAGTCAGTGCCTTTAACCTCCTGTTTGGCACAGTTTGCAATTTCTGCGCGAGATGAACAGGAATTCGGAGAACCAATGAGAGACTAGCTGTAGGTGTCTGCACGGGCAAATGGAACGCTCATTTCCCACCAGGAAGAGGGATTAACCAAAGGCTCAGCGTGCCCTGCTGGAACCAGATTAGGGCCTGAAGCAATCCTGCGGTTTTGCGGCCAGCTCACAAGAAAGCGAGTTGAAGAAAGGAGCTCAGGGGCACTGTAATTCACAAACCTGCAGAGTTATGAATGACAGCTATCGTCCAAAAATGTATTGAAGTAAGTCTTCGAAGAGGACTTGAAAGCGGGGCAGAATTTCAGGAAAACGATTTCAGGGGGTAGACTGGAATTGCACTTAAAGCATAGGAAAAGAGGCAGAATGTCGACAATGATGCACCTGGCCAAAAAGGGCGTATGGGTTTTTTCCTGAATATATTCAGGAAAAAACGCATACGCACTTTTTGGCCAACCAAGAAAGCGTGTCAAGGAAATCTGCACTACAATGAAGTCTCACTGCCCCCCGGTCCAAACGGCCATCTGAAACAAGTGTAAAATCCAGAAAGGCAGGACAGCTCATGGAAAGAGGGAGCCTTGTTATGCTGATGGGCGGGATGTAAATTGCCAACAGCCACTCTGGAGAAGTGTATGGTGTTTCCTGAAACACGTAGGAAACAAAGCAACACAGCCTATGGCACTTCCACTTAGGGTCCTATAGCTTAGGGAAATTAAAATCAAAAACACACAGCCACCCCAAAGTTTGGGACGGCTCTGTTTACAAGAACCTCGTCTACGGTACAAGTTAAATATCCGAGAAAGCAAAAAATGGATAAAGAAGTTGTGGTACGTACGTACAATGGAATATCACTCAGCCATGAGATCTACGTCAACAGGCCCGTAGCGGCATAATAAGTGCATTCAGGTACGACGATTCTACGAGAAATAAGCCACACAGAAAAAGAAACATCATAAGATATCACTAATACACGGAACGTAAACTTGGCTACACATGAACTGAATTACAAAACAGAACAGGGTCTCAAATTTAGAAAACCAACTTATGCTTGCTTATGGGGAAAGGTGAGTTGGGGTGCTGCATCAAACCAGAGATTGAAATTAGCACAGATACCGTTCCATAAGCCAAATATATAATAGACAAGACCTACTCCTTGCTCAACGAAATGGACTCAACACCCCATATTCAACGCCTGGGAATATACCTGACAAGTAAGAATCTTAAGACCCATGGATTTATATGTCTCCATAAGGAAATCAAGCGTGTGTACAGCGGCCTAAAGGCTGCAGTGAAAATCCGATAAATCCCATTAACAAAATAAATTTCAAAAACAAATCACCATGACAGTGAAATAGAGAGCAATTCTTAAATAATTCATTCAGGGCTTGTGATGCAACCTGGATTTACCACATCTACACCCAGAGCCGGGTGAGACATAAGGCTGGACACTTCGGGCTGATAGCATTGGAGAGGTTCGGTGAGCAAATGCAGACCCTTTGAAGTCATACTGCATGTTAGCCATTCCAAGGATCCCAACTCTCCAGGCTTAAGGGATTCTTCCTTCAGCTAAAACATGCATGGGATACCCAGAGTATGGTCCACCGTGTGATTGGGAAACATTTTCAAATGCATCTCAGGTTTGGTCCCCTGGTACTCGGGGTCACCGTCCCAGACGCTTTACTAACACTCTCCACACTTGGAGAGTCAGTGCCTTTAACCTCCTGTTTGTCACAGTTTCTAATTTCTGGGCAAGATGAACAGGAATAGGGAGAACCAATGAGAGACTAGCTGTAGGTGTCTACACGGGCAAATGGAACGCTCATTTCCCACCAGGAAGAGGGATAAACCAAAGGCTCAGCGTGCCCTGCCGGAACCAGATTAGGGCCTGAAGCAATCATGCGGTTTTGCGGCCAGCTCACAAGAAAGCGAGTTGAAGAAAGGAGCTCAGGGGCACTGTAATTCACAAACCTGCAGAGTTATGAATGACAGCTATCGTCCAAAAATGTATTGAAGTAAGTCTTCGAAGAGGAATTGAAAGCGGGGCAGAATTTCAGGAAAACGATTTCAGGGGGTAGACTGGAATTGCACTTAAAGCATAGGAAAACAGGCAGAATGTCGACAATGATGCACTTGGCCAAAAAGGGCGTATGGGTCTTTTCCTGAATATATTCAGGAAAAAACGCATACACAATTTTTGGCCAACCAAGCAAGCGTGTAAAGGAAATCTGCACTACAATGAAGTCTCACTGCCCCCCGGTCAAAAGGGCCATCGGAAACAAGTGTAAAATCCAGAAAGGCAGGACAGGTCATGGAGAACAGGGAGCCTTGTTATGCTGATGGGCGGGATGTAAATGGCCAACAGCCACTCTGGAGAAGTGTATGGTGTTTCCTGAAACACGTAGGAAACAAAGCATCACAGCCTATGGCACTTCCAGTTAGGGTCCTATAGCTTAGGGAAATTAAAATCAAAAACACACAGCCACCCCAAAGTGTGGGACGGCTCTGTTTACAAGAACCTCGTCTACGGTACAAGTTAAATATCCGAGAAAGCAAAAAATGGATAAAGAAGTTGTGGTACGTACGTATAATGGAGTATCACTCAGCCATGAGATCTACGTCATCTGGCCCGTAGCGGCATAATGAGTGGATTCAGGTACGACGATTCTACGAGAAATAAGTCACACAGAAAAAGAAACATCATAAGATATCACTGATACACGGAACGTAAACTTGGCTACTCATGAACTGAATTACAAAACAGAACAGGGTCTCAAATTTAGAAAACCAACTTAAGTTTGCTTATGGGGAAAGGTGAGTTGGGGTGCTGCATAAAACCAGAGATTGAAATTAGCACACATACTGTTCCATAAGCAAATATATAATAGACAAGACCTACACCTGGCTCAATGAAATGGACTCAACACCCCATATTCAAAGCCAAGGAATATACCTGACAAATAAGAATCTTAAGACCCATGGATTTATATGTCTCCATAAGGAAATCAAGCGTGTGTACAGCGGCCTAAACTCAGCAGTGAAAATCCGATAAATCCCATTATCAAAATAAATTTCACAAACAAAACACAATGACAGTGAAATAGAGAGCAATTCTTAAATAATTCATTCAGGGCTTGTGATGCAACCTGGATTTTCCACATCTACACCCAGAGCTGGGTGAGACATAAGGCTGGACACTTCGGGCTGATAGCATTGGTGAGGTTCGGTGAGCAAATGCAGACCCTTTGAAGTCATACTGCATGGTAGCCATTCCAAGGGTCCCAACTCTCCAGGTTTAAGGGATTCTTCCTTCAGCTAAACCATGCATGGGATACCCAGAGTATGGTCCACCGTGTGATTGGGAAACGTTTTCAAATGCATCTCAGGTTTCGTCCCCTGGTACTCGGGTTCACCGTTCCATACTCTTTACTAACACTCTACCCACTTGGAGAGTCAGTGCCTTTAACCTCCTGTTTGGCACAGTTTGCAATTTCTGCGCAAGATGAACAGGAATAGGGAGAACCAATGAGAGACTAGCTGTAGGTGTCTGCACGGGCAAATGGAACGCTCATTTCCCACCAGGAAGAGGGATTAACCAAAGGCTCAGCGTGCCCTGCTGGAACCAGATTAGGGCCTGAAGCAATCCTGCGGTTTTGCGGCCAGCTCACAAGAAAGCGAGTTGAAGAAAGGAGCTCAGGGGCACTGTAATTCACAAACTTGCAGAGTTATGAATGACAGCTATCGTCCAAAAATGTATTAAAGTAAGTCTACGAAGAGGACTTGGAAGCGGGGCAGAATTTCAGGAAAACGATTTCAGGGGGTAGACTGGAATTGCACTTAAAGCATAGGAAAAGAGGCAGAATGTCGACAATGATGCACTTGGCCAAAAAGGGCGTATGCGTTTTTTCCTGAATATATTCAGGAAAAAACGCATACGCACTTTTTGGCCAACCAAGCAAGCGTGTAAAGGAAATCTGCACTACAATGAAGTCTCACTGCCCCCCGCTCAAAAGGGCCATCTGAAAAAAGTGTAAAATCCAGAAAGGCAGGACAGGTCATGGAGAACAGGGAGCCTTGTTATGCTGATGGGCGGGATGTAAATTGCCAACAGCCACTCTGGAGAAGTGTATGGTGTTTCCTGAAACACGTAGGAAACAAAGCAACACAGCCTATGGCACTTCCAATTATGGTCCTATAGCTTAGGGAAATTAAAATCAAAAACACACAGCCACACCAAAATTTGGGACGGCTCTGTTTACAAGAACCTCGTCTACGGTACAAGTTAAATATCCAAGAAAGCAAAAAATGGATAAGGAAATTGTGGTACGTACGTACAATGGAATATCACTCAGCAATTAGATCTACGTCATCAGGCCCGTAGCGGCATAATGAGTGGATTCAGGTACGACGATTCTACGAGAAATAAGTCACACAGAAAAAGGAACATCATAAGATATCACTAATACACGGAACGTAAACTTGGCTACACATGAACTGAATTACAAAACAGAACAGGGTCTCAAATTTAGAAAACCAACTTATGCTTGCTTATGGGGAAAGGTGAGTTGGGGTGCTGCATCAAACCATAGATTGAAATTAGCACAGATACCATTCCATAAGCCAAATATATAATAGACAAGACCTACTGTTGCTCAACGAAATGGACTCAACACCCCATATTCAACGCCTGAGAATATACCTGACAAGTAAGAATCTTAAGACCCATGGATTTATATGTCTCCATAAGGAAATCAAGCGTGTGTACAGAGGCCTAAACGCAGCAGTGAAAATCCGATAAATCCCATTAACAAAATAAATTTCAAAAACAAAACACAATGACAGTGAAATAGAGAGCAATTCTTAAATAATTCATTCAGGGCTTCTGATGCAACCTGGATTTACCACATCTACACCCAGAGCTGGTTGAGACATAAGGCTGGACACTTCGGGCTGATAGCATTGGTGTGTTCGGTGAGCAAAGGCAGACCCTTTGAAGTCATACTGCATGGTACCCATTCCATGGGTCCCAACTCTCCAGGTTTAAGGGATTTTTCCTTCAGCTAAAACATGCATGGGAAACCCAGAGTATGGTCCACCGTGTGATTGGGAAACGTTTTCAAATGCATCTCAGGTTTCGACCCCTGGTACTCGGGTGCACCATTCCAGACGCTTTAATAACACTCTACCCACTTGGAGAGTCAGTGCCTTTAACCTACTGTTTGGCACAGTTTGCAATTTCTGCGCAAGATGAACAGGAATAGGGAGAATCAATGGAGACTAGCTGTAGGTGTCTGCACGGGTAAATGGAACGCTCATTTCCCACCAGGAAGAGGAATTAACCAAAGGCTCAGCGTGCCCTGCCTGAACCAGATGAGGGCCTGAAACAATCCTGCGGTTTTGCAGCCATCTCACAAGAAAGCGAGTTGAAGAAAGGAGCTCAGGGGCACTGTAATTCACAAACCTGCAGAGTTATGAATGACAGCTATCGTCCAAAAATGTATTGAAGTAAGTCTTCGAAGAGGACTTGAAAGCGGAGCAGAATTTCAGGAAAACGATTTCAGGGGGTAGACTGGAATTGCACTTAAAGCATAGGAAAAGAGGAAGAATGTCGACAATGATGCACTTGGCCAAAAAGGGCGTATGCGTTTTTTCCTGAATATATTCAGGAAAAAACGCATACGCCCTTTTTGGCCAACCAAGCAAGAGTTTAAAGGAAATCTGCACTACAATGAAGTCTCACTGCCCCCCGGTCCAAACGGCCATCTGAAACAAGTGTAAAATCCAGAAAGGCAGGACAGCTCATGAAAAGAGGGAGCCTTGTTTTGCTGATGGGCGGGATGTAAATTGCCAACAGCCACTCTGGAGAAGTGTATGGTGTTTCCTGAAACACGTAGGAAACAAAGCAACACAGCCTATGGCACTTCCACTTAGGGTCCTATAGCTTAGGGAAATTAAAATCAAAAACACACAGCCACCCCAAAGTTTGGGACGGCTCTGTTTACAAGAACCTCGTCTACGGTACAAGTTAAATATCGGAGAAAGCAAAAAATGGATAAAGAAGTTGTGGTACGTACGTACAATGGAATATCACTCAGCAATGAGATCTACGTCATCAGGCCCGTAGCGGCATAATGAGTGGATTCAGGTACGACGATTCTACGAGAAATAAGTCACACAGAAAAAGAAACATCATAAGATATCACTGATACACGGAACGTAAACTTGGCTACACATGAACTGAATTACAAAACAGAACAGGGTCTCAAATTTAGAAAACCAACTTATGCTTGCTTATGGGGAAAGGTGAGTTGGGGTGCTGCATCAAACCATAGATTGAAATTAGCACAGATACCATTCCATAAACCAAATATATAATAGACAAGACCTACTGTTGCTCAACGAAATGGACTCAACACCCCATATTCAACGCCTGAGAATATACCTGACAAGTAAGAATCTTAAGACCCATGGATTTATATGTCTCCATAAGGAAATCAAGCGTGTGTACAGAGGCCTAAACGCAGCAGTGAAAATCCGATAAATCCCATTAACAAAATAAATTTCAAAAACAAAACACAATGACAGTGAAATAGAGAGCAATTCTTAAATAATTCATTCAGGGCTTCTGATGCAACCTGGATTTACCACATCTACACCCAGAGCTGGTTGAGACATAAGGCTGGACACTTCGGGCTGATAGCATTGGTGTGTTCGGTGAGCAAAGGCAGACCCTTTGAAGTCATACTGCATGGTACCCATTCCATGGGTCCCAACTCTCCAGGTTTAAGGGATTTTTCCTTCAGCTAAAACATGCATGGGAAACCCAGAGTATGGTCCACCGTGTGATTGGGAAACGTTTTCAAATGCATCTCAGGTTTCGACCCCTGGTACTCGGGTGCACCATTCCAGACGCTTTAATAACACTCTACCCACTTGGAGAGTCAGTGCCTTTAACCTACTGTTTGGCACAGTTTGCAATTTCTGCGCAAGATGAACAGGAATAGGGAGAATCAATGGAGACTAGCTGTAGGTGTCTGCACGGGTAAATGGAACGCTCATTTCCCACCAGGAAGAGGAATTAACCAAAGGCTCAGCGTGCCCTGCCTGAACCAGATGAGGGCCTGAAACAATCCTGCGGTTTTGCAGCCATCTCACAAGAAAGCGAGTTGAAGAAAGGAGCTCAGGGGCACTGTAATTCACAAACCTGCAGAGTTATGAATGACAGCTATCGTCCAAAAATGTATTGAAGTAAGTCTTCGAAGAGGACTTGAAAGCGGAGCAGAATTTCAGGAAAACGATTTCAGGGGGTAGACTGGAATTGCACTTAAAGCATAGGAAAAGAGGAAGAATGTCGACAATGATGCACTTGGCCAAAAAGGGCGTATGCGTTTTTTCCTGAATATATTCAGGAAAAAACGCATACGCCCTTTTTGGCCAACCAAGCAAGAGTTTAAAGGAAATCTGCACTACAATGAAGTCTCACTGCCCCCCGGTCCAAACGGCCATCTGAAACAAGTGTAAAATCCAGAAAGGCAGGACAGCTCATGAAAAGAGGGAGCCTTGTTTTGCTGATGGGCGGGATGTAAATTGCCAACAGCCACTCTGGAGAAGTGTATGGTGTTTCCTGAAACACGTAGGAAACAAAGCAACACAGCCTATGGCACTTCCACTTAGGGTCCTATAGCTTAGGGAAATTAAAATCAAAAACACACAGCCACCCCAAAGTTTGGGACGGCTCTGTTTACAAGAACCTCGTCTACGGTACAAGTTAAATATCGGAGAAAGCAAAAAATGGATAAAGAAGTTGTGGTACGTACGTACAATGGAATATCACTCAGCAATGAGATCTACGTCATCAGGCCCGTAGCGGCATAATGAGTGCATTCAGGTACGACGATTCTACGAGAAATAAGTCACACAGAAAAAGAAACATCATAAGATGACACTAATACACGGAACGTAAACTTGGCTACTCATGAACTGAATTACAAAACAGAAAAGGGTCTCAAATTTAGAAAACCAACTTATGTTTGCTTATGGGGAAAGGTGAGTTGGGGTGCTGCATCAAACCAGAGATTGAAATTAGCACAGATTCCGTTCCATAAGCCAAATATATAATAGACAAGACCTACTCCTTGCTCAACGAAATGGACTCAACACCCCATATTCAACGCCTGGGAATATACCTAAAAGTAAGAATCTTAAAACCCATGGATTTATATGTCTCCATAAGGAAATCAAGCGTGTGTACAGCGGCCTAAACGCAGCAGTGAAAATCCGATGAATCCCATTATCAAAATAAGATTCACAAACAAAACACAATGACAGTGAAATAGAGAGCAATTCTTAAATAATTCATTCAGGGCTTGTGATGCAACCTGGATTTACCACACCTACACCCAGGGCTGGGTGAGTCATAAGGCTGGACACTTCGGGCTGATAGCATTGGTGAGGTTCGGTGAGCAAACGCAGACCCTTTGAAGCCATACTGCATGGTAGCCATTCCATGGGTCCCAACTCTCCAGATTTAAGGGATTCTTCCTTCAGCTAAAACATGCATGGGAAACCCAGAGTATGGTCCACCTTGTGATTGGGAAACCTTTTCAAATGCATCTCAGGTTTCGTCCCCTGGTACTCGGGGTCACCGTTCCAGACGCTTTACTAACACTCTCCCCACTTGGAGAGTCAGTGCCTTTAACCTCCTGTTTGGCACAGTTTGCAATTTCTGCGCAAGATGAACAGGAATAGGGAGAACCAATGAGAGACTAGCTGTAGGTGTCTGCACAGGCAAATGGAACGCTCATTTCCCAACAGCAAGAGGAATTAAGCAAAGGCTCAGCGTGCCCTGCCTGAACCAGATGAGGGCCTGAAACAATCCTGCGGTTTTGCAGCCATCTCACAAGAAAGCGAGTTGAAGAAAGGAGCTCAGGGGCACTGTAATTCACAAACCTGCAGAGTTATGAATGACAGCTATCGTCCAAAAATGTATTGAAGTAAGTCTTCAAGAGGACTGGAAAGCGGGGCAGAATTTCAGGAAAACGATTTCAGGGGGTAGACTGGAATTGCACTTAAAGCATAGGAAAAGAGGCAGAATGTCGACAATGATGCACTTTGCCAAAAAGGGCGTATGCGTTTTTTCCTGAATATATTCAGGAAAAAACGCATACGCACTTTTTGGCCAACCAAGCAAGCGTGTAAAGGAAATCTGCACTACAATGAAGTCTCACTGCCACCCGGTCCAAACGGCCATCTGAAACAAGTGTAAAATCCAGAAAGGCAGGACAGGCCATGGAGAACAGGGAGCCTTGTTACGCTGATGGGCGGGATGTAAATTGCCAACAGCCACTCTGGAGAAGTGTATGGTGTTTCCTGAAACACGTAGGAAACAAAGCAACACAGCCTATGGCACTTCCACTTAGGGTCCTATAGCTTAGGGAAATTAAAATCAAAAACACACAGCCACCCCAAAGTTTGGGACGGCTCTGTTTACAAGAACCTCGTCTACGGTACAAGTTAAATATCAGAGAAAGCAAAAAATGGATAAAGAAGTTGTGGTACGTACGTAGAATGGAATATCACTCAGCAATGAGATCTACGTCATCAGGCCCATAGCGGCATAATGAGTGGATTCAGGTACGACGATTCTACGAGAAATAAGTCACACAGAAAAAAAACATCATAAGATAACACTAATACACGGAACGTAAACTTGGCTACTCATGAACTGAATTACAAAACAGAAAACGGTCTCAAATTTAGAAAACCAACTTATGCTTGCTTATGGGGAAAGGTGAGTTGGGGTGCTGAATCAAACCAGAGATTGAAATTAGCACAGATACCGTTCCATAAGCCAAATATATAATAGACAAGACCTACTCCTTGCTCAACGAAATGGACTCAACACCCCATATTCAACACCTGGGAATATACCTGAAAAGTAAGAATCTTAAGACCCATGGATTTATATGTCTCCATAAGGAAATCAAGCGTGTGTACAGCGGCCTAAACGCAGCAGTGAAAATCCGATAAATCCCATTATCAAAATAAATTTCACAAACAAAACACAATGACAGTGAAATAGAGAGCAATTCTTAAATAATTCATTCAGGGCTTGTGATGCAACCTGGATTTACCACATCTACACCCAGAGCTGGGTGAGACATAAGGCTGGACACTTCGTGCTGATAGCATTGGTGAGGTTCGGTGAGCAAACGCAGACCCTTTGAAGTCATACTGCATGGTAGCCATTCCATGGGTCCCAACTCTCCAGGTTTAAGGGATTCTTCCTTCAGATAAAACATGCATGGGAAACCCAGAGTATGGTCCACCGTGTGATTGGGAAACATTTTCAAATGCATCTCAGGTTTCGTCCCCTGGTACTCGGGGTCACCGTTCCAGACGCTTTACTAACACTCTCCGCACTTGGAGAGTCAGTGCCTTTAACCTCCTGTTTGGCACAGTTTGCAATTTCTGCGCAAGATGAACAGGAATAGGGAGAACCAATGAGAGACTAGCTGTAGGTGTCTGCACGGGCAAATGGAACGCTCATTTCCCACCAGGAAGAGGGATTAACCAAAGGCTCAGCGTGCCCTGCTGGAACTAGATTAGGGCCTGAAGCAATCCTGCGGTTTTGCGGCCAGCTCACAAGAAAGCGAGTTGAAGAAAGGAGCTCAGGGGCACTGTAATTCACAAACCTGCAGAGTTATGAATGACAGCTATCGTCCAAAAATGTATTGAAGTATGTCTACGAAGAGGACTTGGAAGCGGGGCAGAATTTCAGGAAAACGATTTCAGGGGGTAGACTGGAATTGCACTTAAAGCATAGGAAAAGAGGCAGAATGTCGACAATGATGCACTTGGCCAAAAAGGGCGTATGCGTTATTTCCTGAATATATTCAGGAAAAAACGCATACGACCTTTTTGGCCAACCAAGCAAGCTTGTAAACGAAATCTGCACTACAATGAAGTCTCACTGCCCCCCGGGCCAAAGGGCCATCTGAAAAAAGTGTAAAATCCAGAAAGGCAGGACAGGTCATGGAGAACAGGGAGCCTTGTTATGCTGATGGGCGGGATGTAAATTGCCAACAGCCACTCTGGAGAAGTGTATGGTGTTTCCTGAAACACGTAGGAAACAAAGCAACACAGCCTATGGCACTTCCAATTAGGGTCCTATAGCTTAGGGAAATTAAAATCAAAAACACACAGCCACCCCAAAGTTTAGGACGGCTCTGTTTACAAGAACCTCGTCTACGGTACAAGTTACATATCCGGGAAAGCAAAAAATGGATAAAATTGTTGTGGTACGTACGTACAATGGAATATCACTCAGCAATGAAATCTATGTCATCAGGCCCGTAGCGGCATAATGAGTGGATTCAGGTACGACGATTCTACGAGAAATAAGTCACACAGAAAAAGAAACATCATAATATATCACTAATACACTGAGTGTAAACTTGGCTACACATGAACTCAATTACAAAACAGAACAGGGTCTCAAATTTAGAAAACCAACTTATGCTTGCTTATGGGGAAAGGTGAGTTGGGCTGCTGCACAAAACCAGAGATTGAAATTAGCACAGATACCATTCCATAAGCCAAATATATAATAGACAAGACCTACTCCTTGCTCAACGAAATGGACTCAACACCCCATATTCAACGCCAAGGAATATACCTGACAAGTAAGAATCTTAAAACCCATTGATTTATATGTCTCCATAAGGAAATCAAGCGTGTGTACAGTGGCCTAAACGCAACAGTGAAAATCCGATAAATCCCATTATCAAAATAAATTTCAAAAACAAAACACAATGACAATGAAATAGAGAGCAATTCTTAAAAAATTCATTCAGGGCTTGTGATGCAACCTGGATTTACCACATCTACAAGAAGGGCTGAGTGAGACATAAGGCTGGGCACTTTGGGCTGATAACATTGGTGAGGATCTTAGAGCAAATACAGACCCTTTGAAGTCATACTGCATGGTACCCATTCTATGGGTCCCAACTCTCCAGGTTTAAGGGATTCTCCCTTCAGATAAAAGATGCATGAGAATCCCACAGTATGGTCCACCGTGTGACCGGGAAGTATTTTTAAATGCATCTCAGTTTTCATCCCCTGGTACTCGGTTTCACCATTCCAGAAGCTTTACTAACACTCTTCCCACTTGGAGAGTCAGTGCCTTTACCCTCCTGTTTGGCACACTTTGCGATTTCTGCGCAAGATGGAGAGCAATAGGTAGAACCAATGAGATACTAGCTGTAGATTTCTGCCTGGGCAAATTTAACGCTCATTTTCCACTAGGAAGAGGAATTAAACAAAGCTCAGCATGCCGTGCCGAATCCAGATTAGGGCCTGAAGCAATCCTGCGGTTTTGCGGCCAGCTCACAAGAAAGCGAGTTGAAGAAAGGAGCTCAGGGGCACTGTAATTCACAAACCTGCAGAGTTATAAATGACAGTTATCGTCCAAAAATATAATGAAGTAAGGCTGTGATGAGGACTTGAGGGTGGGGCAGAATTGCAGGAAAACGATTTCAGGGGATAGACTGGAATTGCATTTAAAGCATAGGAAAAGAGGCAGAACGTCGACAATGATGCACTTGGCCAAAAAGGGCATATGCTTTTATTCCTGAATATATTCAGGAAAAAAACGCATAGGCACTTTTTGGCCCCCAAGCAAGCATGTAAATGAAATCTGCACTAAAATGAAGTCTCACTGCCCCCCGGTCAAAAGGGCCTTCTGAAAAAAGGGTAAACTCCTGAAACACAGCACAAGCCATGGAGAACAGGGAGCCTTGTTATGCTTATGGGCGGGATGTAAATTGCCAACAGCCACTCTGGAGAAGTGTACGGTGTTTCCTGAAACACCTAAAAAACTAAGCAACGGAGCCTACAGCACTTCCACTTATGGCCCTATAACTTAGGGAAATTAAAATAAAAAACACACAGCCACCCCAAAGTTTTGGACGGCTCTGTATACAAGAACCTCGTCTAGAGTACAAGTTAAATATCCCAGAATGCGAAAAATGGATAAAGAAGTTGTGGTACATACGTAGAATGGAATATCAATCAGCAATGAAATCTATGACATCAGGCCCGTTGCGGCATAATGAGTGGATTCAGATACGATGATTCTAAGTGAAATAAGTCACACAGAAAAAGAAACATTAAGATATCACTAATACACCGAATGTGAACTTGGCTACACATGAACTGAATTACAAAACAGAACAGGGTCTCAAATTTAGAAAACCAACTTATGCTTGCTTAAGGGGAAAGGTGAGTTGGGGTGCTGCATAAAACCAGAGATTGAGATTAGAATAGATATCGTTCCATAAGCCAAATATTTAATAGTCAAGACTTACTCCTTGCTCAACGAAATGGACTAAACACCCCATATTCTACGCCTAGGAATACACCTGCCAATTAAGAATCTTAACACGCATGGATTTATATGTCTCTGTAAGAGAATCAAACATGTGTACAGCAACATAAACGCAGCCGTGAAAATCCGATAAATCCCATTATCAAAATAAATTACAAAAACAAAACACAATGACAGTGAAATAGAGAGCAATTCTTAAATAATTCATTCAGGGCTTGTGATGCAACCTGGAGTTACCACATCTACACCTAGAGCTGGGTGAGACATAAGGCTGGACACTTCGGGCAGATACCATTGGTGAGTTTCAGTGAGCAAATGCAGACCATTTGAAGTCATACTGCATGGCACACATTCCATGGGTCCCAACTCTCCAGGTTTAAGGGATTCTTCCTTCAGTTAAAACATGCATGGGAATCCCAGAGTATGGTCCACTGTGTGATTGGGAAACATTTTCAAATGTAACTCAGGTTTCGTCCCCTGGTACTCGGATTCACCGTTCCAGACGCTTTACTAACACTCTCCACACTTGGAGAGTCAGTGCCTTTAACCTCCTGTTTGGCAGTTTGCAATTTCTGTGCAAGATGAACAGGAATAGGGAGAACCACTGAGAGACTAGCTGTAGGTGTCTGCACGGGCAAATGGAACGCTCATTTCCCACCAGGAAGAGGGATTAACCAAAGGCTCAGCGTGCCCTCCCGGAACCAGATTAGGGCCTGAAGCAATCCAGCGGTTTTGTGGCCAGCTCAGAAGAAAGCGAGTTGAAGAAAGGAGCTCAGGGGCACTGTAATTCACAAACCTGCAGAGTTATGAAAGACAGCTCTCGTCCAAAACTGTATTGAAGTAAGTCTTCGAAGAAGACTTGAAAGCAGGGCACAATTTCAGGAAAACGATTTCAGGGGGTAGACTGGAATTGCACTTAAAGCATAGGAAAAGAGGCAGAATGTCGACAATGATGCACTTGGCCAAAAAGGGCGTATGCGTTTTTTCCTGAATATATTCAGGAAAAAACGCATACGCCCTTTTGGCCAACCAAGCAAGTGTGTAAAGGAAATCTGCACTACAATGAAGTCTCACTGCCTCCCGGTCCAAAAGGCCATCTGAAACAAGTGTAAAATCCAGAAAGGCAGGACAGGTCATGGAGAACAGGGAGCCTTGTTATGCTGAAGGGCGGGATGTAAATTGCCAACAGCCACTCTGGAGAAGTGTATGGTGTTTCCTGAAACACGTAGGAAACAAAGCAACACAGCCTATGGCACTTCCACTTAGGGTCCTATAGCTTAGGGAAATTAAAATCAAAAACACACAGCCACCCCAAAGTTTGGGACGGCTCTGTTTACAAGAACCTCGTCTATGGTGCAAGTTAAATATCCGAGAAAGCAAAAAATGGATAAAGAAGTTGTGGTACGTACGTACAATGGAATATCACTCAGCCATGAGATCTACGTCATCAGGCCCGTAGCGGCATAATGAGTGCATTCAGGTACGACGATTCTACGAGAAATAAGTCACACAGAAAAAGAAACATCATAAGATAACACTAATACAAGGAACGTAAACTTGGCTACACATGAACTGAATTACAAAACAGAAAAGGGTCTCAAATTTACAAAACCAACTTATGCTTGCTTATGGGGAAAGGTGAGTTGGGGTGCTGCATCAAACCAGAGATTGAAATTAGCACAGATACCGTTCCATAAGCAAAATATATAATAGACAAGACCTACTCCTTGCTCAACGAAATGGACTCAACACCCCATATTCAACGCCTGGGAATATACCTGACAAGGAAGAATCTTAAGACCCATGGATTTATATGTCTCCATAAGGAAATCAAGGGTGTGTACAGCGGCCTAAACGCAGCAGTGAAAATCCGATAAATCCCATTATCAAAATAAATTTCACACACAAAACACAATGACAGTGAAATAGAGAGCAATTCTTAAATAATTCATTCAGGGATTGTGATGCAACCTGGATTTACCACATCTACACCCAGAGCTGGGTGAGATATAAGGCTGGACACTTCGGGCTGATAGCATTGGTGAGGTTCGGTGAGCAAACGCAGACCCTTTGAAGTCATACTGCATGGTACCCATTCCATGGGTCCCAACTCTCCAGGTTTAAGGGATTCTTCCTTCAGCTAAAACATGCATGGGAAACCCAGAGTATGGTCCACCGTGTGATTGGGAAACGTTTTCAAATGCATCTCAGGTTTCGTCCCGTGGTACTCGGGTTCACCGTTCCAGACGCTTTACTAACACTCTCCCCACTTGGAGAGTCAGTGCCTTTAACCTCCTGTTGGGCACAGTTTGCAATTTCTGCGCAAGATGAACAGGAATAGGGAGAACCAATGAGAGAATAGCTGTAGGTGTCTGCACGGGCAAATGGAACGCTCATTTCCCACCAGGAAGAGGAATTAACCAAAGGCTCAGCGTGCCCTGCCGGAACCAGATTAGGGCCTGAAGCAATCCTGCGGTTTTGCGGCCAGCTCACAAGATAGCGAGTTAAAGAAAAGAGCCCACGGGCACTGTAATTCACAAACCTGCAGAGTTATGAATGACAGCTATCGTCCAAAAATGTATTGAAGTAAGTCTTCGAAGAGGAATTGAAAGTGGGGCAGAATTTCAGGAAAACGATTTCAGGGGGTAGACTGGAATTGCACTTAAAGCATAGGAAAAGAGGCAGATTGTCCACAATGATGCACTTGGCCAAAAAGGGCGTATGCGTTTTTTCCTGAATATATTCAGAAAAAAACGCATACGCCCTTTTTCGCCAACCAAGCAAGCGTGTAAAGGAAATCTGCACGACATTGAAGTCTCACTGCCCCCCGGTCAAAAGGGCCATCTGAAAAAAGTGTAAAATCCAGAAAGGCAGGACAGGTCATGGAGAACAGGGAGCCTTGTTATGCTGATGGGCGGGATGTAAATTGCCAACAGCCACTCTGGAGAAGTGTATGGTGTTTCCTGAAACACTTAGGAAACAAAGCAACACAGCCTATGGCACTTCCAGTTAGGGTCCTATAGCTTAGGGAAATTAAAATCAAAAACACACAGGCACCCCAAAGTTTGGGACGGCTCTGTTTACAAGAACCTCGTCTACGGTACAAGTTAAATATCCGAGAAAGCAAAAAATGGATAAAGAAGTTGTGGTACGTACGTACAATGGAATATCACTCAACAATGAGATCTACGTCATCAGGCCCGTAGCGGCATAATGAGTGGATTAACGTACGAGGAGTCTACGAGAAATAATTCACACAGAAAAAGAAACATCATAAGATATCACTAATACACGGAACATAAACTTGGCTACACATGAACTGAATTACAAAACAGAACAGGGTCTCAAATTTAGAAAACCAACTTATGCTTGCTTATGGGGAAAGGTGAGTTGGGGTGCTGCATCAAACCAGAGATTGAAATTAGCACAGATACCGTTCCATAAGCCAACTATATAATAGACAAGACCTACTGTTGCTCAACGAAATGGACTCAACACCCCATATTCAACGCCTGGGAATATACCTGACAAGTAAGAATCTTAAGACCCATGGATTTATATGTCTCCATAAGGAAGTCAAGCGTGTGTACAGTGGCCTAAACGCAGCAGTGAAAATCCGATAAATCCCATTAACAAAATAAATTTCACAAACAAAACACAATGACATGCAAATGAAGCAAATGACAAAGGATTAATCTCCAAAATTTACAAGCAGCTCATGCAGCTCAATAACAAAAAAACAAACAACCCAATCCAAAAATGGGCAGAAGACCTAAATAGACATTTCTCCAAAGAAGATATACACAATGGCAACAAACACATGAAAGAATGCTCAACATCATTAATCATTAGAGAAATGCAAATCAAAACTACAATGAGATATCATCTCACACCAGTCAGAATGGCCATCAGCAAAAAATCTAGAAACAATAAATGCTGGAGAGGGTGTGGAGAAAAGGGAACACTCTTGCACTGCTGGTGGGAATGTGAATTGGTTCAGCCACTATGGAGAACAGTATCAGGTTCCTTAAAAATCTACAAATAGAATTACCATATGACCCATCAATCCCACTACTGGGCATATACCCTGGGAAAACCAAAATTCAAACAGAGTCATGTACCAAAATGTTCATTGCAGCTCTATTTACAATAGCCCGGAGATGGAAACAACCTAAGCGCCCATCATCGGATGAATGGATAAAGAAAATGTGGCACACATATACAATGGAATATTACTCAGCCTTAAAAAGAAATGAAATTGAGCTATTTGTAATGAGATGGATAGACCTAGAGCCTGTCATACAGAGTGAAGTAAGTCAGAAAGAAAAAGACAAATACCGTATGCTAACACATATATATGGAATTTAAGGGGAAAAAAATGTCATGAAGAACCTAGGGGTAAGACAGGAATAAAGACACAGACCGACTGGAGAACGGACTTGAGGATATGGGGAGGGGGAGGGGTGAGCTTTGACAGGGCGAGAGAGAGTCATGGACATATACACACTAACAAACGTAGTAAGGTAGATAGCTAGTGGGAAGCAGCCGCAAGGCACAGAGATATTAGCTTGGTACTTTGTGACAGCCTGGAGGGGTGGGATAGAGAGAGTGGGAGGGAGGGAGACGCAAGAGGGAAGACATATGGGAACATATGTATATGTATAACTGATTCACTTTGTTATAAAGCAGAAACTAACACACCATTGTAAAGCAATTATACCCCAATAAAGATGTTTAAAAAAAAAAAACACAATGACAGTGAAATAGAGAGCAATTCTTAAATAATTCATTCAGGGCTTGTGATGCAACCTGGATTTACCACATCTACACCCAGAGCTGGTTGAGACATAAGGCTGGACACTTTGGGCTGATAGCATTGGTGAGGTTTGGTGAGCAAACGCAGACCCTTTGAAGTCATACTGCATGGTACCCATTCCATGGGTCCCAACTCTCCAGGTTTAAGGGATTCTTCCTTCAGCTAAAACATGCATGGGAAACCCAGAGTATGGTCCACCGTGTGATTGGGAAACGTTTTCAAATGCATCTCAGGTTTCATCCCCTGGTACTCGGGTGCACCGTTCCAGACACTTTACTAACACTCTCCCCACTTGGAAAGTCAGTGCCTTTAACCTTCTGTTTGGCACAGTTTGCAATTTCTGCGCAAGATGAACAGGAATAGGGAGAACCAATGTGAGACTAGCTGTAAGTGTCTGCACGGGCAAATGGAACGCTCATTTCCCACCAGGAAGAGGAATTAACCAAAGGCTCAGCGTGCCCTGCCGGAACCAGATTAGGGCCTGAAGCAATCCTGCGGTTTTGCGGCCAGCTCACAAGATAGCGAGTTGAAGAAAAGAGCCCAGGGGCACTGTAATTCACAAACCTGCAGAGTTATGAATGACAGCTATCGTCCAAAAATGTATTGAAGTAAGTCTTCGAAGAGGAATTGAAAGTGGGGCAGAATTTCAGGAAAACGATTTCAGGGGGTAGACTGGAATTGCCCTTAAAGCATAGGAAAAGAGGCAGAATGTCCACAATGATGCACTTGGCCAAAAAGGGCGTATGCGTTTTTTCCTGAATATATTCAGTAAAAAATGCATACGCCCTTTTTGGCCAACCAAGCAAGCGTGTAAAGGAAATCTGCACTACATTGAAGTCTCAATGCCCCCCGGTTAAAAGGGCCATCTGAAAAATGTGTAAAATCCAGAAAGGCAGGACAGGTCATGGAGAACAGGGAGCCTTGTTATGCTGATGGGCGGGATGTAAATTGCCAACAGCCACTCTGGAGAAGTGTATGGTGTTTCCTGAAACACGTAGGAAACAAAGCAACACAGCCTATGGCACTTCCACTTAGGGTCCTATAGTTTAGGGAAATTAAAATCAAAAAACACACAGGCACCCCAAAGTTTGGGACGGCTCTGTTTACAAGAACCTCGTCTACGGTACAAGTTAAATATCCGAGAAAGCAAAAAATGGATAAAGAAGTTGTGGTACGTACGTACAATGGAATATCACTCAACAATGAGATCTACGTCATCAGGCCCGTAGCGGCATAATGAGTGGATTCCGGTACGACGATTCTACGAGAAATAAGTCACACAGAAAAAGAAACATCATAAGATAACACTAATACAAGGAACGTAAACTTGGCTACACATGAACTGAATTACAAAACAGAAAAGGGTCTCAAATTTAGAAAACCAACTTATGCTTGCTTATGGGGAAAGGTGAGTTGGGGTGCTGCATCAAACCAGAGATTGAAATTAGCACAGATACCGTTCCATAAGCAAAATATATAATAGACAAGACCTACTCCTTGCTCAACGAAATGGACTCAACACCCCATATTCAACGCCTGGGAATATACCTGACAAGGAAGAATCTTAAGACCCATGGATTTATATGTCTCCATAAGGAAATCAAGGGTGTGTACAGCGGCCTAAACGCAGCAGTGAAAATCCGATAAATCCCATTATCAAAATAAATTTCACACACAAAACACAATGACAGTGAAATAGAGAGCAATTCTTAAATAATTCATTCAGGGATTGTGATGCAACCTGGATTTACCACATCTACACCCAGAGCTGGGTGAGATATAAGGCTGGACACTTCGGGCTGATAGCATTGGTGAGGTTCGGTGAGCAAACGCAGACCCTTTGAAGTCATACTGCATGGTACCCATTCCATGGGTCCCAACTCTCCAGGTTTAAGGGATTCTTCCTTCAGCTAAAACATGCATGGGAAACCCAGAGTATGGTCCACCGTGTGATTGGGAAACGTTTTCAAATGCATCTCAGGTTTCGTCCCGTGGTACTCGGGTTCACCGTTCCAGACGCTTTACTAACACTCTCCCCACTTGGAGAGTCAGTGCCTTTAACCTCCTGTTGGGCACAGTTTGCAATTTCTGCGCAAGATGAACAGGAATAGGGAGAACCAATGAGAGAATAGCTGTAGGTGTCTGCACGGGCAAATGGAACGCTCTTTTCCCACCAGGAAGAGGAATTAACCAAAGGCTCAGCGTGCCCTGCCGGAACCAGATTAGGGCCTGAAGCAATCCTGCGGTTTTGCGGCCAGCTCACAAGATAGCGAGTTAAAGAAAAGAGCCCACGGGCACTGTAATTCACAAACCTGCAGAGTTATGAATGACAGCTATCGTCCAAAAATGTATTGAAGTAAGTCTTCGAAGAGGAATTGAAAGTGGGGCAGAATTTCAGGAAAACGATTTCAGGGGGTAGACTGGAATTGCACTTAAAGCATAGGAAAAGAGGCAGATTGTCCACAATGATGCACTTGGCCAAAAAGGGCGTATGCGTTTTTTCCTGAATATATTCAGAAAAAAACGCATACGCCCTTTTTCGCCAACCAAGCAAGCGTGTAAAGGAAATCTGCACGACATTGAAGTCTCACTGCCCCCCGGTCAAAAGGGCCATCTGAAAAAAGTGTAAAATCCAGAAAGGCAGGACAGGTCATGGAGAACAGGGAGCCTTGTTATGCTGATGGGCGGGATGTAAATTGCCAACAGCCACTCTGGAGAAGTGTATGGTGTTTCCTGAAACACTTAGGAAACAAAGCAACACAGCCTATGGCACTTCCAGTTAGGGTCCTATAGCTTAGGAAAATTAAAATCAAAAACACACAGGCACCCCAAAGTTTGGGACGGCTCTGTTTACAAGAACCTCGTCTACGGTACAAGTTAAATATCCGAGAAAGCAAAAAATGGATAAAGAAGTTGTGGTACGTACGTACAATGGAATATCACTCAACAATGAGATCTACGTCATCAGGCCCGTAGCGGCATAATGAGTGGATTAACGTACGAGGAGTCTACGAGAAATAATTCACACAGAAAAAGAAACATCATAAGATATCACTAATACACGGAACATAAACTTGGCTACACATGAACTGAATTACAAAACAGAACAGGGTCTCAAATTTAGAAAACCAACTTATGCTTGCTTATGGGGAAAGGTGAGTTGGGGTGCTGCATCAAACCAGAGATTGAAATTAGCACAGATACCGTTCCATAAGCCAACTATATAATAGACAAGACCTACTGTTGCTCAACGAAATGGACTCAACACCCCATATTCAACGCCTGGGAATATACCTGACAAGTAAGAATCTTAAGACCCATGGATTTATATGTCTCCATAAGGAAGTCAAGCGTGTGTACAGTGGCCTAAACGCAGCAGTGAAAATCCGATAAATCCCATTAACAAAATAAATTTCACAAACAAAACACAATGACATGCAAATGAAGCAAATGACAAAGGATTAATCTCCAAAATTTACAAGCAGCTCATGCAGCTCAATAACAAAAAAACAAACAACCCAATCCAAAAATGGGCAGAAGACCTAAATAGACATTTCTCCAAAGAAGATATACACAATGGCAACAAACACATGAAAGAATGCTCAACATCATTAATCATTAGAGAAATGCAAATCAAAACTACAATGAGATATCATCTCACACCAGTCAGAATGGCCATCAGCAAAAAATCTAGAAACAATAAATGCTGGAGAGGGTGTGGAGAAAAGGGAACACTCTTGCACTGCTGGTGGGAATGTGAATTGGTTCAGCCACTATGGAGAACAGTATGGAGGTTCCTTAAAAATCTACAAATAGAATTACCATATGACCCATCAATCCCACTACTGGGCATATACCCTGGGAAAACCAAAATTCAAACAGAGTCATGTACCAAAATGTTCATTGCAGCTCTATTTACAATAGCCCGGAGATGGAAACAACCTAAGCGCCCATCATCGGATGAATGGATAAAGAAAATGTGGCACACATATACAATGGAATATTACTCAGCCTTAAAAAGAAATGAAATTGAGCTATTTGTAATGAGATGGATAGACCTAGAGCCTGTCATACAGAGTGAAGTAAGTCAGAAAGAAAAAGACAAATACCGTATGCTAACACATATATATGGAATTTAAGGGGAAAAAAAATGTCATGAAGAACCTAGGGGTAAGACAGGAATAAAGACACAGACCTACTGGAGAACGGACTTGAGGATATGGGGAGGGGGAGGGGTGAGCTTTGACAGGGTGAGAGAGAGTCATGGACATATACACACTAACAAACGTAGTAAAGTAGATAGCTAGTGGGAAGCAGCCGCAAGGCACAGGGATATTAGCTTGGTAATTTGTGACAGCCTGGAGGGGTGGGATAGGGAGAGTGGGAGGGAGGGAGACGCAAGAGGGAAGACATATGGGAACATATGTATATGTATAACTGATTCACTTTGTTATAAAGCAGAAACTAACACACCATTGTAAAGCAATTATACCCCAATAAAGATGTTTAAAAAAAAAAAACACAATGACAGTGAAATAGAGAGCAATTCTTAAATAATTCATTCAGGGCTTGTGATGCAACCTAGATTTACCACATCTACACCCAGAGCTGGTTGAGACATAAGGCTGGACACTTTGGGCTGATAGCATTGGTGAGGTTTGGTGAGCAAACGCAGACCCTTTGAAGTCATACTGCATGGTACCCATTCCATGGGTTCCAAATCTCCAGGTTTAAGGGATTCTTCCTTCAGCTAAAACATGCATGGGAAACCCGGAGTATGTTCCACCGTGTGATTGGGAAACTTTTTCAAATGCATCTCAGGTTTCATCCGCTGGTACTCGGGTGCACCGTTCCAGACACTTTACTAACACTCTCCCCACTTGGAAAGTCAGTGCCTTTAACCTTCTGTTTGGCACAGTTTGCAATTTCTGCGCAAGATGAACAGGAATTGGGAGAACCAATGTGAGACTAGCTGTAAGTGTCTGCACGGGCAAATGGAACGCTCATTTCCCACCAGGAAGAGGAATTAACCAAAGGCTTAGCGTGCCCTGCCGGAACCAGATTAGGGCCTGAAGCAATCCTGCGGTTTTGCGGCCAGCTCACAAGATAGCGAGTTGAAGAAAAGAGCCCAGGGGCACTGTAATTCACAAACCTGCAGAGTTATGAATGACAGCTATCGTCCAAAAATGTATTGAAGTAAGTCTTCGAAGAGGAATTGAAAGTGGGGCAGAATTTCAGGAAAACGATTTCAGGGGGTAGACTGGAATTGCACTTAAAGCATAGGAAAAGAGGCAGAATGTCCACAATGATGCACTTGGCCAAAAAGGGCGTATGCGTTTTTTCCTGACTATATTCAGGAAAAAATGCATACGCCCTTTTTGGCCAACCAAGCAAGCGTGTAAAGGAAATCTGCACTACATTGAAGTCTCACTGCCCCCCGGTCAAAAGGGCCATCTGAAAAAAGTGTAAAATCCAGAAAGGCAGGACAGGTCATGGAGAACAGGGAGCCTTGTTATGCTGATGGGCGGGATGTAAATTGCCAACAGCCACTCTGGAGAAGTGTATGGTGTTTCCTGAAACACGTAGGAAACAAAGCAACACAGCCTATGGCACTTCCTCTTAGGTCCTATAGCTTAGGGAAATTAAAATCAAAAACACACAGGCACCCCAAAGTTTGGGACGGCTCTGTTTACAAGAACCCCGTCTACGGTACAAGTTAAATATCCGAGAAAGCAAAAAATGGATAAAGAAGTTGTGGTACGTACGTACAATGGAATATCACTCAGCAATGAGATCTACGTCAACAGGCCCGTAGCGGCATAATGAGTGGATTCAGGTACGACGATTCTACGAGAAATATGTCACACAGAAAAAGAAACCTCATAAGATATCACTAATACACGGAACGTAAACTTGGCTACACATGAACTGAATTACAAAACAGAACAGGGTCTCAAATTTAGAAAACCAACTTATGCTTGCTTATGGGGAAAGGTGAGTTGGGGTGCTGCATCAAACCAGAGATTGAAATTAGCACAGATACCGTTCCATAAGCCAACTATATAATAGACAAGACCTACTGTTGCTCAACGAAATGGACTCAACACCCCATATTCAACGCCTGGGAATATACCTGACAAGTAAGAATCTTAAGACCCATGGATTTATATGTCTCCATAAGGAAGTCAAGCGTGTGTACAGTGGCCTAAACGCAGCAGTGAAAATCCGATAAATCCCATTAACAAAATAAATTTCACAAACAAAACACAATGACATGCAAATGAAGCAAATGACAAAGGATTAATCTCCAAAATTTACAAGCAGCTCATGCAGCTCAATAACAAAAAAACAAACAACCCAATCCAAAAATGGGCAGAAGACCTAAATAGACATTTCTCCAAAGAAGATATACACAATGGCAACAAACACATGAAAGAATGCTCAACATCATTAATCATTAGAGAAATGCAAATCAAAACTACAATGAGATATCATCTCACAGCAGTGAGAATGGCCATCAGCAAAAAATCTAGAAACAATAAATGCTGGAGAGGGTGTGGAGAAAAGGGAACACTCTTGCACTGCTGGTGGGAATGTGAATTGGTTCAGCCACTATGGAGAACAGTATGGAGGTTCCTTAAAAATCTACAAATAGAATTACCATATGACCCATCAATCCCACTACTGGGCATATACCCTGGGAAAACCAAAATTCAAACAGAGTCATGTACCAAAATGTTCATTGCAGCTCTATTTACAATAGCCCGGAGATGGAAACAACCTAAGCGCCCATCATCGGATGAATGGATAAAGAAAATGTGGCACATATATACAATGGAATATTACTCAGCCTTAAAAAGAAATGAAATTGAGCTATTTGTAATGAGATGGATAGACCTAGAGCCTGTCATACAGAGTGAAGTAAGTCAGAAAGAAAAAGACAAATACCGTATGCTAACACATATATATGGAATTTAAGGGGAAAAAAAATGTCATGAAGAACCTAGGGGTAAGACAGGAATAAAGACACAGACCTACTGGAGAACGGACTTGAGGATATGGGGAGGGGGAGGGGTGAGCTTTGACAGGGCGAGAGAGAGTCATGGACATATACACACTAACAAACATAGTAAGGTAGATAGCTAGTGGGAAGCAGCCGCAAGGCACAGGGATATTAGCTTGGTACTTTGTGACAGCCTGGAGGGGTGGGATAGAGAGAGTGGGAGGGAGGGAGACGCAAGAGGGAAGACATATGGGAACATATGTATATGTATAACTGATTCACTTTGTTATAAAGCAGAAACTAACACACCATTGTAAAGCAATTATACCCCAATAAAGATGTTTTAAAAAAAAAAAACACAATGACAGTGAAATAGAGAGCAATTCTTAAATAATTCATTCAGGGCTTGTGATGCAACCTGGATTTACCACATCTACACCCAGAGCTGGTTGAGACATAAGGCTGGACACTTTGGGCTGATAGCATTGGTGAGGTTTGGTGAGCAAACGCAGACCCTTTGAAGTCATACTGCATGGTACCCATTCCATGGGTCCCAACTCTCCAGGTTTACGGGATTCTTCCTTCAGCTAAAACATGCATGGGAAACCCGGAGTATGTTCCACCGTGTGATTGGGAAACGTTTTCAAATGCATCTCAGGTTTCATCCCCTGGTACTCGGGTGCACCATTCCAGACACGTTACTAACACTCTCCCCACTTGGAAAGTCAGTGCCTTTAACCTTCTGTTTGGCACAGTTTGCAATTTCTGCGCAAGATGAACAGGAATAGGGAGAACCAATGGAGACTAGCTGTAAGTGTCTGCACGGGCAAATGGAACGCTCATTTCGCACCAGGAAGAGGAATTAACCAAAGGCTCAGCATGCCCTGCCGGAACCAGATTAGGGCCTGAAGCAATCCTGCGGTTTTGCGGCCAGCTCACAAGATAGCGAGTTGAAGAAAAGAGCCCAGGGGCACTGTAATTCACAAACCTGCAGAGTTATGAATGACAGCTATCGTCCAAAAATGTATTGAAGTAAGTCTTCGAAGAGGAATTGAAAGTGGGACAGAATTTCAGGAAAACGATTTCAGGGGGTAGACTGGAATTGCACTTAAAGCATAGGAAAAGAGGCAGAATGTCCACAATGATGCACTTGGCCAAAAAGGGCGTATGCTTTTTTTCCTGAATATATTCAGGAAAAAATGCATACGCCCTTTTTGGCCAACCAAGCAAGCGTGTAAAGGAAATCTGCACTACATTGAAGTCTCACTGTCCCCCGGTCAAAAGGGCCATCTGAAAAAAGTGTAAAATCCAGAAAGGCAGGACAGGTCATGGAGAACAGGGAGCCTTGTTATGCTGATGGGCGGGATGTAAATTGCCAACAGCCACTCTGGAGAAGTGTATGGTGTTTCCTGAAACACTTAGGAAACAAAGCAACACAGCCTATGGCACTTCCACTTAGGGTCCTATAGCTTAGGGAAATTAAAATCAAAAACACACAGGCACCCCAAAGTTTGGGACGGCTCTGTTTACAAGAACCTTGTCTACGGTACAAGTTAAATATACGAGAAAGCAAAAAATGGATAAAGAAGTTGTGGTACGTACGTACAATGGAATATCACTCAACAATGAGATCTACGTCATCAGGCACGTAGCGGCATAATGAGTGGATTAACGTACGAGGAGTCTACGAGAAATAAGTCACACAGGAAAAGAAACATCATAAGATATCTCTAATACACGGAACATAAACTTGGCTACACATGAACTGAATTACAAAACAGAACAGGGTCTCAAATTTAGAAAACCAACTTATGCTTGCTTATGGGGAAAGGTGAGTTGGGGTGCTGCATCAAACCAGAGATTGAAATTAGCACAGATACCGTTCCATAAGCCAAATATATAATAGACAAGACCTACTGTTGCTCAACGAAATGGACTCAACACCCCATATTCAACGCCTGGGAATATACCTGACAAGTAAGAATCTTAAGACCCATGGATTTATATGTCTCCAAAAGGAAGTCAAGCGTGTGTACAGTGGCCTAAACGTAGCAGTGAAAATCCGATAAATCCCATTAACAAAATAAATTTCACAAACAAAACACAATGACATGCAAATGAAGCAAATGACAAAGGATTAATCTCCAAAATTTACAAGCAGCTCATGCAGCTCAATAACAAAAAAACAAACAACCCAATCCAAAAATGGGCAGAAGACCTAAATAGACATTTCTCCAAAGAAGATATACAGAATGCCAACAAACACATGAAAGAATGCTCAACATCATTAATCATTAGAGAAATGCAAATCAAAACTACAATGAGATATCATCTCACACCAGTCAGAATGGCCATCATCAAAAAATCTAGAAACAATAAATGCTGGAGAGGGTGTGGAGAAAAGGGAACACTCTTGCACTGCTGGTGGGAATGTGAATTGGTTCAGCCACTATGGAGAACAGTATGGAGGTTCCTTAAAAAACTACAAATAGAATTACCATATGACCCAGCAATCCCACTACTGGGCATATACCCTGGGAAAACCAAAATTCAAACAGAGTCATGTACCAAAATGTTCATTGCAGCTCTATTTACAATAGCCCGGAGATGGAAACAACCTAAGCGCCCATCATCGGATGAATGGATAAAGAAAATGTGGCACATATATACAATGGAATATTACTCAGCCTTAAAAAGAAATGAAATTGAGCTATTTGTAATGAGATGGATAGACCTAGAGTCTGTCATACAGAGTGAAGTAAGTGAGAAAGAAAAAGACAAATACCGTATGCTAACACATATATATGGAATTTAAGGGGAAAAAAATGTCATGAAGAACCTAGGGGTAAGACAGGAATAAAGACGCAGACCTACTGGAGAACGGACTTGAGGATATGGGGAGGGGGAGGGGTGAGCTTTGACAGGGCGAGAGAGAGTCATGGACATATACACACTAACAAACGTAGTAAGGTAGATAGCTAGTGGGAAGCAGCCGCAAGGCACAGGGATATTAGCTTGGTACTTTGTGACAGCCTGGAAGGGTGGGATAGGGAGAGTGGCAGGGAGGGAGACGCAAGAGGGAAGACATATGGGAACATATGTATATGTATAACTGATTCACTTTGTTATAAAGCAGAAACTAACACACCATTGTAAAGCAATTATACCCAAATAAAGATGTTTAAAAAAAAAACACAATGACAGTGAAATAGAGAGCAATTCTTAAATAATTCATTCAGGGCTTGTGATGCAACCTGGATTTACCACATCTACACCCAGAGCTGGTTGAGACATAAGGCTGGACACTTTGGGCTGATAGCATTGGTGAGGTTTGGTGAGCAAAGGCAGACCCTTTGAAGTCATACTGCATGGTACCCATTCCATGGGTCCCAACTCTCCAGGTTTAAGGGATTCTTCCTTCAGCTAAAACAAGCATGGGAAACCCGGAGTATGTTCCACCGTGTGATTGGGAAACGTTTTCAAATGCATCTCAGGTTTCGTCCCCTGGTACTCGGGTGCACCGTTCCAGACACTTTACTAAAAATCTCCCCACTTGGAAAATCAGTGCCTTTAACCTCCTGTTTGGCACAGTTTGCAATTTCTGCGCAATATAAACAGGAATAGGGAGAAGCAATGAGAGACTAGCTCTAGGTGTCTTCACGGGCAAATGGAAAGCTCATTTCCCACCAGGAAGAGGAATTAACCAAAGGCTCAGCGTGCCCTGCCGGAACCAGATTAGGGCCTGAAGCAATCCTGCGGTTTTGCGGCCAGCTCACAAGATAGCGAGTTGAAGAAAAGAGCCCAGGGGCACTGTAATTCACAAACCTGCAGAGTTATGAATGACAGCTATCGTCCAAAAATGTATTGAAGTAAGTCTTCGAAGAGGAATTGAAAGTGGGGTAGAATTTCAGGAAAACGATTTCAGGGGGTAGACTGGAATTGCACTTAAAGCATAGGAAAAGAGGCAGAATGTCCACAATGATGCACTTGGCCAAAAAGGGCGTATGCGTTTTTTCCTGAATATATTCAGGAAAAAATGCATACGCCCTTTTTGGCCAACCAAGCAAGCGTGTAAAGGAAATCTGCACTACATTGAAGTCTCACTGTCCCCCGGTCAAAAGGGCCATCTGAAAAAAGTGTAAAATCCAGAAAGGCAGGACAGGTCATGGAGAACAGGGAGCCTTGTTATGCTGATGTGCGGGATGTAAATTGCCAACAGCCACTCTGGAGAAGTGTATGGTGTTTCCTGAAACACGTAGGAAACAAAGCAACACAGCCTATGGCACTTCCACTTAGGGTCCTATAGCTTAGGGAAATTAAAATCAAAAACACACAGCCACCCCAAAGTTTGGGATGGCTCTGTTTACAAGAACCTCGTCTATGGTACAAGTTAAGTATCCGAGAAAGCAAAAAATGGATAAAGAAGTTGTGGTACGTACGTACAATGGAATATCACTCAACAATGAGATCTACGTCATCAGGCCCGTAGCGGCATAATGAGTGGATTCCGGTACGACGATTCTACGAGAAATAAGTCACACAGAAAAAGAAACATCATAAGATATCACTAATACACGGAACATAAACTTGGCTACACATGAACTGAATTACAAAACAGAACAGGGTCTCAAATTTAGAAAACCAACTTATGCTTGCTTATGGGGAAAGGTGAGTTGGGGTGCTGCATCAAACCAGAGATTGAAATTAGCACAGATACCGTTCCATAAGCCAAATATATAATAGACAAGACCTACTGTTGCTCAACGAAATGGACTCAACACCCCATATTCAACGCCTGGGAATATACCTGACAAGTAAGAATCTTAAGACCCATGGATTTATATGTCTCCATAAGGAAGTCAAGCGTGTGTACAGTGGCCTAAACGCAGCAGTGAAAATCCGATAAATCCCCTTAACAAAATAAATTTCACAAACAAAACACAATGACATGCAAATGAAGCAAATGACAAAGGATTAATCTCCAAAATTTACAAGCAGCTCATGCAGCTCAATAACAAAAAAACAAACAACCCAATCCAAAAATGGGCAGAAGACCTAAATAGACATTTCTCCAAAGAAGATATACAGAATGCCAACAAACACATGAAAGAATGCTCAACATCATTCATCATTAGAGAAATGCAAATCAAAACTACAATGAGATATCATCTCACACCAGTCAGAATGGCCATCATCAAAAAATCTGGAAACAATAAATGCTGGAGAGGGTGTGGAGAATAGGGAACACTCTTGCACTGCTGGTGGGAATGTGAATTGGTTCAGCCACTATGGAGAACAGTATGGAGGTTCCTTAAAAAACTACAAATAGAATTACCATATGACCCAGCAATCCCACTACTGGGCATATACCCTGGGAAAACCAAAATTCAAACAGAGTCATGTACCAAAATGTTCATTGCAGCTCTATTTACAATAGCCCGGAGATGGAAACAACCTAAGCGCCCATCATCGGATGAATGGATAAAGAAAATGTGGCACATATATACAATGGAATATTACTCAGCCTTAAAAAGAAATGAAATTGAGCTATTTGTAATGAGATGGATAGACCTAGAGTCTGTCATACAGAGTGAAGTAAGTGAGAAAGAAAAAGACAAATACTGTATGCTAACACATATATATGGAATTTAAGGGGAAAAAAAATGTCATGAAGAACCTAGGGGTAAGACAGGAATAAAGACGCAGACCTACTGGAGAACGGACTTGAGGATATGGGGAGGGGGAGGGGTGAGCTTTGACAGGGCGAGAGAGAGTCATGGACATATACACACTAACAAACGTAGTAAGGTAGATAGCTAGTGGGAAGCAGCCGCAAGGCACAGGGATATTAGCTTGGTACTTTGTGACAGCCTGGAAGGGTGGGATAGGGAGAGTGGCAGGGAGGGAGACGCAAGAGGGAAGACATATGGGAACATATGTATATGTATAACTGATTCACTTTGTTATAAAGCAGAAACTAACACACCATTGTAAAGCAATTATACCCAAATAAAGATGTTTAAAAAAAAACACAATGACAGTGAAATAGAGAGCAATTCTTAAATAATTCATTCAGGGCTTGTGATGCAACCTGGATTTACCACATCTACACCCAGAGCTGGTTGAGACATAAGGCTGGACACTTTGGGCTGATAGCATTGGTGAGGTTTGGTGAGCAAACGCAGACCCTTTGAAGTCATACTGCATGGTACCCATTCCATGGGTCCCAACTCTCCAGGTTTACGGGATTCTTCCTTCAGCTAAAACATGCATGGGAAACCCGGAGTATGTTCCACCGTGTGATTGGGAAACGTTTTCAAATGCATCTCAGGTTTCGTCCCCTGGTACTCGGGTGCACCGTTCCAGACACTTTACTAAAACTCTCCCCACTTGGAAATTCAGTGCCTTTAACCTCCTGTTTGGCACAGTTTGCAATTTCTGCGCAAGATGAACAGGAATAGGGAAAAGCAATGAGAGACTAGCTGTAGGTGTCTGCACGGGCAAATGGAACGCTCATTTCCCACCAGGAAGAGGAATTAACCAAAGGCTCAGCGTGCCCTGCCGGAACCAGATTAGGGCCTGAATCAATCCTGCGGTTTTGTGGCCAGCTCACAAGAAAGCGAGTTGAAGAAAGGAGCTCAGGGGCACTGTAATTCACAAACCTGCAGAGTTATGAATGACAGCTATCGTCCAAAAATGTATTGAAGTAACTCTTCGAAGTGGACTTGAAAGTGGGGCAGAATTTCAGGAAAACGATTTCAGGGGGTAGACTGGAATTGCACTTAAAGCATAGGAAAAGAGGCCGAATGTCGACAATGATGCACTTGGCCAAAAAGGGCGTATGCGTTTTTTCCTGAATATATTCAGGAAAAAACGCATACGCACTTTTTGGTCAACCAAGCAAGCGTCTCAAGGAAATCTGCACTACAATGAAGTCTCACTGCACCCCAGTCAGAAGGGCCATCTGAAAAAAGTGTAAAATCCAGAAAGGCAAAACAGGTCATGGAGACTAGGGAGCCTTGTTATGCTGATGTGCGGGATGTAAATTGCCAACAGCCACTCTGGAGAAGTGTATGGTGTTTCCTGAAACACGTAGGAAACAAAGCAACACAGCCTATGGCACTTCCACTTAGGGTCCTATAGCTTAGGGAAATTAAAATCAAAAACACACAGCCACCCCAAAGTTTGGGACGGCTCTCTTTACAAGAACCTCGTCTACGGTACAAGTTAAATATCCGAGAAAGCAAAAAATGGATAAAGAAGTTGTGGTACGTACGTACAATGGAATATCACTCAGCCATGAGATCTACGTCATCTGGCCCGTAGCGGCATAATGAGTGCATTCAGGTACGACGATTCTACGAGAAATAAGTCACACAGAAAAAGAAACATCATAAGATATCACTAATACACGGAACGTAAACTTGGCTACGCATGAACTGAATTACAAAACAGAAGAGGGTCTCAAATTTAGAAAACCAACTTATGCTTGCTTATTGCGAAAGGTGAGTTGGGGTGCTGCATCAAACCAGAGATTGAAATTAGCACAGATACCGTTCCATAAGCCAAATATATAATAGACAAAACCTACTCCTTGCTCAACGAAATGGACTCAACACCCCATATTCAACGCCTGGGAATATACCTGACAAGTAAGAATCTTAAGACCCATGGATTTATATGTCTCCATAAGGAAATCAAGCGTGTGTACAGCGGCCTAAACGCAGCAGTGAAAATCCGATAAATCCCATTATCAAAATAAATTTCACAAACAAAACACAATGACAGTGAAATAGAGAGCAATTCTTAAATAATTCATTCAGGGCTTGTGATGCAACCTGGATTTACCACATCTACACCCAGAGCTGGGTGAGACATAAGGCTGGACACTTCGGGCTGATAGCATTGGTGAGGTTCGGTGAGCAAACGCAGACCCTTTGAAGTCTTACTGCATGGTAGCCATTCCATGGGTCCCAACTCTCCAGGTTTAAGGGATTCTTCCTTCAGCTAAAACATGCATGGGAAAAAAAGAGTATGGTCCACCGTGGGATTGGGAAACGTTTTCAAATGATCTCAGGTTTCGTCCCCTGGTACTCGGGTTCACCGTTCCAGACGCTTTACTATCACTCTCCCCACTTGGAGAGTCAGTGTCTTTAACCTCCTGTTTTGCACGGTTTGCAATTTCTGCGCAAGATGAACAGGAATAGGGAGAACCAATGAGAGACTAGCTGTAGGTGTCTACACGGGCAAATGGAACGCTCATTTCCCACCAGGAAGAGGAATTAACCAAAGGTTGAGCGTGCCCTGCCGGAACCAGGTTAGGGCCTGAAGCAATCCTGCGGTTTTGCGGCCAGCTCACAAGAAAGCGAGTTGAAGAAAGGAGCTCAGGGGCACTGTAATTCACAAACCTGCAGAGTTATGAATGACAGCTATCGTCCAAAAATATATTGAATTAAGTCTTCGAAGAGGACTTGAAAGCGGGGCAGAATTTCAGGAAAACGATTTCAGGGGGTAGACTGGAATTGCACTTAAAGCATAGGAAAAGAGGCAGAATGTCCACAATGATGCACTTGACCAAAAAGGGCGTATACGTTTTTTCCTGAATATATTGAGGAAAAAACGTATACGCACTTTTTGGCAAACCAAGCAAGCGTGTAAAGGAAATCTGCACTACAATGAAGTCTCACTGCGCCCCGGTCAAAACGGCCATCTGATAAAAGTGTAAAATCCAGAAAGGCAGGACAGGTCATGGAGAACAGGGAGCCTTGTTATCCTGATGGGCGGTATGTAAATTGCCAACCGCCACTCTGGAGAAGAGTATGGTGTTTCCTTAAACACGTAGGAAACAAAGCAACACAGCCTATGGCACTTCACTTAGGGTCCTATAGCTTAGGGAAATTAAAATCAAAAACACACAGCCACCCCAAACTTTGGGACGGCTCTGTTTACAAGAACCTCGTCTACGGTACAAGTTAAATATCCGAGAAAGCAAAAAATCGATAAAGAAATTGTGGTACGTACGTACAATGGAATATCACTCAGCAATGAAATCTAGGTCATCAGGCCCACAGCGGCATAATGAGTGGATTCAGATACGACGATTCTACGAGAAATAAGTCACACAGAAAAAGAAACATCATAAGATATCACTAATACACGGAAGGTAAACTTGTCTACACATGAACTGAATTACAAAACAGAACAGGGTCTCAAATTTAGAAAACCAACTTATGCTTGCTTATGGGGAAATGTGAGTTGGGGTGCTGCATAAAACCAGAGATTGAAATTAGCACAGATATCGTTCCATAAGCCAAATATATAATACACAAGACCTACTCCTTCCTCAACGAAATGGACTCAACACCCCATATTCAACGCCGGGGAATATACCTGACAAGTAAGAATCTTAAGACCCATGGATTTATATGTCTCCATAAGGAAATCAATCGTGTGTACAGCGGCCTAAACGCAGCAGTGAAAATCCGATAAATCCCATTATCAAAATAAATTTCAAAAACAAAACACAATGACAGTGAAATACAGAGCAATTCTTAAATAATTCATTCAGGGCTTGTGATGCAACCTGGATTTACCACCTCTACACCCAGAGCTGGGTGAGACATAAGGCTGGACACTTCTTGCTGATAACATTGGTGAGGTTCGCTGAGCAAACGCAGACCCCTTGAAGTCATACTGCATGGTACCCATTCCATGGGTCCCAACTCTCCAGGTTTAAAGGATTCTTCCTTCAGCTAAAACATGCATGGCAAACCCAGAGTATGGTCCACCGTGTGATTGGGAAACGTTTTCAAATGCATCTCAGTTTCCGAACCCTGGTACTCTGGTTCACGATTCCAGAAGCTTTACTAACACTCTCCCCACTTGGAGAGTCAGTGCCTTTAACCTCCTGTTTGGCACAGTTTGCAATTTCTGCGCAAGATGAACAGGAATAGGGAGAAGCAATGAGAGACTAGCTGTAGGTGTCTGCACGGGCAAATGGAACGCTCATGTCCCAGCAGGAAGAGGAATTAAACAAAGGCTCATAGTGCCCTGCCGGAAACAGATTAGGGCCTGAAGCAATCCTGCGGTTTTGCGGCCAGCTCACAAGAAAGCGAGTTGAAGAAAAGAGCTCAGGGGCACAGTAATTCACAAACCTGCAGAGTTATGAATAACAGCTGTCGTCCAAAAATATATTGAAGTAAGTCTTCGAAGAGGACTTGAAAGCGGGGCAGAATTTCAGGAAAACGATTTCAGGGGGTAGACTGGAATTGCACTTAAAGCATAGGAAAAGAGGCCGAATGTCGACAATGATGCACTTGGCCAAAAAGGGCGTATATGTTTTTTCCTGAATATATTCAGGAAAAAACGCATACGCCCTTTTTGGCCAACCAAGCAAGCGTGTAAAGGAAATCTGCACTACAATGAAGTCTCACTGCCCCCCGGTCAAAAGGGCCATCTGAAAAAAGTGTAAAATCCAGAAAGGCAGGACAGGTCATGGAGAACAGGGAGCCTTGTTATGCTGATGGGCGGGATGTAAATGGCCAACAGCCACTCTGGAGAAGTATATGGTGTTTCCTGAAACACGTAGGAAACAAAGCAACACAGCCTATGGCACTTCCACTTAGGGTCCTATAGCTTAGGGAAATTAAAATCAAAAACACACAGCCACCCCAAAGTTTGGGACGGCTCTGTTTACAAGAACCTCGTCTACGGTACAAGTTAAATATCTGAGAAAGTAAAAAATGGATAAAGAAGTTGTGGTACGTACGTACAATGGAATAACACTCAGCAATGAAATCTACGTCATCAGGCCCGTAGCTGCATAATGAGTGGATTCAGGTACGACGATTCTACGAGAAAAAAGTCACACAGAAAAAGAAACATCATAACATATCACTAACACACGGAAGGGAAACTTGGCTACACATGAACTGAATTACAAAACAGAACAGGGTCTCAAATTTAGAAAACCAACTTATGCTTGCTTATGGGGAAAGGTGAGTTGGGGTGCTGCATAAAACCAGAGATTGAAATTAGCACAGATACCGTTCCATAAGCCAAATATATAATAGACAAGACCTACTCCTTTCTCAGTGAAAGGGACTCAACACCCCATATTCAACGCCTGAGAATATACCTGACAAGTAAGAATCTTAAGACCCATGGATTTATATGTCTCCATAAGAAAATCAAGCGTGTGTACAGCGGCCTAAACCCAGCAGTGAAAATCCGATAAATCCCATTATCAAAATAAATTTCAAAAACAAAACACTATGACAGTGAAATAGAGAGCAATTTTTAAATAATTCATTCAGGGCTTGTGATGCAACCTGGATTTACCACATCTACACCCAGAGCTGGGTGAGACATAAGGCTGGACACTTCGAGCTGATAGCATTGGTGAGGTTCGGTGAGCAAACGCAGACCCTTTGAAGTCATACTGCATGGTCCCCATTCCATGGGTCCCAACTCTCCAGGTTTAAGGGATTCTTCCTTCAGCTAAAACATGCATGGGAAACCCAGAGTATGGTCGACCGTGTGATTGGGAAACGTTTTCAAATGCATCTCAGGTTTCGTACCCTGGTACTCGGGTTCACCGTTCCAGACGCTTTACTAACACTCTCCCCACTTGGAGAGTCAGTGCCTTTAACCTCCTGTTTGGCACAGTTTGCAATTTCTGCGCAAGATGAACAGGAATAGGGAGAACCAATGAGAGACTAGCTGTAGGTGTCTTCACGGGCAAATGGAACGCTCATTTCCCACCAGGAAGAGGAATTAACCAAAGGCTCAGCGTGCCCTGCCGGAACCAGATTAGGGCCTGAAGCAATCCTGCGGTTTTGCGGCCAGCTCACAAGAAAGCGAGTTGAAGAAAGGAGCTCAGGGGCACTGTAATTCACAAACCTGCAGAGTTATGAATGACAGCTATCGTCCAAAAATGTATTGAAGTAAGTCTTCGAAAAAGACTTGAAAGCGGGGCAGAATTTCAGGAAAACGATTTCAGGGGGTGGACTGGAATTGCACTTAAAGCATAAGAAAAGAGGCAGAATGTCCAAAATGATGCACTTGGCCAAAAAGGGCGTATGCGTTTTTTACTGAATATATTCAGGAAAAAACGCATACACCCTTTTTGGCCAACCAAGCAAGCGTGTAAAGGAAAACTGCACTACAATGAAGCCTCACTCCCCGCCGGTCAAGAGGGCCATCTGAAAAAAGTGTAAAATCCAGAAAGGCAGGACAGGTCATGGAGAACAGGGAGCCTTGTTATTCTGATGGGAGGGATGTAAATTGCCAAAAGCCACTCTGGAGTAGTGTATGGTGTTTCCTGAAACTCGTAGGAAACAAAGCAACACAGCCTATGGCACTTCCACTTAGGGTCCTATAGCTTAGGGAAATTAAAATCAAAAAGACACAGCCACCCCAAAGTTTGGGACGGCTCTGTTTACAAGAACCTCGTCTACGGTACAAGTTAAATATCCGAGAAAGCAAAAAATGGATAAAGAAGTTGTGGTACGTACGTACAATGGAATATCACTCAGCAATGAGATCTACGTCATCAGGCCCGTAGCGGCATAATGAGTGGATTCAGGTACGACGATTCTACGAGAAATAAGTCACACAGAAAAAGGAACATCATAAGATATCACTAATACACGGAACGTAAACTTGGCTACACATGAACTGAATTACAAAACAGAACAGGGTCTCAAATTTAGAAAACCAACTTATGCTTGCTTATGGGGAAAGGTGAGTTGGGGTGCTGCATCAAACCAGAGATTGAAATTAGCACAGATACCGTTCCATAAGCCAAATATATAATAGACAAGACCTACTCCTTGCTCAACGAAATGGACTCAACACCACATATTCAACGCCTGGGAATATACCTGACAAGTAAGAATCTTAAGACCCATGGATTTATATGTCTCCATAAGGAAATCAAGCGTGTGTACAGCGGCCTAAACGCAGCAGTGAAAATCCGATAAATCCCATTATCAAAATTAATTTCAAAAACAAAACACAATGACAGTGAAATAGAGAGCAATTCTTAAATAATTCATTCAGGGCTTCTGATGCAAACTGGATTTACCACATTGACACCCAGAGCTGGGTGAGACACAGGGCTGGACACTTCGGGCTGATAGCATTGGTGAGGTTCGGTGAGCAAACGCAGAGCCTTTGAAGTCATACTGCATGGTACCCATTCCATGGGTCCCAACTCTCCAGGTTTAAGGGATTCTTCCTTCAGCTAAAACATGCATGGGAAACCCAGAGTATGGTCCACCGTGTGATTGGGAAAGGTTTTCAAATGCATCTCAGGTTTCGTCCCCTGGTACTCGTGTTCACCATTCCAGACGCTTTACTAACACTCTCCACACTTGGAGAGTCAGTGCCTTTAACCTCCTGTTTGACACAGTTTGCAATTTCTGCGCAAGATGAACAGGAATAGGGAGAACCAATGAGAGACTAGCTGTAGGGGTCTGCACGGGCAAATGGAACGCTCATTTCTCACCAGGAAGAGGGATTCACCAAAGGCTCAGCCTGCCCTGCTGGAACCAGATTAGGGCCTGAAGCAATCCTGCGGTTTTGCGGCCAGCTCACAAGAAAGCGAGTTGAAGAAAGGAGCTCAGGGGCACTGTAATTCAAAAACCTGCAGAGTTATGAATGACAGCTATCGTCCAAAAATGTATTGAAGTAAGTCTTCGAAGAGGACTTGAAAGCGGGGCAGAATTTCAGGAAAACGATTTCAGGGAGTGGACTGGAATTGCACTTAAAGCATAGGAAAAGAGGCAGAATGTCCACAATGATGCACTTGGCCAAAAAGGGCGTATGCGTTTTTTCCTGAATATATTCAGGAAAAAACGTATACGCACTTTTTGGCCAACCAAGCAAGCGTGTAAAGGAAATCTGCACTACAATGAAGTCTCACTGACGCGCGGTCCAAAGGGCCATCTGAAACAAGTGTAAAATCCAGAAAGGCAGGACAGGTCATGGAGAAGAGGGAGCCTTGTTATGCTGATGGGCGGGATGTAAATTGCCAGCAGCCACTCTGGAGAAGTGTACGGTGTTTCCTGAAACACGTAGGAAACAAAGCAACACAGCCTATGGCACTTCCACTTAGGGTCCTATAGCTTAGGGAAATTAAAATCAAAAACACACAGCCACCCCAAAGTTTGGGACGGCTCTGTTTACAAGAACCTCGTCTACGGTACAAGTTAAATATCCGAGAAAGCAAAAAATGGATAAAGAAGTTGTGGTACGTACGTACAATGGAATATCACTCAGCAATGAGATCTACGTCATCAGGCCCGTAGCTGCATAATGAGTGGATTCAGGTACGACGATTCTACGAGAAATAAGTCACACAGAAAAAGAAACATCATAAGATATCACTAATACACGGAACGTAAACTTGTCTACACATGAACTGAATTACAAAACAGAACAAGGTCTCAAATTTAGAAAACCAACTTATGCTTGCTTATGGGGATGGTGAGTTGGGGTGCTGCATCAAACCAGAGATTGAAATTAACACAGATACCGTTCTATAAGCCAAATATATAATAGACAAGACCTACTCCTTGCTCAACGAAATGGACTCAACACCCCATATTCAACGCCTGGGAATATACCTGAGAAGTAAGAATCTTAAGACCCATGGATTTATATGTCTCCATAAGGAAATCAAGCGTGTGTACAGCGGCCCAAACACAGCAGTGAAAATCCGATAAATCCCATTAGCAAAATAAATTTCACAAACAAAACACAATGACAGTGAAATAGAGAGCAATTCTTAAATAATTCATTCAGGTTTTGTGATGCAACCTGGATTTACCACCTCTACACCCAAAACTGGTTGAGACATAAGGCTGGACACCTCGGGCTGATAGCAATGGTGAGGTTCGGTGAGCAAAGTCAGACCCTTTGAAATCATACTGCATGGCAGCCATTCCATGTGTCCCAACTCTCCAGGTTTAAGGGATTCTTCCTTCAGCTGAAACATGCATGGGAAACCCAGAGTATGGTCCACCGTGTGATTGGGAAACGTTTTCAAATGCATCTCATGTTTCGTCCCCTGGTACTCGGGTTCACCGCTCCAGACGCTTTACTAACACTCTCCCCACTTGGAGAGTCAGTGCCTTTAACCTCCTGTTTGGCACAGTTTGCAATTTCTGCGCAAGATGGACAGGAATAGGGAGAACCAATGAGAGACTAGCTGTAGGTGTCTGCACGGGCAAATGGAACGTTCATTTACCACCAGAAAGAGGAATTAACCCAAGGCTCAGCATACCCTTGCGGGACCAGATGAGGGCCTGAAGCAATCCTGCGGTTTTTCGGCCAGCTCACAAGAAAGAGTGTTGAAGAAAGGAGCTCAGGGGCACTGTAATTCACAAACCTGCAGAGTTATGAATGACAGCTATCGTCCAAAAATGTATTGAAGTAAGTCTCCGAAGAGGACTTGAAAGCGGGGCAGAATTTCAGGAAAATTATTTCAGCGGGTAGACTGGAATTGCACTTAAAGCATAGGAAAAGAGGCAGAATGTCAACAAAGATGCACTTGGCCAAAAAGGGCGTATGCGTTTTTTCCTGAATATATTCAAGAAAAAACGTATACGCCCTTTTTGGCCAACCAAGTAAGCGTGTAAAGGAAATCTGCACTACAATGAAGTCTCACTGCCCCCGGTCAAAATGGCCATCTGAAAAAAGTGTAAAATCCAGAAAGGCAGGACAGGTCATGGAGAACAGGGAGCCTTGATATGCTGATGGGCGGGATGTAAATGGCCAACAGCCACTCTGGAGAAGTGTATGGTGTTTCCTGAAACACGTAGGAAACAAAGCAACACAGCCTACGGCACTTCCACTTAGGGTTCTATAGCTTAGGGAAATTAAAATCAAAAACACACAGCCATCCCAAAGTTTGGGCCGGCTCTGTTTACAAGAACCTTGTCTACTTTACAAGTTAAATATCCGAGAAAGCAAAAAATGAATAAAGAATTTGTGATACGTACGTACAATGGAATATCACTCAGCAATGAGATCTACGTCATCAGCCCCGTAGCGGCATAATGAGTGGATTCAGGTACGAAGATTCTACGACAAATAAGTCACACAGAAAAAGAAACATCATAAGATATCACTAATACATGGAAAGTAAACATGGCTACACATGAACTGAATTACAAAACAGAACAGGGTCTCAAATTTAGAAAACCAACTTATGCTTGCTTATGGGGAAAGGTGAGTTGGGGTGCTGCATAAAACCAGAGATTGAAATTAGCACAGATACCGTTCCATAAGCCAAATATATAATAGAGAAGACCTACTCCTTGTTCAACGAAATGGACTCAACACCCCATATTCAACGCCTGGGAATATACCTGACAAGTAAGAATCTTAAGACCCATGGATTTATATGTCTCCATAAGGAAATCAAGCGTGTGTACAGCGGCCTAAACGCTGCAGTGAAAATCCGATAAATCCCATTATCAAAATAAATTTCTAAAACACAACACAATGACAGTGAAATAGAGAGCAATACTTATATAATTCATTCAGGGCTTGTGATGCAACCTGGATTTACCACATCTACACCCAGAGCTGGGTGAGACATAAGGCTGGACACTTCGGGCTGATAGCATTGGTGAGGTTCGTTGAGCAAACGCAGACCCTTTGAAGTCATACTGCATGGTACCCATTCCATGGGTCCCAACTCTCAAGGTTTAAGGGATTTTTCCTTCAGCTAAAACATGCATGGGAAACCCAGAGTACGGTCCACCGTGTGATTGGGAAACGTTTTCAAATGCATCTCAGGTTTGGTCCCCAGTAACTCGGGTTCACCGCTCCAGACGCTTTACTAACACTCTCCCCACTTGGAGAGTCAGTGCCTTTAACCTCCTGTTTGGCACAGTTTGCAATTTCTGCGCAAGATGAACAGGAATAGGGAGAACCAATGAGAGACTAGCTGTAGGTGTCTGCACGGGCAAATGGAACGCTCATTTCCCACCAGAAAGAAGAATTAACCAAAGGCTCAGCGTGCCCTGCCGGAACCAGATTAGGGCCTGAAACAATCATGCGGTTTTGCGGCCAGCTCACAAGAAAGCGAGTTGAAGAAAGGAGCTCAGGGGCACTGTAATTCAGAAACCTGCAGAGTTATGAATGACAGCTATGGTCCAAAAATGTATTGAAGTAAGTCTTCGAAGAGGACTGAAAGTGGGGCAGAATTTCAGGAAAACGATTTCAGGGGGTAGACTGGAATTGCACTTAAAGCATAGGAAAAGAGGCAGAATGTCCACAATGATGCACTTGGCCAAAAAGGGCGTATGCGTTTTTTCCTGAATATATTCAGGAAAAAACGCATACACACTTTTTGGCCAACCAAGCAAGCGTGTAAAGGAAACCTGCACTACAATGAAGTCTCACTGCCCACCGGTCAAAAGGGCCATCTAAAACAAGTGTAAAATCCAGAAAGGCAGGACAGGTCATGGAGAACAGGGAGCCTTGTTATGCTGATGGGCGGGATGTAATTTGCCAACAGCCACTCTGGAGAAGTGTATGGTGTTTCCTGAAACACGTAGGAAACAAAGCAACACAGCCTATGGCACTTCAACGTATGGTCCTATAGCTTAGGGAAATTAAAATCAAAAACACACAGCCAACCAAAAGTTTGGGACGGCTCTGTTTACAAGAACCTCGTCTACGGTACAAGTTAAATATCCGACAAAGCAGAAAATGGATAAAGAAGTTGTGGTACGCACGTACAATGGAATATCACTCAGCAATAAGATCTACGTCATCAGGCCCGTAGCGGCATAATGAGTGGATTCACGTACGACGAGTCTACGAGAAATAAGTCACACAGAAATAGAAACATCATATGATATCACTAATACACGGAACGTAAACTTGGCTACACATGAACTGAATTACAAAACAGAACAGGGTCTCATATTTAGAAAGCCAACTTATGCTTGCTTATGGGGAAAGGTGAGTTGGGGTGCTGCATCAAACCAGAGATTGAAATTAGCACAGATACCGTTCCATAAGCCAAATATATAATAGACAAGACCTACTCCTTGCTCAACGAAATGGACTCAACACCCCATATTCAACGCCTGGGAATATACCTGACAAGTAAGAATCTTAAGACCCATGGATTTATATGTCTCCATAAGGAAATGAAGCGTGTGTACAGCGGCCTAAACGCAGCAGTGAAAATCCGATAAATCCCATTAACAAAATAAATTTCAAAAACAAAACACAATGACAGTGAAATAGAGAGCAATTCTTAAATAATTCATTCAGGGCTTCTGATGCAACCTGGATTTACCACATCTACACTCAGAGCTGGGTGAGACATAAGGCTGGACACTTCGGGCTGATAGCATTGGTGAAGTTCTGTGAGCAAACGCAGGCCCTTTGAAGTCATACTGCATGGTACCCATTCCATGGGTCCCAACTCTCCAGGTTTAAGGGATTCTTCCTTCAGCTAAAACATGCATGGGAAACCCAGAGTATGGTCGACCGTGGGATTGGGAAACGTTTTCAAATGCATCTCAGGTTTCGTCCCCTGGTACTCGGGTTCACCGCTCCAGACGCTTTACTAACACTCTCCCCACTTGGAGAGTCAGTGCCTTTAACCTCCTGTTTGGCACAATTTGCAATTTCTGCGCAAGATGAACAGGAATAGGGAGAACCAATGAGAGACTAGCTGTAGGGGTCTGCACGGGCAAATGGAACGCTCATTTCCCACCAGGAAGAGGGATTCACCAAAGGCTCAGCGTGCCCTGCTGGAACCAGATTAGGGCCTGAAGCAATCCTCCGCTTTTGCGGCCAGCTCACAAGAAAGCGAGTTGAAGAAAGGAGCTCAGGGGCACTGTAATTCACAAACCTGCAGAGTTATGAATGACAGCTATCGTCCAAAAATGTATTGAAGTAAGTCTTCGAAGAGGACTTGAAAGCGGGGCAGAATTTCAGGAAAACGATTTCACGGAGTGGACTGGAATTGCACTTAAAGCATAGGAAAAGAGGCAGAATGTCGACAATGATGCACTTGGCCAAAAAGGGCGTATGCGTTTTTTCCTGAATATATTCAGGAAAAAACGCATACGCCCTTTTTGGCCAACCAAGCAAGCGTGTAAAGGAAATCTGCACTACAATGAAGTCTCACTGACGCGCGGTCCAAAGGGCCATCTGAAACAAGTGTAAAATCCAGAAAGGCAGGACAGGTCATGGAGAAGAGGGAGCCTTGTTATGCTGATGGGCGGGATGTAAATTGCCAGCAGCCACTCTGGAGAAGTGTATGGTGTTTCCTGAAACACGTAGGAAACAAAGCAACACAGCCTATGGCACTTCCACTTAGGGTCCTATAGCTTAGGGAAATTAAAATCAAAAATACACAGCCACCCCAAAGTTTGGGACGGCTCTGTTTACAAGAACCTCGTCTACGGTACAAGTTAAATATCCGAGAAAGCAAAAAATGGATAAAGAAGTTGTGGTACGTACGTACAATGGAATATCACTCAGCAATGAGATCTACGTCATCAGGCCCGTAGCGGCATAATGAGTGGATTCAGGTACGACGATTCTATGAGAAATAAGTCACACAGAAAAAGAAACATCATAAGATATCACTAATACACGGAACGTAAACTTGTCTACACATGAACTGAATTACAAAACAGAACAAGGTCTCAAATTTAGAAAACCAACTTATGCTTGCTTATGGGGAAATGTGAGTTGGGGTGCTGCATCAAACCAGAGATTGAAATTAACACAGATACCGTTCTATAAGCCAAATATATAATAGACAAGACCTACTCCTTGCTCAACGAAATGGACTCAACACCCCATATTCAACGCCTGGGAATATACCTGAGAAGTAAGAATCTTAAGACCCATGGATTTATATGTCTCCATAAGGAAATCAAGCGTGTGTACAGGGGCCTAAACACAGCAGTGAAAATCCGATAAATCCCATTAGCAAAATAAATTTCAAAAACAAAACACAATGACAGTGAAATAGAGAGCAATTCTTAAATAATTCATTCAGGGTTTGTGATGCAACCTGGATTTACCACCTCTACACCCAAAACTGGTTGAGACATAAGGCTAGACTCCTCGGGCTGATAGCAATGGTTAGGTTGGGTGAGCAAAGTCAGACCCTTTGAAGTCATACTGCATGGCAGCCATTCCATGTGTCCCAACTCTCCAGGTTTAAGGGATTCTTCCTTCAGCTGAAACATGCATGGGAAACCCAGAGTATGGTCCACCGTGTGATTGGGAAACATTTTCAAATGCATCTCAGGTTTCGTCCCCTGGTACTCGGGTTCACCGCTCCAGACGCTTTACTAACACTCTCCCCACTTGGAGAGTCAGTGCCTTTAACCTCCTGTTTGGCACAGTTTGCAATTTCTGCGCAAGATGGACAGGAATAGGGAGAACCAATGAGAGACTAGCTGTAGGTGTCTTCACGGGCAAATGGAACGTTCATTTACCACCAGAAAGAGGAATTAACCCAAGGCTCAGCATACCCTTGCGGGACCAGATGAGGGCCTGAAGCAATCCTGCGGTTTTTCGGCCAGCTCACAAGAAAGAGTGTTGAAGAAAGGAGCTCAGGGGCACTGTAATTCACACACCTGCAGAGTTATGAATGACAGCTATCGTCCAAAAATGTATTGAAGTAAGTCTTCGAAGAGGACTTGAAATCGGGGCAGAGTTTCAGGAAAACGATTTCAGGGGGTAGACTGGAATTGCACTTGAAGCATAGGAAAAGAGGCAGAATGTCCACAATGATGCACTTGGCCAAAAAGTGCGTATGCGTTTTTTCCTGAATATATTCAGGAAAAATCGCATAGCACTTTTTGGCCAACCATGCAAGCGTGCTAATGAAATCTCCACTACAATGAAGTCTCACTGCCCCCGGTCAAAAGGGCCATCTGAAAAAAGTGTAAAATCCAGAAAGGCAGGACAGGTCATGGAGAACAGGGAGCCTTGTTATGCTGATGGGCGGGATGTAAATTGCCAACAGCCACTCTGGAGAAGTGTATGGTGTTTCCTGAAACACGTAGGAAACAAAGCAACACAGAATATTGCACTTCCACTTATGCTCCTATAGCTTAGGGAAATTAAAATCAAAAACACACAGCCACCCCAAAGTTTGGGACGGCTCTGTTTACAAGAACCTCGTCTACGGTACAAGTTAAATATCCGAGAAAGCAAAAAATGGATAAAGAAGTTGTGGTACGTACGTACAATGGAATAGCACTCAGCAATGAGATCTATGTCATCAGGCCCATAGAGGCATAATGAGTGGATTCAGGTTCAGCGATTCTACGAGAAATAAGTCACACAGAAAAAGAAACATCATAAGATATCACTAATACACGGAACGTAAACTTGGCTACACATGAACTGAATTAAAAAACAGAACAGGGTCTCAAATTTAGAACACCAACTTATACTTGCTTATGGGGAAATGTGAGTTGGGGTGCTGCATAAAACCAGAGATAGAAATTAGCACAGATACCGTTCCATAAGCCAAATATATAATAGACAAGACCTACTCCTTGCTCAACGAAATGGACTCAACACCCCATATTCAACGCCGGGGAATATACCTGACAAGTAAGAATCTTAAGACCCATGGATTTATATGTCTCCATAAGGAAATCAAGCGTATGTACAGCGGCCTAAACGCAGCCGTGAAAATCCGGTAAATCCCATTATCAAAATAAATTTCAAAAACAAAACACCATGACAGTGAAATAGAGATCAATTCTTAAATAATTCATTCAGGGCTTGTGATGCAACCTGGATTTACCACATCTACACCCAGAGCTGGGTGAGACATAAGGCTGGACACTTCGGGCTGATAGCATTGGTGAGGTTTGGTGAGCAAACGCAGACCCTTTGATGTCATACTGCATGGTACCCATTCCATGGTTCCCAACTCTCCAGGTTTAAGGGATTCTTCCTTCAGCTAAAACATGCATGGGAAACCCAGAGTATGGTCCACCGTGTGATTGGGAAACGTTTTCAAATGCATCTCAGGTTTCGTCCCCTGGTACTCGGGTTCACCGTTCCAGACGCTTTACTAACACTCTCCCCACTTGGAGAGTCAGTGCCTTTAACCTCCTGTTTGGCACAGTTTGCAATTTCTGCGCAAGATGAACAGGAATAGGGAGAACCAATGTGAGATGAGCTGTAGGTGTCTGCACGGGCAAATGCAACGCTCATTTCCGACCAGGAAGAGGAATTAACCAAAGGCTCAGCATGCCCGGCCGGAAACAGATTAGGGCCTGAAGCAATCCTGCGGTTTTGCGGCCAGCTCACAAGAAAGCGAGTTGAAGAAAGGAACTCAGGGGCACTGTAATTCACAAACCTGCAGAGTTATAAATGACAGCTATCGTCCAAAAATATATTGAAGGAAGGCTGCGAAGAGGACTTGTAAGTGGGGCAGAATTGCAGGAAAACCATTTCAGGGGTTTGACTGCAATTGCCTTTAAAGCATAGGAAAAGAGGCAGAATGTCTACACTGATGCAATTGGCCAAAAAGGGCGTATGCGTTTTTTCCTGAATATATTCAGGAAAAAACGCATATGCTCTTTTTGGCCAACCAAGCAAGCATTTTAAAGAAATCTGCACTACAATGAAATCTCACTGCCCCCGGATCAAAAGGGCCATTTTAAATGTGTGTAAAATCCAGAAAAGCAGCACAGGCCCTGGAGAACAGGGAGCCTTGTTATTCTGATGAGCGGGATGTAAATTGCCAACAGCCACTCTGGAGAAGTGTATGGTGTTTTCTGAAACACGTAGAAAACAAAGCAACACAGCCTATGGCACTTCCACTTATGGTCCTATAGCTTAGGGAAATTAAAATCAAAAACACACAGCCACTCCAAATTTCGGACAGCTCTGTTTACAAGAACCTCGTCTATGGTACAAGCTAAATATCTCAGAAAGCGAAAAATGGGTAAAAAAGTTGTGGTACGTACGTACAATGGTATATCACTCAGCAATGAAATCTATGTCATCAGGCCCATAGCGGCATAATGAGTGGATTCAGGTACGATGATTCTACGTGAAATAAGTCACACAGAAAAAGAAACATCATAAGATATCACTAATACACGGAATGTAAGCTTGGCTACACATGAAGTGAATTACAAAACACAACAGGGTCTCACATTTAGAAAACCAACTTACGTTTGCTTATGGGGAAAGGTGAGTTGAGGTGCCGCATAAAACCAGAGAATGAAATTAGCACAGATACCGTTCCATAAGCCATATATGTAGTATACATGATCTACTCCTTGCTCAACGAAATGGACTCAACATCACATATTCAACCCCAAGAATATAGGTGACTAGAACGAGTCTTAAAACCTATGTATTTTTATGTCTCCATAAGGGAATTCAGTGTGTGTACAGCGGCATAAACGCAGCATTGAAAATCAGCTAAATCCCATTATACAAATAAATTTTAAAAACTATCACAAAGACTGTGAAATAGAGAGCAATTCTTAAATAATTCATTCATGGTTTGTGATGAGACCTGGGTTTACCACATCCACACCCACAGCTGGGTTAGACATAAGGCTGGACACTTGGGACTGATAGCATTGGTGAGGTTCGGTCAGCAAATGCAGACCATTAGAAGTAATACTGCATGGTACCTATTCCAAGGGTCCCAGCTTTCCAGGTTTAAGGGATTCGTCCTTCAGCTCAAACATGCATGGGGAATGCAGAGTATGGTCCACCGTGTGATCAGAAAACGTTTTTAAATGCATCTCAGTTTTCGTCCCCTGGTCCTCGGGTTCACCATTCAAGACACTTTACTAACACTCTCCCCACTTGGAGAGTCAGTGCCTTTAACCTCCTGTTTGGTACAGTTTGCAATTTCTGCGGAAGATGAACAGGAATAGGGAGAACCAATGAGAGACTAGCTGTGGGTTTGTGGACAGGCACATTTAACTCTCATTTCCCTCCAGGAAGAGGAACTAACCACAGGCTCAGCATTCCATGCCGGAACCAGATTAAGGCCTGAAGCAATCCTGCGGTTTTGCGGCCAATTCACAAGAAAACGAGTTGAAGTAAGAGGCTCAGGGGCACTGTAATTCACAAACCTGCAGAGTTATGAATGACAGCTATCGTCCAAAAATGTATTCAAGTAAGGCTGCAAAGAGGACTTGAAAACGGGGCAGAATTGCCGGAATGCGATTTCAGGAGGTAGACGGGAATTGCTCTGAAAGCATAGGAAAAGGGGCAAAACCTCGACAATGATGCACTTGACCAAAAAGTGCATATGCGTTTTTTTCCAGGGCCCTCATTTACGAGGGTAGGAGGCTCCCAGCATGCTCCAGGGGTCAACAGAGACCCCACGTTGCCAAGGTGACGTGAGCCAGCCAGCCACGTGTGACCTCACATCAGAGGGCCCACCTCACAGAAGGGTAAGGAACCCAGCCAGGATCAGACTCTCACCAGAGGGCCCACATCACCAAGGGGATGGGAACCAGGCAGGAGTGTCCTCACACCTGTGGGGCCACATCATCGAAAGTTGAGGTACCCAGCACATGTAGCCTCAAACCAGAGGACCCACATCACCATGGGTCTCGGAGTGAGGCAGGCAGGATTAACCTCACAACACATGGCCCACTGTATAAAAAAGGTGAGGAATCCAGCAGTTGGAACTTCCCAGCAGGCGGCCCAGAGCACCGAGGGTATGAGATCCAGGCCACAGTGAACTCACAGCAGAGGGCCCTCATCGTGATACTGTAAGCAACCCAGCCGTTGTGACCTCAGAGCACAAGGCCCACATCCCCATGGGGAAGGGAACCAAGCAGGAGTGTCATCGCACCAGTGGGCATACATCAGAAAATGTGGGGAGCACAGCAGTTAGGGCCTGATGCCAGAGAGCCCTCATCACTGAGGGGACGTAGCTCCCAGAAGGCTCCAACTGCTACCAGAGGCCCGATATCACCAATGCGGGGTGCGCCAGCCAGGCAGGAGTGACCTCAGAGCAGAGGGCCAACCTCACAGAAGTGTGAGGAAACCAAAGATGATCAGACACTCACCAGAGGGCCCACATCACCAAGGGAATGGGAACAGGGCAGGAGTGTCCTCACACCAGTGGGACCACATCACCGAAATGTGAGGGACCCAGCACATGTGGCCTCAAACCAGAGGACACACATCAAAAAGCAGCTGGGAGTGAGGCAGGCAGGAGGAGCCTCAAAACAGCGGGACCATAGAATAAAAAAGGTGAGGAATCCCACAGTTGGAACCTCCCAGCAGGCAGCCAGCAGCAGCGAGGCTATGGGATCCAGTCCTGACTGAACTCACAACAGAGGGCCCTCATCATGAAACTGTGAGCAACCCAGCCGTTAGGACCTCAGAGCAGAAGGCCCACATTTCCATGGGGTTGGGAACCTGTCAGCAGTGTACTCACACCACAGGGCACACATCAGAGAATTTTGGGAGCCCAGAAGTTAGGGCCTGACGCCAGAGGGCCCTTATTACCAAGGGGAGGAGACTCCAAGAAGGCACCAACTCCCAATTGAGGGCCCAGGTCACCAAGGTAACGTGTGACAGCCAGGCAGGAGTGAGCTCACAGCACAGGGCCTACCTCACAGAAGGGTGAGGAACAAAGCCAGGATAAGACTCTCACCAGAGGGCCCACATTACCAAGGGAATCAGAACCAGGCAGGAGTGTCCTCACGCCAGTGTGGCAATATCATAGAAAGGTGAGGAACCCAGCAAATGTGGCCTAAACCAGAGAACCCACATCTCCAAGGGGCTCGGAGTGAGGCAGGCAGGAGTAGCCTCACAACACAGGGCCCATAGAATAAAAAAGCTGAGGAATCCAGCAGTGGGAACCTCCCAACAGACGGCCCAGAGCACCCAGTCTATGCGATCCAGGCCTCAGTGAACTCACAGCAGAGGACCCATATCATGAAACTGTGAGCAACCCAGAGGTTGGGACCTCAGAGCAGAAGGCCCACATCCTCATGGGGTTGGGAACAGGGTAAGAGTGTCCTCGCACCACTTAGAACGTATCAGAAAATGTGGGTACCCAGCAGTTAGGGCCTGACACCAGAGGGCCCTCATCACCAAGGGGAGGAGGCTCACAGCAGGCTCCAACTGCCACAAAAGGGCCGACGTCACCAAGGCGGGGTGTGCCAGCTGGGCAGGAGTGACCTCAGAGCAGAGGGCCCACCTCAAAGAAGTGTGAGGAACCCAACCAGGATCAGACTCTCACCAGAGGGCCCACATCACCAAGGGGATGGGAACCAGGCAGGAGTGTCCTCACACCAGTGGGGCCACATCAGCGAAAGGTGAGGAACCCAGAACACGTGGCCTCAAAGCAGAGGACCCACATCACCAAGAGGCTCAGAGTGAGGCAGGCAGGAGTTGTCTCACAACACAGGGCCCATAGAATAAAAAAGGTGAGGAATCCAGCAGTTGGAAGCTCCAAGCAGGTGGCCCAGAGCACCGAGGCTATGGGATCAATGCCGGAGTGAACTCACAGCTGAGGGCCCACATCCTGACACTGTGAGCAACCCAGGCGTTGGGACTTCAGAGTAGAAGGCCCAAATCCCCATGGGGATGGGAACCTGGCAGGAGTGTCATCGCACCAGTGGGCACACATCAGAAAATGTGGGGATACCAGCAGTTAGGGCCTAACGCCAGACGGCCCTCATCACAGAGGGGAGGAGGCTCCCAGCATGCTCCAACTGCAACCAGAGGCCCCATGTGGCCAAGGCCATGTGTGCCAGCCAGGCAGGAGTGACCTCACAGCACAGGGCCTTCCTCCCAGAAGTGTGAGGAATCCAGCCAGGATCAGACTCTCAGCAGAGGGACCACATCACCAAGGGGATGGGAACCAGGCAGGAGTGTCCTCACACCAGTGGGGCCACATCAATAAAATGTGAGGAAACCGGCACATGTGGCCTCAAACCAGAGGACCTACATCACAAAGGGGCTGGGAGTGAGGCAGGCAGGATGAGCCTCACAACACAGGGTCCAAAGAATAAAAAAGGTGAGGAATCCAGCAGTTGGAACCTCCCAGCAGGCAGCCCACAGCACAGAGGCTATGGGATCTAGGCCTGAGTTAACTAACACCAGAGAGCCAACATCAGGAAACTGTGAGTAACCCAGGCGTTGGGACCTCAGACCAGAAGACCCACATCCGCATGGGGATGGGAACCTTACAGGAGTGTCCTGGCATCACTGGACTCACATCAGAAAACGTGGGGAGCTCAGAAGTTAGAGCCTGACGCCAGAGGGCCCTCATCACCGAGGAGAGGAGGCTCCAGGCAGGCTCCAACTGCCACCAGAGGGCCAAAGTCACCAGGCAATGGGAGAAAGCCAGGCAGGAGTTACCTCACAGCAGAGGGCCTACCTCAAAGAAGGGTGAGGAACCCAGCCAGGATAAGACTCTCACCAGAGAGCCCACATCACCAAGGGGATCGGAAGAAGGCAGGAGTGTCCTCACACCAGTGTGGCCACATTATAGAAAGGTGAGGAACCCAGCACATGTGGCCTAAACCAGAGGACCCACATGTCCAAGGTGCTTAGAGTGAGGCAGGCAGGAGTAGCCTCACAACACAGGGCCCATAGAATAAAAAATGTGAGGAATCCCGCAGTTGGAACCTCCCAGCAGGCGGCCAGAAGCAGTGAGGCTATGGGATCTAGGCCTGACTGAACTCACAACAGAGGACCCTCATCATGAAACTGTGAGCAACCCAGACGATGGGACCTCAGAGCAGAAGGCCCACATTCCCATGGGGTTGGGAACCTGGCAGGAGTGTACTCGCACCACAGGGCACACATCAGAAAATTTTGGGAGCCCAGGAGTTAGGGCCTGACGCCAGAGGGCCCTCATTACCCAGGGGCGGAGACTCCCAGCAGGCACCAACTCCCAACTGAGGGCCCACGTCGCCAAGGTAACGTGTGCCAACCAGGCAGGAGTGACCTCACCGCAGAGGGCCTACCTCACAGAAGGGTGAGGAAACCAGCCAGGATAAGACTCTCACCAGATTGTCCACCTCACCAAGGGGATCAGAACCAGGCAGAAGGGTCCTCACGCCAGGGTGGCCACATCATAGAAAGGTGAGGAACCCAGAACGTGTGGCCTAAATCAGAGGACCCACATCTCCAAGGGGCTAGGAGTGAGGCAGGCAGGAGTAGCCTCACAACACAGAGCCCATAGAATAAAAAATGTGAGGAATCCAGCAGTTGGAACCTGCCAGCAGGCGGCCCACAGCATGGAGTCTATGGGATCCAGGTCACAGAGAACTCACAACAGAGGGCCCACATCATGAAACTGTGAGCAACTGAGCCGTTGGGACTTCAGAACAGAAGGCCCACATCCCCATAGGGATGGGAACCTGGCAGGAGTGTCCTCGCACCACTTAGCACGAATCAGAAAATGTGGGAACCCAGCAGTTAAGGCCTGAGGGCAGAGGGCCCTCATCACTGAGGGGAGGAGGCTCCCAGCAGGCTCCAATTGCCACCATAGGGCTGACGTCGCCAAGGAGGGGTGTGCCAGCCAGACAGGAATGACCTCAGAGCAGAGGGCCCACCTCAAAGAAGTGTGAAGAAACTCAACAAGGATCAGACTCTCACCAGAGGGCCCACATCACCAAGGGGATGGGAACCAGGCAGGAGTGTCCTCACACCAGTGGGGCCACATCAGCAACAGGTGAGGAGCCCAGCACATGTGACCTAAAACCAGAGGACCCACATCACCAAGGGGCTCAGAGTGAGGCAGGCAGGAGTTGTCTAACAACACAGGGCCCATAGAATAAAAAAGGTGAGGAATCCAGCAGTTTGAACCTCCCAGCAGGTGGCCCAGAGCACCCAGTCTATGGGATCCAGGCCACAGTGAACTCACAGCAGAGGGCCCACATCATGAAACTGTGAGCAACCCAGCCGGTGGGACCTCAGAGCAGAAGGCCCACATCACCATGGTGATGGGAACCTCGCAGGAGTGTCCTCGCACCACTTAGCATGTATCAGAAAATGTGGGAACCCAGCAGTTAGGGCCTGACGCCAGAGGGCCCTCATCACCAAGGGGAGGAGGCTCCCAGCAGGCTCCAACTGCCACCAGCCGGCCGACGTTGCCAAGGCAGTGTGTGCAAGCCAGGCAGGAGTGACCACAGAGCAGAGGGCCCACCTCACAGAAGTGTGAGGATCCCAACCAGGATCAGACTCTCACCAGAAGGTCCACATCGCCAAGGGGATGGAAACCAGGCAGGAGTGCCCTCACACCAGTGGGGCCACATCAGCGAAAGATGAGGAACACAGTACATGTGACCTCAAACAAGGGGACACACATCACGAAGGGGCTGGGACTGAGGCATGCAGGAGGAGACTCACAACAGAGGGCACATAGAATAAAAAAGGTGAGGAATCCAGGAGTTGGAAACTCCAGGCAGGCGGCCCAGAGCACCGACGCTATGGGATACAGGCCAGAGTGAACTCACAGCAAAGGGCCCACATCATGAAACTGTGAGCAACCCAGCCGTTGGGACCACAGAACAGAAGTCCCACATGCCCATGGGGATGGGAACCTGGCAGGAGTGTCCTCGCACCACTGGGCACACATCAGAAAATGTGTGGAGCCTAGCACTTAGGGCCTGACACCAGAGGGCCCTCATCACTGAGGGGAGGAGGCCCCAGCACGCTCCAACTGCCACCAGAGTGCCCACGTCACCAAGGCGATGTGTGCCAGCCAGGCACGATTGACCTCACAGCAGAGGGCCCACATCATGAAAGTGTGAGCAACCCAGCCGTTGGGACCTCAGAATAGAAGGCCCACAGCCCCATGTGGATGGGAACCTGGCAGGAGTGTCATCGCACCACTGGGCACACATCAGAAAATGTGGGGAGCCCAGCAGTTAGGCCCTGACGCCACTGGGCCCTCATCACCGAGGGGAGGAGGCTCCCAGCACGCTCCATCTGCAACCAGTGGGCCCATGTGGCCAAGGCGGGTTGTGCCAGCCAGGCAGGAGTGACCTCAGAGAAGAGGGCCCACCTCAAAGAAGTGTGAGGAACCCAGCCATGATCAGACTCTCACCAGAGGGCCCACATCACCAAGGGGATGGGAACCAGGCAGGAGTGTCCTCACACCAGTGGGGTCACATCATCAAAAGATGAGGAACCCAGCACATGTGGCCTCAAACCAGAGGACACACATCACCAAGGGGCTGGGAGTGAGGCAGGTGTCTGGACGGGCACATTTAACTATAATTTCCCACCAGGAAGAGGAATTAACCAAAGGGTCAGAGTGCCGTGCCAGACCCTGATTACGGCCTGAAGCAAACCTGTGGTTTTGTGGCCAGCTTACAAGGAAGCGAGTTAAGAAAGGAACTCAGGGGCACTGTCATTCACAAACCTGCAGTTATAAATGACAGCTATCGTCCAAAAATATATTGAAGTAAGGCAGCGAAGAAGACCTGAAAGTGGGGCAGAATTGCAGGAAACCGATTTCATGATGTAGACAGTAATTGCTTTTAAAGCATAGGAAAAGAGGCAGAACGTCTACAGTGATGCACTTGGCCAAGAAGGGCATATGCGTTTTATAGAGGGCCCTCATTAATGAGGGGAGGAGGCTCCCAGCACACACCAAAGGCCAACAGATGGCCCATGTCATCAAGGCGACGTGTGCCAGCCAGGCAGGAGAGACCTCATATCACAGGGTCTACCTCACAGAAGGGTGAGGTACCCAGCGAGGATCAGACTCTCACCAGAGGGCCCACATCACCAAGGGGATGGGAACCAGTCAGGAGTGTCCTCACACCAGTGGGGCCACATCATCCAAAGTTGAGGAACACAGCACATGTGACCTCAAACCAGAGGACACACATCACCAAGGGACTGGGAGTGAGGCAGGCAGGAGGAGCCTCAAAACAGAGGGCCCATAGAATAAAAAAGGTGAGGAATCGCGCAGTTGGATCCTCCCAGCAGGCGGCCAGGAGCAGCGAGGCTATGGGATCCAGGCCAGAATGAACTCACACCAGAGGGCCCTCATCATTATACTGTGAGCAACCCAGCCGTTGGGACGTCAGAGCAGAAGGCCCACATCCACATGGGTATGGGAAACTGGCAGGAGTGCCATCACACCAGTGGGCACACATCAGAAAATATGGGTACCCAGCAGTTAGTGACTGACGCCACAGGGCCCTCATCACCGAGGGGAGTAGGCTCCCAGCAAGCTCCAACTGCCACCAGAGGGCCGACGTCACCAAGGCAACGGGAGCAAGCCAGGCAGGAGTGACCTCACAGCAGAGGGCCCACCTCCCAGAAGTGTGACGAAACCAGTCAGGATCAGACTCTCACCAGGCGGCCCACATCACCAAGGGGATGGGAACCAGGCAGGAGTGTCCTCACACCAGTGGGTCCACATCACTAAAAGGTGAGTAAACCGGCACATGTGGCCTGAAACCACAGGACCCACATCACCAAGGGGCTGGGAGTGAGGCAGGCAGGAGGAGCCTCACAACACAGGGCCCAAAGAATAAAAAAGGTGAGGTATCCAGCAGTTGGAACCTCGCAGCAGGCGGCCCAGAGCACAGAGACTATGGGATCCTGGCCTGAGTGAACTAACACCAGAGAGCCTATATCATGGAACTGTGAGCAACCCAGACGTTGGAACCACAGAGCAGAAGGCCCACATCCCCATGGGGATGGGAAACTTACAGGAGTGTCCTGTTATCACTGGGCTCACATCAGATAACATGGGGAGCCCAGCAGTGATGGCCTCACGCCAGAGGGCCCTCATCACCGAGGGGAGGAGGCTCCCAGTAGGTTCCAACTGCCACCAGAGGGCCGATGTCACCAAGGCAATGGGAAGCCAGGCAGGAGTTACCTCACAGCAGAGGGCCCACCTCACAGAAGGGTGAGGAACCCAGCCAGGATCAGACTCTCACCAGAGGGCTCATATCACCAAGGGGATGGGAACCAGGCACAAGTATCCTCACACCAGTGGGGCCACATCATCGAAAGGTGAGGGACCCAGCACACGTGGCCTCTAATCAGAGGACACACATAAACAAGGGGCTGGGAATGAGGCAGGCAGGAGGAGCCTCAAAACAGAGGGCCCATAGAATAAAAAAGGTGAGGAATCCCGCAGTTGGAACCTCCCAGCAGGCGGCCTGGAGTAGCGAGGCTATGGGATCCAGGGTGAGTGAACTCACACCAGAGGGCCCTCATCATGAAACTGTGAGAAATCCAGACGTTGGGACCTCACAGCAGAAGGCCCACATTCCCATGGGCTTGGGAACCTGACAGGAGTGTACTCGCACCACAGGGCGCACATCAGAAAATTTTGAGAGCCCAGGAGTTAGGGCCTGACGCCAGAGAGCCCTCATTACCGAGGGAAGGAGACTCCCAGCAGGCACCAACACACAATTGAGGGCCCACGTCGCCAAGGTGACGTGTGCCAGTCAGGCAGGAGTGACCTCACAGCACAGGGCCTACCTAACAGAAGGGTGAGGAAACCAACCAGGATAAGACTCTCGCCAGAGGGCCCACATCACCAAGGGGATCGGAACCACGCAGGAGTGTCCTAACACCAATGTGGCCACATCATAGAAAGGTGAGGAACCCAACACATGTGGCCTCAAAGCAGAGGACCCACATCTCCAAGGGACTCGGAGTGAGGTAGGCAGGAGTAGCCTTACAACACAGGGCCCATAGAATAAAAAGGTGAGGAATCCAGTAATTGGAAGCTCCCAGCAGGCGGCCCAGGGCACCCAGTCTATGAGATCTAGGCCGCAGTGAACTCACAGCAGAGGGCCCACATCATGATACTGTGAGCAACCCAGCCATTGGGACCTCAGAGCAGAAGGCCCACATCCCCATGGGGATGGGAAACTGGCAGGAGTGTCATCGCACCAGTGGGCACACATCAGAAAATGTGGGGAGCCCAGCAGTTAGGGCCTGATGCCAGAGGGCCCTCATCACCGAGGGGAGGAGGCTCCCATCCCGCTCCAACTGCAACCAGAGGGCCCACTTGGCCAAGGCGACGTGTGCCATCCAGGCACGAGTGACCTCACAGCAGAGAGCCCACCTCCCAGAAGTGTGAGGTATCCAGCCAGGATCAGACTCTCACCAGAGGGCCCACATCACCAAGGGGATGGGAACCAGGCAGGAGTGTCCTCACACCAGTGGGGCCACATCAATAAAAGGTGAGGAAACAGGCACATGTAGCCTCAAACCACAGGATCTACATCACCAATGGGGGGAGTGAGGAAGGCAGGAGGAGCCTCACAACACAGGGCACAAAGAATAAAAAAGGTGAGGAATCCAGCAGTTGGAACCTCGCAGCAGGCGGCCCAGAACACAGGGGCTATGGGATCTAGGCCTGAGTGAACTAACATCACAGAGCCAACACCATGAAACTGTAAGGAACCCAGGCGTTGGGACCTCAGAGCAGAAGGCCCACATCCCAATGGGGATGGGAACCTGGCAGGAGTGTCCTGGCATCACTGGGCTCACATCAGAAAACGTGGGGAGCACAGCAGTTAGAACCTGACGCCAGAGGGCACTCATCACTGAGGAGAGGAGGCTCCCAGCAGGCTCCAACTGTCACCAGAGGGCCTACGTCTCCAAGGCAATGGGAGCAAGCCAGGCAGGATTTACCTAAGAGCAGAGGGCCCACCACACAGAAGGGTGAGGAACGCAGCCAGTGTCAGACTCTCACCAGAGGGCCCACATCACCAAGGGGATGGGAACCAGGCAGGTGTTTCCTCACACCATTGGGGCCACATCATTGAAAGGTGAGGAACCCAGCACATGTGGTCTCGAACCAGAGGACACACATCACCAAGGGGCTGGGAATGAGGCAGGTGTCTGGACGGGCACATTTAACTCTCATTTCCCACCAGGAAGAGGAATTAACCAAACGCTGAGCATGCCATGCCAGAACCAGATTACAGCCTGAAGCAAACCTGCGGTTTTGTGGCCAGCTCACAAGGAAGCGAGTTAAGAAAGGAAATCAGGGGCACTGTAATTCTCAAACCTGCAGAGTTATAAATGACAGCTATTGTCAAAAATATATTGAAGTAAGGCTGCAAAGAGGACTTGAAAACGAGGCAGAATTGCAGGAATCAGATTTCAGGAGGTAGATTTGAATTGCATTTAAAGCATATGAAAAGCAGCAGATCTTTGACAGTGATGCACTTGGACAAAAAGTGCATATACATTTTTTCCTGAATACATTCAGGAAAAAACGCATACGCTCTTTTTTGTCAACCAAGCACTCGAGCAATGGAAATCTGCACTACAATGAAGTCTCTTTTCCCATTCATCAAAATGGCCATCTGAAAAAAGTGTAAAAACAAGAAACACAGGACAGGCCATGGAGAACAGGGAGCCTTGTTATGCTGATGGGTGGGATGTCAATTGCCAACAGACACTCTGGAGATGTTTATGATGTATCCTGAAACATCTAAAAAACAAAGCTACAGAGCCTAGGTCACTTCCACTTATGGCCCTATAGCTTAGGAATATTAAAATCAACAAGACACAGCCAACACAAAATTTAGGGCTGCTGTGTTTACAAGAACCTTGAGTCCTGTGCACATTAAATATCCCAGAAAGAAACAAATGGATAAAGAAGTTGTGCTACTTATGTACAATGGAATATCACTCAGCAATGAGATCAATGTCATCAGGCCTGTAGCAGCAAATTGAGTGGATTTAAGCACGATGATTCTAAGAGAAATATGTCACACAGAGAAAGATAGTTATCATAAGATATCACTAATAGAGGGAGTGTAAACTTGGCTCCACATGAACTGGATTACAAAACCGAACAGAGTCTCACATTTAGATAAAAAACTTATGCTTGCTTAAGGGGAAAGTTGAGTTGGGGTGCTGTATAAAACCAGAGATTGAAATTAGCACAGATACCTTTCCATAAGCCAAAAATGTAATAGACAAGACCTACTCCTTGCTCAACGAAATAGACTCATCCATGGTGTATCACCTCACACTGGTTAGAATGGGCATCATCAGAAAAATCTACAAACAACAAATGCTGGAAAGGGTGTGGAGATATGGAACCCTCTTCCAGTATTGTTGGGAATGTAAATTGATACAGTCACTGTGGAGAACATTATGGAGTTTCTTATAAAACTAACAATAGAATTACCATATGATACAGCAATCCCACTACTGGTCATGTACCCAGACAAAACCATAAATTAAAAAACAACATTCAGCGCAATGTTCATTGCATCACTATTTATAATATCCAGGTAATGGAAGCAACCTAAATGCCCACAGACAGACGAATGCATAAAGATGTGGTACATATATAAAATGGAATATTACTAAGCCATAAAAAGGAATGAAATTGGGTCACCTGTAGAGACGTTGATGAATCTAGAGACTGTCATACACAGTGAAGTAAGTCAGAAAGAGAAAAACAAAACAAATCTTGTATATTAATGCATATATGTGGAACCTAGAAAAATTGTACAGATGAACCGTTTTGCAAGGCAGAAATAGAGCAACAGATGTAGACAACGAACGTATGGACACCAAGGGGGGAAAGCTGTTGGGGGGATGGTGGTGGGAGGTGTTGAGAGATTGGGATTGGCATGTATACATTTATATGTATAAAACAGATAACCAAAAAGAACCTGCTGTATAAAAAATAAAATAAAATTAAAAATTAAAAAAAGTAAAACAGAAAAAATATTCTTCCCTTCACATACATGTATTTATATGAATAAATTATTTCCATGCATATATCTGTAAATACAGAGGAGGAGAATAAAATCTACCTTGAACCAAAAACGAAAAAAAGAAAAAGAAAAACAGAACCCACCAGTTACACAGAGGAAAACCCTATCAGGTCACTTGCTCCAGTTGTAAACAATTCTGAAGTTGGTCAGTGGTGGGGAATCATCTCCCATTCAGCCAGCAGGCCCCACGCAACAAGCGTCCTCATTGCAAAGCTGGGGGACCATGCCGAGGCATCTGTGAGTAAACGTGGGCCGAGCCCCAGGCCAGCTGCTGCTGAAATGTTCCCACCCTTCCCAGGTAAAACACCTGAATATGTACAAGGACTTGAAAGCCTAGAGGAAGGGCCATGGAGCCACACGAGCGACAGCATGCCGGCCGACTTGATGCCTGCAGGCCAGCCAGGATGGTCCTGGCCCTGGGTGCTCTTCTGGAAGCTTTCCATTTCCCTGCCTGAGATACCCCTCCTGTCCTGGCCCCCACTGCTTTCTTCCTTCCTCACCTCTCCCCAGGAAGAAATTCCAGCGGCAGGTATGGGTGACACATCCTCTTCCTTAGCAGGTGGCATCTTGGCAACTGCTGCAGAAAGTCCAGCAGAGCCCCACTCACACTGGACCACCCACAAAGCCGTGGCCTCTCACTCCCTCCCACCAGCCCAGCCCCGAGACTGTTGACAGGGCAGAGAAAATGGCGTCAGGCACAGCTGCAGGGGCTCTTGCTGCCTGGAGCGGTGTTTATATCGATCTCAACCCAGGCACACCTGGGGAGGTCTGGCCGGCACGGTCAGGCTGCCCAGGTCAGCCAATCATCACCCCTCAGGGTCTCACAGTTGCAGAAAATGGAACTTGCTGAATCGGCCAGGTCCAAGGAACAGGTGTGGGCTCTTGAGAGTCAGGATAGACAAGGGGCTGTAGTTCTGGCTTGTTTTCTAATCATTTTATCTGGCCCATGAGTGGGAGACAACTTCAAGAAAACCCTCTCCTAATGAGAGGATCCCAGGAGTCAGGGAGAGGAGGGGAGGGTGGTGGGTGGAGACAGAGGCCTGGTGCCCCGGGTGCAGTGGAAGTCTCTGGAAGACCAGGTGGAGGGAGGCCGCACAGAGTGATCCCCAAGATCACAGACCTTTTGGAGCTGCTGTTTGTTAGTTCAAGTACTGCTCTGAGATGCTCTGTGTCAGATCTGAGCGACAGGTGAGCTGGGAGTGCTTTGCAATGTGCGCTATGTGCACGGTTCCTGTTTGCCCAGACTTGCCACGGAACATGCAAGGGTAGCTCTGTATCCTGGGAGGGACGTGACAACGAGAGCCCCACGGGCTGCAGGTGACCTGCCCAGGGAACACCATATCCTGGGAGGGGCCTGAACACGAGGGCCCTGTGGGCTGGGGTGGGGGTGGGGTACCTGCCTGGGTGAGCTCCATATCCTGGGATTGGCCTGACTTTGAGAGCCCATGGGCTGCAGCAGTCAAGGTAACGGATGTCAGGAGAGTCAGTGAAGCCACCGAGGATATACCTCCAGTAGTTCCTAAATCCTATACCCTGCTGGTTATTCTACCAACGACCAGGACTTGGTATTCTGTATTAGTCTTCAATGATGCCTTCTTTTACACTTTTTTCACATGGCCCTTTTGACCGGGGAGCAGTGAGACTTCATTGTAGTGCAGATTTCCTTTAAACACTTGCTTGGTTGGCCAAAAAGTGCGTATGCGTTTTTTCCTGAATATATTCAGGAAAAAAATCATATGCTCTTTTTGGCCAAGTGCATCATTGTCGACATTCTGCCTCTTTTCCTATGCTTTAAGTGCAATTCCAGTTTACCCCCTGAAATCGTTTTCCTGAAATTCTGCACCGCTTTAAAGCCCTCTTCACAGACTTACTTGAATATATTTTGGACGATAGCTATCATTCATAACTCTGCAGCTTTGTGAATTACAGTGCCCTTGAGCTCTTTTCTTCAACTCGCTTTCTTGTGAGCTGCCCGCAAAACCGCAGGATTGCTTCAGGCCCTAATCTGTTGCCGGCAGGGCACGCTGAGCCTTTGGTTAATTCCTCTTCCTGGTGGGAAATAAGCGTTCCATTTGCCCGTGCAGACACCTACAGCTAGTCTCTCATTGGATCTCCAAATTCCTGTTCATGTTGCGCAGAAATTGCAAAGTGTGCCAAACAGGAGGTTAAAGGCACTGACTCTCCAAGTGGGGAGAGTGTTAATAAAGCGTCTGGACTGGTGAACCCGAGTACCAGGGGACGAAAACTGAGATGCATTTGAAAACGTTTCCCAATGACACGGAGGAACGTACTCTGGGTTTCCCATGCATGTTTTAGCTGAAGGAAGAATCCCTTAAACCTGGAGAGTTCGGACCCATGGAATGGGTACCATGCAGTATGACTTCAAAGGGTCTGCATTTGCTCATCGAACCTCACCAATGCCATCAGCCCGAAGTGTCCAGCCTTATGTCTCAACCTAACCCTTACCCGAAGCCTTACCCTTATCCGTCCCCTAATCATAGGCTAACACTAACCCGTATCCTAACACGTACGCTCATCTTAAACCGTTGTCGTACCCTAACCTGTACCCTAAACAGTCCCCGTCCCCAAACCCTAACAAACCCTAACCCTAACTCTTACCCAAAGCCTTACCCTAAACCGTCCCCTAATTGTAACACGTACGCTAACACTAACCTGTACCCTAACATGTACTCTCAACCTAAACCGTGGTCGTACCCTAAGCTGTACCATAAAACGTCCCCATCCAGTAACCGTAAACCTAACCCTAACCCTAACGATAACCCTTACCCGAAACCTTACCCTAACCCGTCCCCTAATCCTAAACCGTACGCTAACACTAACCCGTAACCTAACATGTATGCTCACCCTAAACCGTTTTTGTACCCTAACCTGTACCCTAAACCATCCGTGTCCCAGTCCCCTAACCCAAACCCTAACCCTAATCCTTACCCGAAGCCTTACCCTAACCCTTCCTTTAATCCTAACCCGTACGCTAACACTAACCCATACCCTAAAACGTACGCTCACCCTAAACCGTTGTCGTACCCTAACCTGTAACCTAAACCGTCCCCGTCCCCTAACCCTAACCCTAACCCTACCCTTAACCCTTACCCGAAGCCTTACACTAACCCGTCCCCTAATCCTAACCCGTGCGCTAACACTAACCCGTACCCTAACATGTACGCTCACCCTAAACCATTGGCGAATCCTAACCTGTACTCTAAATTGTCCCCGACCCCGTCCCCTAATCCTAACCCTGACCCTTACTCGAAGCCTTACCCTAACACGTCCCCTAATCCTAATCCGTACGCTAACACTAACCCATACCCTAACACGTATGCTCAACCTAAACCGTTGTCGTACCCTAACCGGAAACCTAAACCATCCCAGTCCCCTAACCGTAACCCTAACCCTAACCCTAACCCTAACACTAACCCTTACCCGAAGCCTTACCCTAAACCGTCCCCTAATCCTAACCCGTACGCTAACACTAACCCATACCCTAACACGTATGCTCACCCTAATCTTTGTCATACCCTAACCTGTACCCTAAACAGTCCCCGTCCCCTTCCCCTAAACCTATCCCGAACCCTAACCCTAACCGTTACCCGAAGCCTTACTCTAATCCATCCCTTAATCCTAACCCGTACACTAACACTGACCAATACCCTAACACGTACCCTCACCCTAAACCGTTGTCGTACCCTAACCTGTAACCTAAACCGCCACGTCCCCTAACCCTAACCCTAGCCCTAACCTTAACCCTTACCCGAAGCCTTACACTAACCCGTTCCCTAACCCTAACCCATGCGCTAACACTAACCCGTACCCTAACACGTACGCTCAACCTAAACCGTTGGTGAACCCTAACCTGTACCCTAAACCGTCCCTGGCCCCGTCCCCTAACCCTAACCCTTACCCGAAATGTTACGCTAACCCGTCCCCTAATCCTAACCCGTACGCTAACACTACCCCGTACCCTAACACATACGCTGACCCTAAAACATTGTTATACCCTAACCTGTACCCTAAACCGTCCCCGTCCCTTAACCGTAATCCTAACCCTTACCCGAAGCTTTACCCTAACCCGTCCCCAATCCTAAACCGTACCCTAACACTAACCCGTACCCTAACACGTACGCTCACCCTAAACCGTTGTCGTACCGTAAACTTTACCCTAAACCACCCCCGTCCCAGTCCCCTAACCCTAACCCTAACCCTAACCCTAACCCTAAACCTTACCCGAAGCCTTACCCTAACCCGTCCAGTAATCCTAACACTTACGCTAACACTAACCAGTACCTAACAGGTACGCTCACCCTAAACTGTTGTCGTACTCTAAACTCTACCCTAAACCATCCCGGTCCCCTAACCATAACCCTAACCCTAACCCCAAACCTTACCCGAAGCCTTACCCTAACCTGACCCCTAATCCTAACCCGTATGCTAACACTAACCCATACCCTAACACGTACGTTCACCCTAAACCGTTGTCGTACCCTAACCTGTACCCTAAACCATCCCCGTCCCCTAACCCTAACCGTAACCCTTACCCTAACCCTTACCAGAAGCCTTACCCTAACCCGTCCCCTAATCCTAACCCGTACACTAACACTAACCTGTACACTAACATGTACTCTCACCCTAAACCGTGGTCGTACCCTAACCTGTACCCTAAACCGTCACATCCCGTAACCCTAACCCTAACCCTAACCCTAACGCTAACCCTTACCCGAAACCTTACCCTAACCTGTCCCTTAATGCTAACCCGTACGTTAACACTAACCCGTACCCTAACACGTACGCTCAACCTAAACCGTTGTTGTACCCTAACCTGTACCCTAAACCATCCGTGTCGCAGTCCCCTAACCCTAACACTAACCCTAATCCTTACCCGAAGCCTTACTCTATCCCTTCCCTTAATCCTAACCCGTACTCTAAATTTAACCCATACCCTAAAACGTACGTTCACACTAAACCATTGTCGTACCCTAACCTGTAAGGTAAACCGTCCCCATCCCCTAAGCCTAAACCTAACCCTACCCTAACCCTTACCCGAAGCCTTACCCTAACCTGTCCCCTAATCCTAACCCGTACGCTAACACTAAACCGTACCCTAACACGTACGCTCACCCTAAACAATTGGCGAACCCTAACCTGTACCCTAAACCGTCCCCGTCCCCGTCCGCTAACCCTTACACTGACCCTTACTCGAAGCCTTACACTAACACGTCCCCTAATCTAAACCCGTACGCTAACACTAACCCGTACCCTAACACGTACGCTCACCCTAATCCGTTGTCATACCCTAACCTGTACCTTAAACCGTCCCCGTCCCTGTCCCCTAAACCTAACCCTAACCCTAACCCTAACCGTTACCCTAAGGCTTACTCTAATCCGTCCCTTAATTCTAACCCGTACACTAACACTGACCCATACCCTAACACGTACCCTCACCCTAAACCGTTGTCGTACCCTAACCTGTAACCTAAACAGTCCCCGTCCACTAAACCTAAACCTAACCCTAAACCTAACCCTTACCCGAAGCCATACCGTAACCCGTCCCCTAATCCTAACCCATGCGCTAACACTAACCCGTACCCTAACACGTACAAGCACCCTAAACCGTTGGCGAACTCTAACCTGTACCCTAAACTGTCCCTGTCCCCGTCCCCTAACCGTAACCCCAACCCTTACCCGAAACGTTACCCTAACCCGTCCCCTAATCCTAACCCGTACGCTAACACTAACCCGTACCCTAACACATACGCTCACCCTAAAACGTTGTCGTACCCTAACCTGTACCCTAAACCGTCCCCGTCCCTTAACCCTAACCCTAACCCTTACCCGAAACTTTAACCTAACCCGTCCCCTAATCCTAACCCGTATGCTAACACTAACCCATACCCTAACACGTACGCTCACCCTAAACCGTTGTCGTACCCTAACCTGTAACCTAAACCATCCCCGTCCCCTAACCCTAACCCAAACCATAACCCTAACCCTAACCCTAACAATTACTCGAAGCCTTACCCTAAACTGTCCCGAAATCCTAACCCGTACTCTAACACTAACCCGTACCCTAATACGTACACTCAACCTAAACCTTTGTCTTATCCTAACCTGTACCCTAAACCATCCCCGTCCCCGTCCCCTAACCCTAACCCTAACCCTAACCCTTACCCGAAGACTTACCCTAACCCGTCCCCTAATCCTAACACTTACGCTAACACTAACCCGTACCCTAACACGTACGCTCACCCTAAACCGTTGTCGTACCCTACCCTGTATGCTAAACCATCCCTGTCCCCTAACCCTAACCCTAACCATAACCCTAACCCTAACCCTAACCCTTACCCGAAACCTTACATTAACCTGTCACATAATCCTAACCCGTACGCTAACACTAACAAATACCCTAACACGTACGTTCACCCTAAACCGTTGTCGTACCCTAAACTGTAACGTAAACCATCCCCGTCCCCTAAACCTAATCCTAACCCTAAGTCTAACCCTAACACTTACTCGAAGCCTTACCCTAACCCATCCCCTAATCCTAACCCGTACGCTAACACTAACCCGCACCCTAACACGTACGCTCACGCTAAAGCGTTGTCGTACACTAACCTGTTACCTAAATCATCCCTGTCCCGTAACCCTAACCCTAACCCTAACCCTAACCCTTATCTGAAGCCTTACACTAACCCGTCCCCTAATCCTAACCCGTACGCTAACACTAACCCGCACCCTAAAACGTACGCTCATGCTAAACCGTTGTCGTACACTAACCTGTTACCTAAATCATCCCCGTCCCCTAACCCTAACCCTAACCCTAACCCTTATCCGAAGCCTTACACTAATCCGTCCCCTAATCCTAACCCGTACGCTAACACTAACCAATACCCTAACACGTACGCTCACCCTAAACCGTTGCCGTACACTAACCTGTAGCCCAAACCTTCCCCGTCCCCTAACACTATCCCTAACCCTAACTCTTACACTAATCCTTACCCAAAGCCTTACCCTAACCTGTCCCCTAATCCTAACCCGTACGCTAACACTAACACGTACTGTAACACGTACGATCACCCTAAACATTTGTCGTACCCTAACGTGTACCCTTAAACGTCCCCGTGCCCTAACCCTAACCCTAACCCTAACCCAAAACCTAACCCTAAACCTTACTCGATGCCTTACTCTAACACTTCCCTTAATCCTAAACCATACGCTAACACTAACCCATACCCTAAAATGTACGCTCACCCTAAACCGTTGTTGTACCCTAACCTGTAATCTAAACCGTCCCCTAACCCTAACCCTAAACCTAACCCTTACACGAAGCCTTACCCTAACCCGTCCCCTAATCCTAACCCGTACGCTAACACTAACACGTACCCTAACACGTACGCTCACCCTAAACCATTGTCGTACACTAACCTGTACCCTAAACCGTCCTCATCCCCTAACCCTAAACCTAACCCTAACCCTAACCCTAACCCTTACCCGAAGCCTTATCCTCACCCGTCTCCTATTCCTAACCCGTACGCTAACACTAACCCGTACCCTAATACGTACGCTCACCATAAACCATTGTCTTACACTAACCAGTACCCTAAACCATCCCCGTCCCCTAACCCTAACCCTAACCCTAACCCTAACACTTACCCGAAGCACTACCCTAACCTGTCCCCTAATCCTAACCCGTACGCTAACCCTAACCCGTATCCTAACACGTAAGCTCACCCTAAAACCTTGTCGTACACTAACCTGTACCCTAAACCGTGTCTGTCCCCTAACCCTAACCCTAACCCTAACCCTTACCCGAAGCATTACCCTAACCCGTCTCCTAATCCTAAATCGTACACTAACACTAACCCGTAACGTAACACGTACGCTCACCCTAAACTGTTGTCGTACGCTAAGCTGTACCCTAAACGGTCCCCGTCCCCTAACCCTAAACTTAACATGAACCCTAACCCTAACCCTAACACTTACCCGAAACCTTACCCTAACCCGTCCCCAATCCTAACCCGTACGCTAAAACTAATCCATACCCTAACATGTACGCTCACCTGAAAACGTTGTCGTACCCTAACCTGTACCCTAAACCGTCCCCGTTCCTTACCCCAACCCTAACCCAACCTTAACCCTAACCCTTACCCGAAGCCTTACCCTAACCCGTCCCCTAATCCTAACCTGTACGCTAACACTAACCCATACCCTAACAGGTACGCTAACCCTCAACAATTTTCGTACCCTAACCTGTACCCTAAACTGTCCCCGTACCCTAACCCTAACCCTAACCCTAACCCAAACCGTAAACCTTACCCGAAGCCTTACCATAAACCGTCCCCTAATGTTAACACGTACGCTAACACTAACTTGTACCCTAATACGTACGCTCATCCTAAACCATTGTCGTGCACAAACCTGTACCCTAAATCATCCCCATCCCCTAACCTTAACCCTAACCCTAACCCTTAAATGAAGGCTTACCCTAACCCGTCCCCTAATCCTAACCAGTACGATAACACTAACCCATACCCTAACACGTACGCTCACCCTACACTGTTGGCGTACCCTAATCTGTAGCCTAAACCATCCCCGTCCCCTAACCATAACCCTAACCCTAACCCTAACCCTTAAACGAAGGCTTACCTTAATCCGTCCCCTAATACTAACCCGTACACTAACCCTAACCCGTACCCTAACACGTACACTCACCCTAAACAGTTGTCGTACCCTAACCTGTACCCTAAACCTTCCCCATCACCTAACCCAAACCCTAGTCCTAACCCTAACCCTAACCCTTACCCGAAGCCTGACCCTAAACCGTCCCCTAATAGTAACCCGTACGCTAACACTAACCTGTACCCTAACACGTACGCTCACCCTAAACCGTTTTCGTACTCTACCCTTTATGCTAAACCATCACCGTCCCCTAACCCTAACCCTAGCCCTAACCCTAACCCTTACCCGAGCCCTTATATTAATCCGTCACATAATCCTAACCCGTACGCTAACACTAACACGTACCCTAACACGTACGTTCACCCTAAACCATTGTACACTAAACTGTACCATAAACCATCCCCGTACCCTAACCCTAATCCTAACCCTAACCCTAACCCAAACCCTTATCCGAAGCCTTACCCTAACCCGTCCCCTAATCCTGACCCGTAAGCTGACACTAACCCATACCCTAACACATACACTTACCCTAAACCTTTGTCGTACCCTAATCTGTACCCTTAACTGTCCCCTAACCCTAAGCCTAACACTTACCCGAACCCTTAAACAAAACGGTCCCCTAATCCTGACCCGTACGCTAACATGTACGCTCACGCTAAACCGTTGTCGTACCCTAACCTGTCACCTAAACCGTCCCCATACCCTAACCTTAACCATAACCATAAACCTAAACCTAACACTTAACCGAAGCCTTACCCTAACCCGTTCCTTAATCCTAACCCGTACGCTAACACTAACACATACCCTAAAACCTACGCTCACCCTAAACCGCTGTCGTACCCTAACCTGTACCCTAAACCGTCCCCTAACCCTAACCCTTACTCGAAGCCTTACCCTAACCCGTCCCCTAATCCTAACCCGTACGGTAACACTAACCCGTACCCTAATATGTACGCTCAGCCTAAACCATTTTCGTACACTAACCTGTACCCTAAACCAACCCCGTCCCCTAACCCTAACCCTAACCCTAACCCTAACCCTAAACCTTACCCGAATCCTTACCCTAACCCGTCCCCTAATCCTAACCCGTACGCTAAAAGTAACCCGTACCCTAATACGTACGCCCAGCCTAAACCATTGTTGTACACTAACCTGTACCCTAAACCGTTCCCGTACCCTAACCCTAACACTAACCCTAACCCTAATCCTAACCCTAATCCTAACACTGAAATGAAGGCTTACCCTAACCCGTCCCCTAATCCTAACCCATACACTAACCCTAACCCGTACCCTAACACGTACATTCACCCTAAACCGTTGTCGTACCCTAACCTGTACCCTAAACCGTCCCCGTCCCCTAACCCTAACTCTAACCCTAACCCTAACCGTAACACTTACCTGAAGCCTTAAACAAACCTGTCCCCTAATCCTGACCCGTACACTAACACTCAAATATACCCTAACATGTATGCTCACGCTAAACCGTTGTCGTACCCTAACCTGTAACCTAAACCGTCCCTGTCCCCTAACCCTAACCCTAACCCTTATCCGAAGCCTTACCATGACCCGTCCCCTATTCCTAACCCATACGCTAACACTAACCCGTAACCTAACATGTACGCTCACCCTGAACCGTGGTCGTATGCTAACCTGTATCCCAAACCGTCCCCCTCCCGTAACACTAACCATAACCCTAACCCTAAAACTAACCCTTACCCAAAGCCTTACCCTAACCCGTCCCATAATCCTGACCCGTACGCTAACACTAACACGTACCCTAACATGTACGCTCACCCTAAACCGTTGTCGTACCCTAACCTGTACCCTAATCCGTCCCCGTCGCCTAACCATAAACCTAATTCTTACCCGAAGCCTTACCCTAACATGTCCCCTAATCCTAAACCGTACGCTAACACTAAACCCTACCCTAACACATACGCTCACCCTAAACCGCTGTCGTACCCTAAACTGTACCCTATACCGTCTCCAACCCCTAACCTTAACCCTAACCCTAACCCTAACCCTTACCCGAAGCCTTACCCTAACCTGTCCCCTAATCCTAACTCGTACGCTAACACTAACCCATACCCTAACATGTATGCTCACACTAAACCGTTGTCATACCCTAACCTGTACCCTAAACCGTCCCCTAACACTAACCCTAACACTAACCCTAACCCTAACCCTCACCCGAAGCCTTCCCCTAACCCGTCCCCTAATCTAACCCGTACGCTAACACTAACCCGTACCCTAACACGTACGCTCACCCTAAACCATTGTCGTACCTTAACCTGTACCCTAAACCATCACCATCCCCTAACCCTAACCCTAACCCTAACCCTAACCCTAACCCTAAGACTTACACGAAGCCTTAACCTAACACGAACCCTAATCCTGACCCGTACGGTAACACTAAACCTTACCCTAACACGTACGCTCACGCTAAACCATTGTCGTACCCTAACCTTTAACCTAAACCATCCCCGTCCACTAACCCTAACCTTAAACCTAACCCTAACACTTATTCGAAGCTTTACCCTAACCCGTCGCCTAATCCTAAACCGTAGGCTAACACTAACCCGTACCCTAACACGTACACTCACCCTAAACCGTTGTCATACCCTAACCTGTACCCTAAATCATCCCCGTCCCCTAACCGTCACCCTAACCCTAACGCTAACCCTTACCCGAAGCCTTATCCTAAACCGTCCCCTAATCCTAACCCGTACTCTAACACTAAACCATACCCTAACAAGTACGCTCACCCTAAACCATTGTCGTACCCTAACCTGTAGCCCAAACTGTCCCCGCCTCCTAACACTGAACCTATCCCTAATCCTAACACTAACACTTACCCGAAACCTTACCCTAATCCGTCCCCTAATCCTAACCCGTACGCTAACACTAACACATACCTTAACATGTACGGTCACCCTAAATCGTTGTCGTACCCTAACCTCTACCCTAAACAGTCCCCGTCCCCTAACCCTAACCCTAACTCGTACCAGAAGCCTTACACTAATATGTCCCCTAATCCTAAACCGTACGCTAACACTAAACCGTACCCTACCACGTACACTCACCCTAAACCGTTGTCGTGCCCTAAACTGTACCCTATACCGTACCTGTCCCCTAACTCTAACCCTAACCCTAACCCTAAACCTAATGGTTACCCGAAGCCTTACCCTAACCCGTCCCCTAATCCTAACCCAGACGCTAACACTAACACATACCCTAAAATGTACGCTCACACTAAACACTTGTAGTACCCTAAACTGTACCCTAAATTGACCCCTAAACCTAACCCAAACCCTAACCCTAACCCTAACCCTAACCTGAAGCCTTTCCCTAACCCGTCCCCTAATCCTAACCCGTACGCTAACAGTAACCCTTACCCTAACACGTACGCTCACCCTAAAACGTGGTCATACTCTAAACTGTACCCTAAACCGTCCCCATTCCCTAACCCTAACCCTAACCCTAACCCTAACACTTACCCGAAGCCTTACCCTCACCCGTCCCCTAATCCTAACCCGTACGCTAACACTAAACCGTACCCTAACACGTACGCTCACCCTAAACCGTTGTCGTACCATAACCTGTACCCTAAACCGTCCCCGTCCCCTAACCCTAACCCTAACCCTAACCCTAACCCGAACGCTTACCCGAAGCCTTACCCTCACCCGTCCCCTAATCCTAACCTGTACGCTAACACTAACCCGTACCCTAACACGTACGTTCAACCTAAACCGTTGTCGTACCCTAACCTGTACCCTAAACCGTCCCCGTCCCCGTCCCCTAACCCTAACCCTAACCCTAACCCTAACCCTAACCCTTACCCGAAGCCTTACCCTCACCCGTCCCCTAATCCTAACCCGTACGCTAACACTAACCCGTACCCTAACACGTACGCTCCCCTAAACCGTTGTCGTACACTAACCTGTACCCTAAACCGTCCCCGACCCCTAACCCTAACCCTAACCCTAACCCTAACCCTAACCCTTACCCGAAGCCTTACCCTCACCCGTCCCCTAATCCTAACCCGTAAGCTAACACTAACCCGTACCCTAACACGTACGCTCACCCTAAACCATTGTCGTACCCTAACCTGTACCCTAAACCGTCACCATCCCCTAACCCTAACCCTAACCCTAACCCTAACCCTAACACTTACCCGAAGCCTTACACTCACCCGTCCCCTAATCCTAACCCGTACGCTAACACTAAACCGTACCCTAACACGTACGTTCACCCTAAACCGCTGTCGAACCCTAACCTGTACCCTAAACCGTCCCCGTCCCCTAACCCTAACCCTAACCCTAACGCTAACCCTCACCCTTACCGGAAGCCTTACCCTCACCCGTCCCCTAATGCTAACCCATACGCTAATACTAACCCATACCCTAACACGTACGCTCACCCTAAACCGTTGTCGTACACTAACCTGTACCCTAAAACGTCCCCGTCCCCAAACCCTAACCCTAACCCTAACCCTAACCCTAACCCTTACCCGAAGCCTTACCCTCACCCGTCCCCTAATCCTAACCCGTACGCTAACACTAACCCCTACCCTAACACGTACGCTCACCCTAAACCGTTGTCGTACCCTAACCTGTAACCTAAACCGTCCCCGTCCCCTAACCCTAACCCAAACCATAACCCTAACCCTAACCCTAACAATTACTCGAAGCCTTACCCTAAACTATCCCGAAATCCTAACCCGTACTCTAACACTAACCCGTACCCTAATACGTACACTCAACCTAAACCTTTGTCTTATCCTAACCTGTACCCTAAACCATCCCCGTCCCCGTCCCCTAACCCTAACCCTAACCCTAACCCTTACCCGAAGACTTACCCTAACCCGTCCCCTAATCCTAACACTTACGCTAACACTAACCCGTACCCTAACACGTACGCTCACCCTAAACCGTTGTCGTACCCTACCCTGTATGCTAAACCATCCCTGTCCCCTAACCCTAACCCTAACCATAACCCTAACCCTAACCCTAACCCTTACCCGAAACCTTACATTAACCTGTCACATAATCCTAATCCGTACGCTAACACTAACAAATACCCTAACACGTACGTTCACCCTAAACCGTTGTCGTACCCTAAACTGTAACGTAAACCATCCCCGTCCCCTAACCCTAATCCTAACCCTAAGTCTAACCCTAACACTTACTCGAAGCCTTACCCTAACCCATCCCCTAATCCTAACCCGTACGCTAACACTAACCCGCACCCTAACACGTACGCTCACACTAAAGCGTTGTCGTACACTAACCTGTTACCTAAATTATCCCTGTCCCGTAACCCTAACCCTAACCCTAACCCTAACCCTTATCTGAAGCCTTACACTAACCCGTCCCCTAATCCTAACCCGTACGCTAACACTAACCCGCACCCTAAAACGTACGCTCATGCTAAACCGTTGTCGTACACTAACCTGTTACCTAAATCATCCCCGTCCCCTAACCCTAACCCTAACCCTAACCCTTATCCGAAGCCTTACACTAATCCGTCCCCTAATCCTAACCCGTACGCTAACACTAACCAATACCCTAACACGTACGCTCACCCTAAACCGTTGCCGTACACTAACCTGTAGCCCAAACCTTCCCCGTCCCCTAACACTATCCCTAACCCTAACTCTTACACTAATCCTTACCCAAAGCCTTACCCTAACCTGTCCCCTAATCCTAACCCGTACGCTAACACTAACATGTACCGTAACACGTACGATCACCCTAAACATTTGTCGTACCCTAACGTGTACCCTTAAACGTCCCCGTGCCCTAACCCTAACCCTAACCCTAACCCAAAACCTAACCCTAAACCTTACTCGATGCCTTACTCTAACACTTCCCTTAATCCTAAACCATACGCTAACACTAACCCATACCCTAAAATGTACGCTCACCCTAAACTGTTGTTGTACCCTAACCTGTAATCTAAACCGTCCCCTAACCCTAACCCTAAACCTAACCCTTACACGAAGCCTTACCCTAACCCGTCCCCTAATCCTAACCCGTACGCTAACACTAACACGTACCCTAACACGTACGCTCACCCTAAACCATTGTCGTACACTAACCTGTACCCTAAACCGTCCTCATCCCCTAACCCTAAACCTAACCCTAACCCTAACCCTAACCCTTACCCGAAGCCTTATCCTCACCCGTCTCCTATTCCTAACCCGTACGCTAACACTAACCCGTACCCTAATACGTACGCTCACCATAAACCATTGTCTTACACTAACCAGTACCCTAAACCATCCCCGTCCCCTAACCCTAACCCTAACCCTAACCCTAACACTTACCCGAAGCACTACCCTAACCTGTCCCCTAATCCTAACCCGTACGCTAACCCTAACCCGTATCCTAACACGTAAGCTCACCCTAAAACCTTGTCGTACACTAACCTGTACCCTAAACCGTGTCCGTCCCCTAACCCTAACCCTAACCCTAACCCTTACCCGAAGCATTACCCTAACCCGTCTCCTAATCCTAAATCGTACGCTAACACTAACCCGTAACGTAACACGTACGCTCACCCTAAACTGTTGTCGTACGCTAAGCTGTACCCTAAACGGTCCCCGTCCCCTAACCCTAAACTTAACATGAACCCTAACCCTAACCCTAACACTTACCCGAAACCTTACCCTAACCCGTCCCCAATCCTAACCCGTACGCTAAAACTAATCCATACCCTAACATGTACGCTCACCTGAAAACGTTGTCGTACCCTAACCTGTACCCTAAACCGTCCCCGTTCCTTACCCCAACCCTAACCCAACCTTAACCCTAACCCTTACCCGAAGCCTTACCCTAACCCGTCCCCTAATCCTAACCTGTACGCTAACACTAACCCATACCCTAACAGGTACGCTAACCCTCAACAATTTTCGTACCCTAACCTGTACCCTAAACTGTCCCCGTACCCTAACCCTAACCCTAACCCTAACCCAAACCGTAAACCTTACCCGAAGCCTTACCATAAACCGTCCCCTAATGTTAACACGTACGCTAACACTAACTTGTACCCTAATACGTACGCTCATCCTAAACCATTGTCGTGCACAAACCTGTACCCTAAATCATCCCCATCCCCTAACCTTAACCCTAACCCTAACCCTTAAATGAAGGCTTACCCTAACCCGTCCCCTAATCCTAACCAGTACGATAACACTAACCCATACCCTAACACGTACGCTCACCCTACACTGTTGGCGTACCCTAATCTGTAGCCTAAACCATCCCCGTCCCCTAACCATAACCCTAACCCTAACCCTAACCCTTAAACGAAGGCTTACCCTAATCCGTCCCCTAATACTAACCCGTACACTAACCCTAACCCGTACCCTAACACGTACGCTCACCCTAAACAGTTGTCGTACCCTAAACCTTCCCCATCACCTAACCCAAACCCTAGTCCTAACCCTAACCCTAACCCTTACCCGAAGCCTGACCCTAAACCGTCCCCTAATAGTAACCCGTACGCTAACACTAACCTGTACCCTAACACGTACGCTCACCCTAAACCGTTTTCGTACTCTACCCTTTATGCTAAACCATCACCGTCCCCTAACCCTAACCCTAGCCCTAACCCTAACCCTTACCCGAGCCCTTATATTAATCCGTCACATAATCCTAACCCGTACGCTAACACTAACACGTACCCTAACACGTACATTCACCCTAAACCATTGTACACTAAACTGTACCATAAACCATCCCCGTACCCTAACCCTAATCCTAACCCTAACCCTAACCCAAACCCTTATCCGAAGCCTTACCCTAACCCGTCCCCTAATCCTGACCCGTAAGCTGACACTAACCCATACCCTAACACATACACTTACCCTAAACCTTTGTCGTACCCTAATCTGTACCCTTAACTGTCCCCTAACCCTAAGCCTAACACTTACCCGAACCCTTAAACAAAACGGTCCCCTAATCCTGACCCGTACGCTAACATGTACGCTCACGCTAAACCGTTGTCGTACCCTAACCTGTCACCTAAACCGTCCCCATACCCTAACCTTAACCATAACCATAAACCTAAACCTAACACTTAACCGAAGCCTTACCCTAACCCGTTCCTTAATCCTAACCCGTACGCTAACACTAACACATACCCTAAAACCTACGCTCACCCTAAACCGCTGTCGTACCCTAACCTGTACCCTAAACCGTCCCCTAACCCTAACCCTTACTCGAAGCCTTACCCTAACCCGTCCCCTAATCCTAACCCGTACGGTAACACTAACCCGTACCCTAATATGTACGCTCAGCCTAAACCATTTTCGTACACTAACCTGTACCCTAAACCAACCCCGTCCCCTAACCCTAACCCTAACCCTAACCCTAACCCTAACCCTTACCCGAATCCTTACCCTAACCCGTCCCCTAATCCTAACCCGTACGCTAAAAGTAACCCGTACCCTAATACGTACACTCAGCCTAAACCATTGTTGTACACTAACCTGTACCCTAAACCGTTCCCGTACCCTAACCCTAACACTAACCCTAACCCTAACCCTAACCCTAATCCTAACACTGAAATGAAGGCTTACCCTAACCCGTCCCCTAATCCTAACCCATACACTAACCCTAACCCGTACCCTAACACGTACATTCACCCTAAACCGTTGTCGTACCCTAACCTGTACCCTAAACCGTCCCCGTCCCCTAACCCTAACTCTAACCCTAACCCTAACCGTAACACTTACCCGAAGCCTTAAACAAACCTGTCCCCTAATCCTGACCCGTACGCTAACACTCAAATATACCCTAACATGTATGCTCACGCTAAACCGTTGTCGTACCCTAACCTGTAACCTAAACCGTCCCTGTCCCCTAACCCTAACCCTAACCCTTATCCGAAGCCTTACCATGACCCGTCCCCTATTCCTAACCCATACGCTAACACTAACCCGTAACCTAACATGTACGCTCACCCTGAACCGTGGTCGTATGCTAACCTGTATCCCAAACCGTCCCCCTCCCGTAACACTAACCATAACCCTAACCCTAAAACTAACCCTTACCCAAAGCCTTACCCTAACCCGTCCCATAATCCTGACCCGTACGCTAACACTAACACGTACCCTAACATGTACGCTCACCCTAAACCGTTGTCGTACCCTAACCTGTACCCTAATCCGTCCCCGTCGCCTAACCATAAACCTAATTCTTACCCGAAGCCTTACCCTAACATGTCCCCTAATCCTAAACCGTACGCTAACACTAAACCCTACCCTAACACATACGCTCACCCTAAACCGCTGTCGTACCCTAAACTGTACCCTATACCGTCTCCAACCCCTAACCTTAACCCTAACCCTAACCCTAACCCTTACTCGAAGCCTTACCCTAACCTGTCCCCTAATCCTAACTCGTACGCTAACACTAACCCATACCCTAACATGTACGCTCACACTAAACCGTTGTCATACCCTAACCTGTACCCTAAACCGTCCCCTAACCCTAACCCTAACACTAACCCTAACCCTAAACCTCACCCGAAGCCTTCCCCTAACCCGTCCCCTAATCTAACCCGTACGCTAACACTAACCCGTACCCTAACACGTACGCTCACCCTAAACCATTGTCGTACCCTAACCTGTACCCTAAACCATCACCATCCCCTAACCCTAACCCTAACCCTAACCCTAACCCTAACCCTAAGACTTACACGAAGCCTTAACCTAACACGAACCCTAATCCTGACCCGTACGGTAACACTAAACCTTACCCTAACACGTACGCTCACGCTAAACCATTGTCGTACCCTAACCTTTAACCTAAACCATCCCCGTCCACTAACCCTAACCTTAAACCTAACCCTAACACTTATTCGAAGCTTTACCCTAACCCGTCGCCTAATCCTAAACCGTAGGCTAACACTAACCCGTACCCTAACACGTACACTCACCCTAAACCGTTGTCATACCCTAACCTGTACCCTAAATCATCCCCGTCCCCTAACCGTCACCCTAACCCTAACGCTAACCCTTACCCGAAGCCTTATCCTAAACCGTCCCCTAATCCTAACCCGTACTCTAACACTAAACCATACCCTAACAAGTACGCTCACCCTAAACCATTGTCGTACCCTAACCTGTAGCCCAAACTGTCCCCGTCTCCTAACACTGAACCTATCCCTAATCCTAACACTAACACTTACCCGAAACCTTACCCTAATCCGTCCCCTAATCCTAACCCGTACGCTAACACTAACACATACCTTAACATGTACGGTCACCCTAAATCGTTGTCGTACCCTAACCTCTACCCTAAACAGTCCCCGTCCCCTAACCCTAACCCTAACTCGTACCAGAAGCCTTACACTAATATGTCCCCTAATCCTAAACCGTACGCTAACACTAAACCGTACCCTACCACGTACACTCACCCTAAACCGTTGTCGTGCCCTAAACTGTACCCTATACCGTACCTGTCCCCTAACTCTAACCCTAACCCTAACCCTAAACCTAACGGTTACCCGAAGCCTTACCCTAACCCGTCCCCTAATCCTAACCCAGACGCTAACACTAACACATACCCTAAAATGTACGCTCACACTAAACACTTGTCGTACCCTAAACTGTACCCTAAATTGACCCCTAAACCTAACCCAAACCCTAACCCTAACCCTAACCCTAACCTGAAGCCTTTCCCTAACCCGTCCCCTAATCCTAACCCGTACGCTAACAGTAAGCCTTACACTAACACGTACGCTCACCCTAAAACGTGGTCATACTCTAAACTGTACCCTAAACCGTCCCCGTTCCCTAACCCTAACCCTAACCCTAACCCTAACACTTACCCGAAGCCTTACCCTCACCCGTCCCCTAATCCTAACCCGTACGCTAACACTAAACCGTACCCTAACACGTACGCTCACCCTAAACCGTTGTCGTACACTAACCTGTACCCTAAACCGTCCCCGTCCCCTAACCCTAACCCTAACCCTAACCCTAACCCTAACCCTTACCCGAAGCCTTACACACACCCGTCCCCTAATCCTAACCCGTACGCTAACACTAAACCGTACCCTAACACGTACGTTCAACCTAAACCGTTGTCGAACCCTAACCTGTACCCTAAACCGTCCCCGTCCCCTAACCCTAACCCTAACCCTAACGCTAACCCTCACCCTTACCGGAAGCCTTACCCTCACCCGTCCCCTAATCCTAACCCGTACGCTAATACTAACCCATACCCTAACACGTACGCTCACCCTAAACCGTTGTCGTACACTAACCTGTACCCTAAAACGTCCCCGTCCCCAAACCCTAACCCTAACCCTAACCCTAACCCTAACCCTTACCCGAAGCCTTACCCTCACCCGTCCCATAATCCTAACCCGTACGCTAACACTAACCCCTACCCTAACACGTACGCTCACCCTAAACCGTTGTCGTACCCTAACCTGTACCCTAAACCGTCCCCGTCGCCTAGCCCTCACCCTAACCCTAACCCTAACCCGAACCCTTACCCGAAGCCTTACCCTCACCCGTCCCCTAAACCTAACCCGTACGCTAACACTAACCCGTACCCTAACACGTACGCTCCCCTAAACCGTTGTCGTACCCTAACATGTACCCTAAACCGTCCCTGCCCCCTAACCCTAACCCTAACCCTAAACCTTACCCGAAGCCTTACCCTCACCTTTCCCATAATCATAACCCGTACGCTAACACTAACCCGTACCGTAAAACGTACGCTCAGCCTAAACTGTTGTCGTACCCTAACCTTTACCCTAAACCACCCCCATCCCCTAACCCTAACCCTAACCCTAACCCTAACCCTAACCCTTACCCGAAGCCTTACCCTCACCCGTCCCCTAATCCTAACCCGTACGCTAACACTAACCCGTACCCTAACACGTACGCTCACCCTAAACCGTTGACGTACCCTAACCTGTACCCTAAACCGTCCCCGTCCCCGTCCCTTAACACTAACCCTAACCCTAACCCTTACCCGAAGCCTTACCCTCACCCGTCCCCTAATCCTAACCCGTACGCTAACACTAACCCGTACCCTAACACGTACGCTCACCCTAAACCGTTGTCGTACCCTAACCTGTACAGTAAACCGTCCCCGTCCCCTAACCCTAACCCTAACCCTAACCCTAACCCTAACCCTTACCCGAAGCCTTACACTCACCCGTCCCCTAATCCTAACCCGTACGCTAACACTAACCCGTACCCTAACACGTACGCTCCCCTAAAACGTTGTCGTACCCTAACCTGTACCCTAACCCGTCCCCATCCCCTAACCCTAACCCTAACCCTAACCCTAACCCTAACCCTTACCCGAAGCCTTACCCTCACCCGTCCCCTAATCCTAACCTGTACGCTAACACTAAACCGTACCCTAACACGTATGCTCACCCTAAACTGTTGTCGTACCCTAACCTGTACCCTAAACCGTCCCCGTCCCCAAACCCTAACCCTAACCCTAACCCTAACCCTAACCCTTACCCGAAGCCTTACCCTCACCCGTCCCGTAATCCTAACCCGTACCCTAACACTAACCCGTACCATAACACGTACGCTCACCCTAAACCGTTGACGTACCCTAACCTGTACCCTAAACTGTCCCCATCCCCGTCCCCTAACCCTAACCCTAACCCTTACCCGAAGCCTTACCCTCAGCCGTCCCCTAATCCTAACCCGTACGCTAACACTAACCCGTACCCTAACACGTACGATCACCCTAAACCGTTGTCGTACCCTAACCTGAACCCTAAACCGTGCCCGTCCCCTAACCCTAACCCTAACCCTAACCCTAACCCTTACCCGAAGCCTTACCCTCACCCGTCCCCTAATCCTAACCCGTACGCTAACACTAACCCGTACCCTAACACGTACGCTCACCCTAAACCGTTGACGTACCCTAACCTGTACCCTAAACTGTCCCCGTCCCCGTCCCCTAACACTAACCCTAACCCTAACCCTTACCCAAAGTTTAACCCTCACCCGTCACCTAATCCTAACCCGTACGCTAACACTAACCCGTACCCTAACACGTACGCTCACCCTAAACCGTTGTCGTACCCTAACCTGTACCGTAAACCATCCCCGTCCCCTAACCCTAACCCTAACCCTAACCCTAACCCTAACACTTACCCGAAGCCTTACCCTCACCCGTCCCATAATCCTAACCCGTACGCTAACACTAACCCGTACCCTAACACGTACGCTCCCCTAAACCGTTGTCGTACCCTAAACTGTACCCTAACCCGTCCCCATCCCCTAACCCTAACCCTAACCCTAACCCTAACCCTAACCCTTACCCGAAGCCTTACCCTCACCCGTCCCCTAATCCTAACCTGTACGCTAACACTAAACCGTACCCTAACACGTATGCTCACCCTAAACCGTTGTCGTACCATAACCTGTACCCTAAACCGTCCCCGTCCCCTAACCCTAACCCTAACCCTAACCCTAACCCTAACCCTTACCCGAAGCCTTACCCTCAACCGTCCCGTAATGCTAACCCGTACCCTAACACTAACCCGTACCATAACACGTACGCTCACCCTAAACCGTTGACGTACCCTAACCTGTACCCTAAACCGTCCCCGTCCCCGTCCCCTAACCCTAACCCTAACCCTTACCCGAAGCCTTACCCTCACTCGTCCCCTAATCCTAACCCGTACGCTAACACTAACCCGTACCCTAACATGTACGCTCACCCTAAACCGTTGTCGTACCCTAACCTGAACCCTAAACAGTGCCCGTCCCCTAACCCTAACCCTAACCCAACCCTAACCCTAACCTTTACCCGAAGCCTTACCCTCACCCGTCCCCTAATCCTAACCCGTACGCTAACACTAACCCGTACCCTAACACGTACGCTCACCCTAAACCGTTGTCGTACCCTAACCTGTACCCTAAACCGTCCCCGTCCCCAAACCCTAACCCTAACCCTAACCCTAACCCTAACACTTACCCGAAGCCTTACCCTCACCCGTCCCCTAATCCTAACCCGTACGCTAACACTAACCAGTACCCTAACACGTACGCTCACCCTAAACCGTTGTCGTACCCTAAGCTGCACCCTAAACCGTCCCCGTCCTCTAACCCTAACCCTAACCCTAACCCTAACCCTAACCCTTACCCGAAGCCTTACACTCACCCGTCCCCTAATCCTAACCCGTACACTAACACTAACCCGTACCCTAACATGTGCGCTCACCCTAAACCGTTGTCGTACCCTAACCTGTACCCTAAACCGTCCCCGTCCTCTAACCCTAAACCTAACCCTAACCCTAACCCTTACCCGAAGCCTTACACTCACACGTCCCCTAATCCTAACCCGTACGCTAACACTAACCCGTACCCTAACACGTACGCTCACCCTAAACCGTTGTCGTACCCTAACCTGTACCCTAAACCGTCCCCGTCCCCTAACCCTAACCCTAACCCTAACCCTAACCCTTACCGGAAGCCTTACACTCACACGCCCCCTAATCCTAACCCGTACGCTAACACTAACCCGTACCCTAACACGTACGCTCACACTAAACCGTTGTCGTACGCTAACCTGTACCGTAAAACGTCCCCGTCCCCGAACCCTAACCCTAACCCTAACCCTAACCCTTACCCGAAGCCTTACCCTCACCCGTCCCCTAATCCTAACCCGTACGCTAACACTAACCCGTACCCTAACACGTACGCTCACCCTAAACCGTTGTCGTACCCTAACCTGTACCCTAAACCGTCCCCGTCCCCTAACCCTAACCCTAACCCTAACCCTAACCCTAACCCTTACCCGAAGCCTTACCCTCACCCGTCCCCTAATCCTAACCCTTACACTAACACTAACACGTACCTTAACACGTACGCTCACCCTAAACCGTTGTCGTACCCTAACCTGTACGCTAAACCATCCCCGTCGCCTAACACTAACCCTAACCCTAACCCTAACCCGAACCCTTACCTGAAGCCTTACACTCACCCGTCCCCTAATCCTAACCCGTACGCTAACACTAACCCGTACCCTAACACGTACGCTCACCCTAAACAGTTGTCATACCCTAACCTGTACCCTAAACCGTCCCCGTCCCCGTCCCCTAACCCTAACCCTAACCCTAAACCTTACCCGAAGCCTTACCCTCACCTTTCCCATAATCCTAACCCGTACGCTAACACTAACCCGTACCGTAAAACGTACGCTCAGCCTAAACTGTTGTCGTACCCTAACCTTTACCCTAAACCACCCCCATCCCCTAACCCTAACCCTAACCCTAACCCTAACCCTAACCCTTACCCGAAGCCTTACCCTCACCCGTCCCCTAATCCTAACCCGTACGCTAACACTAACCTGTACCCTAACACGTACGCTCACCCTAAACCGTTGACGGACCCTAACCTGTACCCTAAACCGTCCCCGTCCCCGTCCCTTAACACTAACCCTAACCCTTACCCGAAGCCTTACCCTCACCCGTCCCCTAATCCTAACCCGTACGCTAACACTAACCCGTACCCTAACACGTACGCTCACCCTAAACCGTTGTCGTACCCTAACCTGTACCGTAAACCGTCCCCGTCCCCTAACCCTAACCCTAACCCTAACCCTAACCATAACACTTACCCGAAGCCTTACACTCACCCGTCCCCTAATCCTAACCCATACGCTAACACTAACCCGTACCCTAACACGTACGCTCCCCTAAACCGTTGTCGTACCCTAACCTGTACCCTAACCCGTCCCCATCCCCTAACCCTAACCCTAACCCTAACCCTAACCCTAACCCTTACCCGAAGCCTTACCCTCACCCGTCCCCTAATCCTAACCTGTACGCTAACACTAAACCGTACCCTAACACGTATGCTCACCCTAAACCGTTGTCGTACCCTAACCTGTACCCTAAACCGTCCCCGTCCCCTAACCCTAACCGTAACCCTAACCCTAACCCTAACCCTTACCCGAAGCCTTACCCTCACCCGTCCCGTAATCCTAACCCGTACCCTAACACTAACCCGTACCATAACACGTACGCTCACCCTAAACCGTTGACGTACCCTAACCTGTACCCTAAACCGTCCCCATCCCCGTCCCCTAACCCTAACCCTAACCCTTACCCGAAGCCTTACCCTCAGCCGTCCCCTAATCCTAACCCGTACGCTAACACTAACCCGTACCCTAACACGTACGATCACCCTAAACCGTTGTCGTACCCTAACCTGAACCCTAAACCGTGCCTGTCCCCTAACCCTAACCCTAACCCAACGCTAACCCTAACCCTTACCCGAAGCCTTACCCTCACCCGTCCCCTAATCCTAACCCGTACGCTAACACTTACACGTACCCTAACACGTACGCTCACCCTAAACCGTTGTCGTACCCTAACCTGTACCCTAAACCGTCCCCGTCCCCAAACCCTAACCCTAACCCTAACCCTAACCCTAACACTTACCAGAAGCCTTACCCTCACCCGTCCCCTAATCCTAACCCGTACGCTAACACTAACCAGTACCCTAACACGTACGCTCACCCTAAACCGTTGTCGTACCCTAAGCTGCACCCTAAACCGTCCCCGTCCTCTAACCCTAACCCTAACCCTAACCCTAACCCTAACCCTTACCCGAAGCCTTACCCTCACCCGTCCCCTAATCCTAACCCGTACGCTAACACTAACCCGTACCCTAACACGTACGCTCACCCTAAACCGTTGACGTACCCTAACCTGTACCCTAAACTGTCCCCGTCCCCGTCCCCTAACACTAACCCTAACCCTCACCCTTACCCAAAGTTTAACCCTCACCCGTCACCTAATCCTAACCCGTACGCTAACACTAACCCGTACCCTAACACGTACGCTCACCCTAAACCGTTGTCGTACCCTAACCTGTACCGTAAACCATCCCCGTCCCCTAACCCTAACCCTAACCCTAACCCTAACCCTAACACTTACCCGAAGCCTTACCCTCACCCGTCCCCTAATCCTAACCCGTACGCTAACACTAACCCGTACCCTAACACGTACGCTCCCCTAAACCGTTGTCTTACCCTAACCTGTACCCTAACCCGTCCCCATCCCCTAACCCTAACCCTAACCCTAACCCTAACCCTAACTCTTACCCGAAGCCTTACCCTCACCCGTCCCCTAATCCTAACCTGTACGCTAACACTAAACCGTACCCTAACACGTATGCTCACCCTAAACCGTTGTCGTACCCTAACCTGTACCCTAAACCGTCCCCGTCCCCTAACCCTAACCCTAACCCTAACCCTAACCCTAACCCTTACCCGAAGCCTTACCCTCAACCGTCCCGTAATCCTAACCCGTACCCTAACACTAACCCGTACCATAACACGTACGCTCACCCTAAACCGTTGACGTACCCTAACCTGTACCCTAAACCGTCCCCGTCCCCGTCCCCTAACCCTAACCCTAACCCTTACCCGAAGCCTTACCCTCACTCGTCCCCTAATCCTAACCCGTACGCTAACACTAACCCGTACCCTAACATGTACGCTCACCCTAAACCGTTGTCGTACCCTAACCTGAACCCTAAACAGTGCCTGTCCCCTAACCCTAACCCTAACCCAACCCTAACCCTAACCTTTACCCGAAGCCTTACCCTCACCCGTCCCCTAATCCTAACCCGTACGCTAACACTAACCCGTACCCTAACACGTACGCTCACCCTAAACCGTTGTCGTACCCTAACCTGTACCCTAAACCGTCCCCGTCCCCAAACCCTAACCCTAACCCTAACCCTAACCCTAACACTTACCCGAAGCCTTACCCTCACCCGTCCCCTAATCCTAACCCGTACGCTAACACTAACCAGTACCCTAACACGTACGCTCACCCTAAACCGTTGTCGTACCCTAAGCTGCACCCTAAACCGTCCCCGTCCTCTAACCCTAACCCTAACACTAACACTAACCCTTACCCGAAGCCTTACACTCACCCGTCCCCTAATCCTAACCCGTACACTAACACTAACCCGTACCCTAACATGTACGCTCACCCTAAACCG